>NC_133769.1:202893111-203016359 GCF_003597395.2 Chelonoidis abingdonii | reverse complement strand
TGGTGGACATGCAGGTGAATGAACCTGTGATGGTGTGGCTGATCTGGTTAGATCCTGTGAAGGTGTCGCTGGAAGTATAGAGCAGAGCTGAGATCAGGTTCAGAGCATAGCCACTCACTGTCACTGGCTGCCTTCTCACCACTCCTTGGTGGGGGGCTAAAGCAAGTTTTCTCCAAAGACCGTGAGCACTGCAGCCTCACTGCAGAGCTCCTTCCCCACCTCAAGGGACACAGAGGCAAAACAGAGGCAGAGAATCTGACCAGCTGGTGATGACCAGGAGGCAGCAAGTAGGGACCTGGGACTTGGAAATACTAAGGAAGGCACAAGAAGGGGGCAGTATGGAGGAGTGGAAGTTGGCTGCTTGCTTGTTTTCAGGAGCAACAGGGGAGCTGTTGGGGCTGGGGGCAGAAAGAATTTATTGGGGAAGAGAGAGGAGTCCCAAATTGTTTAGTGGTTGGTCAGTTGATTTTATTTGGGAGATCAGAAATGGTGTGTATCTCTTTGAGGGTGCTGGGAGTCAGGAATATTGGGGGAGAAGCAAAGAGGGGATGCTGTCTAGTTGTCAGCCCCACCATTTACTTTGAGCACCAGCTGTAACTGGTTAACAAAAATAACCAATGAAAGAAATGGAGGCAGAGAAAGAGCAATGGGAAGGCAATAAATTAGCGCAGGATCTCAGATCTGTGGTATGACATAGGTTTCCTTATTTAGTTATTTCCTCCTCCATGGAACATTGCACTTCCTAATGGCTCCTAAAGGTCTGCTGTCTCCATGTGTGTAATTCCCACTGGCTATATGCCCACAACAGCTGTGTATAGTAGAAGGGGACAAACCCTGGAAAAAAAGTGAGACCACACAGAAAGATTTTCTGTTCCCCTCCTTGCTGCCTTGCCATTTTTTCCTAAAATTTCTACACTGCCAGTAAATTACATGGGGAAAGGGGCATAGTTAGCAGCTCTTCATGGCATATACCCCTCCAAACTCTACACGAGCAATACAAATAAATGCTGCTTGAAGAACACAATCGATTGGCCTTACATAGAAGGAGCACACAAGGCCCATGTACATCAGTTAGAGGTATGGGTGCATGTGGGAGAGGAAAAGAAATTTGTTAAGGTACAGTGTCTGGGATCATACACTCCAGACAAGACACTAAAGTCAACTGAAATCAATGGGAGCTGTGAGTGCTCCGCCTGCCTGAAAAACAAGCCCAACATATCTTGAGTTAGGCACTCAAAAACGGAGGATCCCAAAATGAATTGGACACTTTTAAGAATATAGGACCAGATTTTCAAAAGTGCTCAGCACTCCCAGGTGGAGCCAGATTATCAGCCTACCTTAGCTGCCATTTAGGCATCAGATTTTTCAAAAGTGTTCAGTTCTCAGTACTTCTGGCCACGCTCTGAAGGTATCTAACTGAGAGCTCAGACCATATACATTAATGACTGGCCACAGGCCACTATGGAATTGGTGGAAGCACCAGGACTAGAACCTAAGTCTCACAGTTCCTGGTCTGTGTTGGTTTCAGAATTTGGCCCACGAGATGTAAATTCACTATGGACTTCTACTTGAGACTGTCTTGTGCTATTGGAGGTGTACAGAGCAGATTTAATGGGAACCAGGACCTGGCTTTTTGTGGTGTTATTTTTCTGTTATGGTGCCCATTGACCTCCAGGCATACATGCTTATAAATCACATTACACTTAGTATTGGATGAGGGCAAGAGTAGAGCAATCTGAACCAGGCTGCAGCAGAGAGCAGTGCCTTGTTGTATGCTAGTAAAGATTGGTTAGAAATTGTTTTGGGTTACAGTATGTGTGACTACAGTTAAAAGCCTTTATTGGAGTTGGAAAAGCTCACATGGCAGAAGATTGGGTGTGGAACCTGACCATGCTTTATTGCTATTTTAAAACTCTCAATTTACCTCCCAGTTAACCCCATAAATCTGCAAATTCTAAAGTGAGTGGTAAATTACCAGAAGTCTTCCATCATAATGAGTGTCTCTAGAAATTTACACATGCATACATTCTCTTTAGAGAGAAATCTCTTTATATTTTAAAAATTCCATATTCCAGATATGCAAAGGAACTGATAGAATTTTTGATAGCTTTGTGCCTGTAACAAACAACACTCAATGCTATTTGTTAAGTAATTGAGAGGGGCTTTGAGTCACAGACTTTGAATCCAGATCTGAACTTCTACAATATTCAAAAACATTCAGATCTTGGGCTTCGGCCTGGATCCATTTCCAGTAAGAACTCTGTTAAACTTACCCTCGGGGGGGAGGGGAGGGGACATTCATCCCTGTGTAGAGTAAAAAATTAAGTGAGGCATAGGCCTTGTAGGAATTACACTTCATATGAACATATGTGCAGAAAGATAGGTTTGAAAGCTAGTGTGGTATATTTGTGGCTATTTACATCTATGTGTTATGAGAAATCTTCATTTCCATCTCTTTGTTTGTTCTATGTAGTTTCTTTGTTGGGGGTTTTTTTTTTTTTTTTGGATATTAATTCACATCTGCTTATTCATTTTCATAGACAAATTGTGGACAAGATTCTAATATCTTTTCCTAGGCTGAGCAATACCGAGGGGTGCAAGTAGGGCAGTAGCCTCTGGAACAGCAAGAGATTTTTAGCAGGTACAGGGTACTGGAAAGACTTGGGGCTAGTCCCCCCCCCGCCCTACTGCCCCCAGGGTGGGGATGGGAGTCTGCACTCTGCTCCTTAAAGGAGTAGAATGGGGCTAGGGAGAACATTCATTCATTATATCGCTTTAACATATGCTAACAAACTTAAACAAAGGTTTAACTAACAAACTTAAATCTTTATTTAAGTTTGTTAGCATATGTATTGTGCTGTTACATTGGTCTGGAGTCCTCAAGAGGAGGACGGAATGGGGAGGAGTAAAGTGTTTAAACAATGTTTTTTATTCTGTTTTTCTCCATTTGTCTGATTTATTCATGCCATCCATACTGAATCACATCAAGTCCAAATCATTAGAGGAATGCCTCTGCTTGCACAGACCAGAGGATGTTTGGATTCTGATGTCAGCCCAGTTCTGCAGCCTGATGGGAATCAGGCGATGTCTGCAGTGTACCTAGAATTTTTCTTTGCAGCCAAACTAGTCTACCCTGCATTTTGTTAACTGGAACTGGAGCAGCAAAACAAAGAAAACAAATGCCAGCTTTGTGGGCGAGAGAACTATAAGTGAAGATTATAATGCCAGACATTGACAGCCTTAAACGAGCTGCCTCAGGAATCTGCCAAGAACTTTGCTGAAAATAAGTTCCTCATCTTAGCAATGGAGCTAAGATTTATTACATATTTGCCCACCTTTATTTGAATGAAACTCCTTCTGATTTAACAGCTCAGGCATTGTTAGTTTCATCCAGAACAATTTACAAACTTGGAACCTAATCCTGTAAACCCTTTATCATTTGATTGATTCCAGTGAAGACAACGGGACTATTTGCATGACTGTGGACCACTTTGGTGGGCTGGAAAGAGTTTCAGGAGTCTGTTCCTATGGGGAAGTTGAATCCTCCATTGAAATGCAATGTTTGGGTACAATACCATAAAGCAGTTTAGGATACAGTTCTACTTAAAATTTGTCTTTTAATAAGTCATACATATGCTAAAGCTCCTCACTCAATTCCCATTGCCATCTAAACGACTGAATACTACATAGATCTAGATAGTTCGACTTGACTGAAGGAACTCGAGAGGTTATTAATGCTCAGTCCCCTGCCTCATTGCAGGAACCAATTTACTGTCAGACTGCCGATAGAATTTTCTACTATCTTAAATATCTGCAAGAGATGGAGATCCACACCCTATGGCAATTAGTCCGGTTACTACCCTGAGCATTAAGAACTTTCCTATGATCAACTAAATTCCTTCGCAGTTGAGCCATTGCTCTTGGTTTCTATCTTAAGCGCTAAGGTACAAGTTTGCTCCTCCTCCTGTCACCACTTTATACCTGAAAACTGCTATCATGTCCCCTCTCAGTCTTCTCTTTTCCAAACTAAATAAACCCAATTCTTTCAGCCTTCCTTCATAGGTCATGTTCTCAAGATCTTTAATCATTCTTGGGGGAAAGTGAGTAGTAAGCATGTTGAAGTTTGTATATACAAAGGGGGGTGTTGTATATACAAAGGGGGGTGTTGAGGGGATGGGGAGAGCATAGGGGCCCCAGGCTGGGGGCAGGGTGGGGAAGAGTCACATGGAGGGTCACATGGGGAGGTCACGTACCGCCCCCCTTGTGTCTCTCCCATGAGTGCAGTACCGGCAAGAAATGATTTCTCCTTGCATCACAGGCAGTACCTGACTCCACACACGGTAAATGGGACTATCTGCAAGAGCGGTGGAAGCTTCCTAAAAGTGGGGGGGTGGTCACCGGCACCTGAACCATGGACCTGCCCCTTGTGCTGTTCCTTCTTCTTGAGCCCCCGCCCCCACACCACTTCTTTCCTCAAAGCCCTGCCTTTGCCCAGGCTTTCCTCAAAGCCCTGCATTCCCCCAGGCCCTCCCCTCACACGGCCTTTTCTCCTCAAACCCCGCCCTTACATAGCACCTTCCCCTGAGGCCCCACCCCCATCCCACCTCTTCCCACCATCTTTGTACTTTCTGTGTTCAAAGAGAACACCAGATCATTTGAAATAAGTGCAGGAGCTCTACCTTCTCTTCACCTGGGACATATTTTTCAAATTTGAGTGCTTAACTCCATGTCTAACAGAATGTTGGGAATCTTTAGGAAAGAAATAGATAATAAGACAGAAAATACCATAATGGTACTATATAAAACCATGATACACCCACATCTTGAATACTGCGTGCAGCTGTGGTTGCCCCATGTGAAAAAATATATATTAGAATTGGAAAAAGTACAGAGAAGGGCAACAAAAATAATGAAAGGTATGGAACAGCTTCAATATGAGGAGAAATTAAAAAGACTGGGACTGTTTCAGCTTGAAAAAGAGACGACTGTGAAGGGATATGGTAGAGGTCTATAAAATTGTAAATGGCATGGAGAAAGTGAATAAAGAAGTGTTATTTACTCCTTCTCATAACACAAGAACCAGAGGTCACCAAATGGAATTAATAGACGGCAGGTTTAAAACAAACAAAAGGAAATACTTCTTCACACAATGCACAGTCAACCTATGAAACACGTTGCCAGTGGATGTCATGAAGACCAAAACTGTAACAGGATTCAAAAAAGAACTATGTAAGTTCATGGAGGATAGGCCCATCAATGGCTGTTAGCCAGGACAGTCAGGGATAGAACACCATGATCTGAGTGTCCTAGGCTCTGTCTGACAGAAGCTGGAAATGGGAGACGGGATGGATCATTCAGTGATTGCCTGTTCTGTTCATTCCCTCTGGGGCACCTGGCATTGGCTACTGCGGGAAGACAGGATACTGGGCTAGATGGATATATTGGTCTGACCCAGTATGGCCGTTCTTATGTTCTAAGTACTTGCAGTTTCCATTGATCTCATAAGGTGGGAACTGCAGTTGCTCAGCACCTTCGGAAATCAGGCCACGTATTTCGGTGTTTATGTTTGGACACCTGCTTTTGAACATTTTCAGTGGATCTTAGACAAATGTTAAGACTGTTGTTTATTATTTGTTTTATTGTGTCACCTAGAGACCCTAGCTGAGATCAGGGCCTCTTTGTGGAAGGCGGGGTACAAACACCAAGTGAGGGACAGCCTCTGCCGGCAGGAGCTTACAATGTAAACAGACAAAAGGGGGTAGGGGGGCATGGGGAGCAGATCAGTGGCAGATCTGGGGGAATAGACCCCAGATCTCATGAATCCTATCCAGTGACTTATCCATGCTGCCTCTGAGACATTTGGAAAATGATATTGAGATGCTTGATTTGTGAATAAAGTGCTTTTTAAAAGCCAGAAATTGTGTCTGGAACAGACAGCTAAGTGAGTGTAATAAGAATCTGGCCCTTAAATGGCTATTATGACTAAGGTTAGTAAATAGTGTAAAACCTGTTGTTTCAGTATAAAGCAGTCCTAGCATTTGCTTTGGTATTTTTTGTAATTGTTATAATTTAATTGCTTCACTCGCTCTTGCTGACCATGACAGGTACATTAGGTGGGTACATATCTCCTGACGATCCAAAAATGTCATGACATTTTCACGGGACATCAGTAAGAATGTCGGTGGAATCTGGCTACTGCATAGATAAATGTTAACAAGGAAAGTCCAGCTGGAAAGTAATTAGTTACTGATTTATTAAATGATTGAATTTTTCATTTCTTATTTCATATGAGTCTCCCTCATCCACCTCACTCATGGTCTTCATTGGAGCATAACTGTGAAAACAAGACTGATGCTAAATTAAGGGCCATACAATCAGGCCAGCATTTTCAGGAGTGTTCACTTTGGACGCCTCAGCTTTTGGATGCCCAACATGAGACATATGGCACTTGATTTTAAGAGGCAGAAAGGATCCACAGTCCTATTGTGTTGTAGTAGTTAAAGTGGTAGCATGCTTCAGTCTAGGACAGGGGTTGGCAACCTTTCAGCAGGGGTGTGCCGAGTCTTCATGTGTACACTCTAATTTAAGGCTTCACGTGCCGGTCATACATTTTAATGTTTTTCAGAAGGTCTCTCTATAAGTCTATACTATATAACCAAACTACTGTTATATGTAAAGTAAACAAGGTTTTCAAAATGTTTAAGCAGCTTCATTTAAAATTAAATTAAAATGCAGATCTTATCAGTTTAGTGTGATCCTTGCCCTTGCTTTTCCTTGCTGAGTTTTCCAATGTCTGGTGGCATGTATTTGGATACTTTAAGCTGCACACAGGCTCCTGAGTGATCAGTTGTTAACCAGCTGGAACTCCAGATTGGCAGCTTAGGTGAGCAGAGCTGGTGGCTGGTGGGGCTGAGCAGGGCCAGAGGCCTTAACCCTGTTTGGTAGGGGGTCTGCACTGGAACTCCAACTGGAAACAAGGTGCTGCGGCGAGGGACCCCGACTGGCAAGGGGCCAGCAGCCAGAACCCCAGAGCAGTGACTGAGTGGCTCAGCCTGCCGCCGCTGCTCTGGGCTTTGGCTGCTGGCTCCAGCCAGCTGGGGTCTCAGCCTGCTGCCAGCCTGGGGTTCCTTCACCCAGACCGGCAGTGGGCACTGAGTGGGACCTATAGCAGTGCCTCAGCTGACAAGGGGCCAGCAGCGGGAACCCGCGCCGCGTGCCATCAAAAATCAGCTTGCGTGCCACCTTTGGCAGCATGCAGTAGGTTGCTGAGACCTGGTTTAGGACAAAAGTATACTTGGTAGCATTGTATCAGTGCTGTCCCCCTCAAAATGAAAAGTGCATCTCACAAGGCTTTCTCTATTAGCCAAATTATTAAATAAAACAGATGTTCACCTTTTCCAGTTATCATGGTTGGGGAAGAGACATATACATTCTAAAACGTTCTGAAGCCCCTGCTAAAGAGGGAAAAGTGCTTGTCAGTGTCATGCAGGCCTGTTTCTCATCTCACACCAGTTTTATACAGATGTAACTTCACTGACATATCAGTGCAATTCGACATCTTTTAAAGTGAAGTGAGAATCTGGTTCATTGACTCTAAAACACAAGTCAGCTTGGAGCAGTCACCATTTCAGTTCATTTCATGCTGCCCAGGCTTCTTAAGGACAGAGAGCAAAGAGATATTTACATCAAACACTGCTGATGTTGTTGTCAATGTATATGACAAGGTTGTAATTATGTTTCTGGAACTCCTCTGTAAGACGTAGAAATTGCTCTTGGCACTAGCTGAACACTGACACCAACCACAGGTGTAACTCCTGCTCCACAAGAGCTTGGGGATTTGTCAGTTTAGGAGACCTGGGGCCACTGGTTCCACAAAGGGGAAATGTTCACCCGCACATGCCACATCTCCATTGTGCCAGCAAATGGAGGCGAGTAAGAAGCTGCAGGGATGAGGATGGAAGGGAGAACAGAAGACCCACAGGCGTGGAGAGAATTGCCAAATCCCTGACTTCATTGCAAGAAATTCCCACTGCTGCCAGGAAGTGGGGAAAGTGATTGGCAACACCTTCAGAGCCATCACCAGAGGGGGCAGTGAAGGATAGAGGAGGAAGTGTGAGGGGAATGTGGGGTGGATGGGGATGCAGGGGAGGCGGAAGGCTACAGGTGCATGAGGATGTTGGGGGCACAGAGGTGTATAGGGACATAATGGGAGTGCAGCAGTATATGGGGGTGAATGGGATGCAGGGCTGTGGGGGTTGAGGGACATGGGGGTGGTGGCTCTGGGAGGTGGAGAGGATGGGTGGGAGAGAGTTGTAAGGGGTACAGGGCTGGGATGGGCAGGTGTCGGGGGCAGGACTGGATGGGACGGGGAGGGATGCAGTGAGAGGGATGAGGGTACAGGGGGGGTTGGGATGGGAAGGGATGCAGTGACAGGGGATGGGGATGTAGCCCACTCCCAGCACTCAATGATGAGGATACATATACCTCAAACTCCTGGGTGCCAGCGACTGGGTGACAGACTGCGGTTTGCCGCAGGGCAAGCACTGAAGCTTGAACCTAGCCGTGCAAGGAGAAGAGGGCCGGGCAGCAGCAGGAGAATCACAAGCCACACAGCCTCTTAACAGCCACCTGCTGAGTGCTCATGAGACGCGCTAGTGCTATTTCCTTCCCTGCCCTGACCCAGCCAATAGGAGCTGCACTTGCAAGTGGAGGGCAGGGCAACATGCGAACCTCCCGCCTGCCCCTAAGGCTAGGAGCTGGATGTGTCAGCTGCTTCCTGACCTGGGAGCCACTTGGCAGGGAGGCTAGCAGGGAGTCTGCCAGCTCCACTGCATGGCACAATGATGCTGCCAACTGGATAGTCCCAGCCAGAAGTGCTGCCCAGAGCTTCCAGGATCCCTTTTTGTCCAGGTGTTCCAGTTCAAAACTGGACACCTGGTCACCCTATTAGTGCGCAGAGTTAACCCCATGTATGTCTATGTAGGATTGGGGCCTAACACTGAAAGCCTACACTCTGCTAATAAATATACATAAGCGTTGACTTGTGATCTAGTCCCGTATGATGGGTATGTATTGTAGGTTCATCTAACATTTTCCCATGTATGCATGATCTATATCTTCCATCACTTTTCAGCTGAGGGAGTTGCAGACAGATTGCATCTCCAAATTGCTAGTTTTGCATTCTTTGTTTAACAAGGCTACAGCAAATGGCAGGATCACTCATTATCCTTTGCAAGCAGAGCCAGCTTCAAAACTCGGGCGACGGGTCAGATGCATTAGTCACTGGAGATGGAGTTCCCGCCCTCCCTTCACATGTATTTTGGACTCAGAATTCTCACCAGCTGGTTCAAAAAAAAGGCAGTAAATATCCACTTGGGGAACGGAGGTGACAAGGAGAGGAATTTTACGGAAGTGATTATGTGGGTCGTAGGGTATACTCTGTTCAGAGAGGGCAAGAACATGCATGCAATATTCAGAGACTGAAGAGTTTGTGCCAAAGAATGTAATTGTGTAATCCAGCCTAGAAAATTGACAATCTGCCAAAGTTTAGTGCCTGGCAAGTAGATACAGGTTAAGGGTGAGCAATTTAGCAATCCTGAGGTTAGCACTTCCAGATTTTTACAGCAGAAGCAAACCTGTCTGTACCTCTAAAGGCAGGGGGAAAGTTGGTAAGAAATAAAGTCTTGAAATATACCTCACTCATTTTCAGACTCCCAAGCAAAAACTTTCTTCATCCCGTTCCCCCAACCACATACACTCCAGTCTTCAGGAGTGAGGGAGATGAAGGAGATCCACCAACATGCCATCCCCACATGACCTCCATCCCCAAACTAGCCTTAATTTCTCCCTCCCATCATTCCCCACTTTGTCTTGTTTCCTTGGGTGAGAGCAGGGCTAGATTCACAAGGAGGACTTAGGTGCTGGCAGGAGGGATCCCTAGTTTGCGAATCCATCTGGGGCTTAGGCATGAGTTAGCACCACACTGCTGGGCAGTGTCAGCACTTAGGCAGATGTGCTCAGGCCCAGCCACTGACATTTAGATACTACAGGCACTTTAACAGTGGAAACTTAGGATACATCTTTGCAGCAAAATGACCCAACCCCACAACAGTGAGTCTCAGGGCCTGGGACAATTGACTCATGCTCACACTATGTGAGTAAAACTAGCTGTGTAGATGGTCAGGCTTGGGCTGAAGCCTTGTCTCTCAGACCTTCCCCCCTCGCCAGGTCTCAGAGCCCAAGCTCCAACCCAAGCCAGGGCATCTACCAGGCTATTTTTAGCCCCATAGCATGAGCCCAAGTCAATTGAGCTGGGGTCTGAGACTCGTGGCTGTGGGTGGCTTTTTGTGGTGTAGACAGAGCCTTAAGAGCTGACAGGGTTAGGTGGCAGCTGAGCAGAGCGATTCTGAATGCCAGTAGCTTCTAAATATTGGACATAGTCATCTAAAGTGGCAGTTAGGCATCTAAATCCCTCTGGTGAATCCCACCCCTAGCAGCCTTCTACTTGCCCTGCCCTCCAACAACATCGGGGACAGGCCAGAGGACTCTTACTGCCACTTTGGCAGGTGTGTTCCGCCAGTGGCTGTGGTAATACCTCACTCCAAAACCTTCTCTTTTTCAAATTGTTGTAACAGCGCACCCCTGGTTGACCATTGACAGCGAAGATTAAACCTTGGACATCTAGATCGTAATCCAGGCCTGCCTGCATGGCTTGAGCTAAAAGACCTACCCTAGCCAAGGTAGTAACAGGCTCATCAACCTCTGTGTGGCCTAGTTACCACCACAGGGGGCAGATGCCACACTAAGCTGGGATAGGTTATGTTAATAAACACGGGGAGGTAGGCAGGGAGAGGGGGTCCTTTACAGCTTGCTGCACAACTATAGTTTAATCAGCCTGACAGAGCTATTATTTCCTGAGATCTCTCTGAATTTTGATCAGCCATCTGAAAATGCTAACACCATGCACAGTTTGTTATGATGCTACTGAATAACACCAGTGTAATGAGAGCCATTATGAGATCATCACTTTTCTACCCTGTATCATCAGAACCTTCTGTGAACTTCAAAGTACTGGGGAAAGCAACATGTATCGCTTTGTAAATCCTCTTTTAAAGCATATCATCCACAGGAGTTCCTTTGACACTGCTGCAAGGAAGCAGTGCCTGAAGTATTTAAAAGCTCTGAGGACTCTGCAGTTTAATGGTCTCAACACCATCTTCTTAGGAGAAACTGACATGTCAGAATCTCTCATAACAGGGGAAAAGATATTGCAGGAAGACAGCCTGAATTGGCCAACATGGACCCTCGTTCATGCTGCAAGCAATCAAGGCTGGGTGCCTTGGAGATACAGAGTGTTGCTAAGAGATGAACTGCCCATGAAGCAGGATGAAGACATCTTTCAGGAATTCTGCGATTCTCTGAACAAGTTCTATGGGAAATGCATCATTGTAGTGAGAGAGAAAAGACAGCCTAGTGTGCTGCAGACAAAAGAACCCACTGCTCAGGAGAAGATAACTCACCCGCAGGTCCCACCAGTCATTTACATGTCCAGCATTGAGTGCTGCCCTCTAATTGCTAAAGCCAATGGCCATGAGCTTCTCTCCGTGCCCTTGCCCTACAACTATCTCCACCCTATGGATGTTGCGTGGTCTTCTTTGAAGTGGTTTATTATTAACAACAGGAAGGAGTTTTGTCTGGGGTCCATTGAGAGAACGTATTCCTACAGGTGCATACTTTTCAGTGACTTGGTTGAGAAAGGACTAGAGAAGATGACCCCAGGCAAATGGAAGATGGCGACTAACAAAGTGCGGAGATGGGAGAACTACTACCTTGATACATTTGCTTGAAAGTTTCCTCCTGCAAACATCAAATGCTCTTTGATTTAAAAATAAATAAACTAAAAGATCTATTAGCCAGTGTACCAGCTCTGTTGAGCCACTTCCCTCCTTAGAGGCCACCCTAAAACAGAAACATCAACAATGATGTTAATAACAAACATCAGGTTAATCTGAATTGTAATCTCTTTATGTGGTCCAGGACTAGGGTGGGAAATGGTGTATAAATGCTGGGATGGATAGACTTAATTCCCTTAATCACAGAGATGGGTCCAAACCAAAATCCAGAATCCAAATAGCTTGATTTTGGGGACAAATTTGGATGCTCATCTAAATCTGAATTTTATGGCTTCTTTCCTTCACCAAATCAAACCCCAGAGTTTGAGTTGGGTCCTGATCTGTATCTGAATTTTGCAGCTCAGGCCCATCTCTGACCCACTTGGGAGATCTACTAATGAGTAAAGAACATCTGAGGTGGAAATGCTCAACAGGGAAAACAAGCCAGAAGAATTCAAGTTACAGTTGTCTTTAACATAAAACGTAGGTATTGGCATACCATTTCAGACTAGTATCTGATAATGGTCAGCACCAGATGTTTCAGAGAAAGATACAAGAAACCCCATAGAGGTCAATTATAGAATAACCTGCCAAGGAGCAAAGTTTGTGTCTAACTCCTGTCTATTAGTGATTGGTTTATATCCCTTTGGATAAAATATCACACTCAACCTAATGTAGCAATGTGCTTTTCTTATCCATTTAAACAATTAATCCTTTTTTGAATCCTACTAAGTTCTCAAACTCAACGCCTTGTTGCATAGGTTAAGTCTGACTTGTTTAAAGGAGTATTTCTTCATATCAAAATTAACCTGTTTTGCCTTTTCCATTTCACTGAATGTTCCCATGGTCTTGTAAATAAATGTGCATGATTTGCCTTCTCTACACCATTGACTATTTTGTATACCTTTCCCATGTGCCTCTTACACAGAAAATGATAAAATTTTAACACAAAAAAACACATTTGGATCACATGATGCTTGGCCATTTTTATTCTAATGGCTTGACTGATGCACTGAAAATCCAGGCAATTTTTTCCACGTGTGGAAACCACATAATGTATTATAGAAATTAGAGGTGGAAAAATAAATTACTTAATTAGGAAATCTAGTCCATCCCCTGGGGGATGACGGTGGAATCAGAGCAGTATCATTTCCCTACCATATATTTTCTAGTACCGTGTGAATATATGCCTAAAAGTGTGTCTTTTCTTAGCTTTGTGTCCAATTACTATAAACTGCTGCTCTTTTGGGGGATGGGAGGGTGGAGGGGGAAGTGACTGTGACAGACTAAATGCTGTAAGTGGAAATGGCCCAAGTATGGGCATATGATACTGAAGGAGTAAAAAAAGTATGAGAGGACAAGCTTTTATTGTTCAAATACCGTGGGCCTGAGTCTGATTTTGCACTGGTGTGAATTTGAAGTAGCTCCTCTCAAGTCAACGGAGTTAAATTGGTGTGAAAACCAATCTGAGAAGAGAATATGGCCCAGTGTGTCTTTAGAGTGATGAAGGACAATAACTGCATAGCCAGCACAGTATTAATTATTTCATTAACAAACTGGATGATATACAGCACATTTTTGGAATGTCTTTCTTGACCTTTAAACAATAATACTACACTATACACAAGAATAAAACTATCTGATCTGGATTAGACCAGGATAAATCCAAAATAAATCCACTGCATTACTCTGGATTTACTATGGCAGAAGTAAGATCAGAATCTGAACCAAACACTAGAACAAAACAAAGTGTTGGACTGCTTCACGAATACAGTGCCTCCCTACTTAGCTTATGTGCCTTCCCTTTGCACAGTTGTGTTTTTCTTTAGGAACAGATTGAGACACCTTTTACTCACATTGAGCCATCCCCCCATAAGTCAATGGGACTATCTGCAGAGTCAGGCACTACTCAGTGTGAGTAAAGGCCCTTAGATAAGCAAGAGAGAATCTTCCCCTATTGCATGAGATTCTTCATTGTCATCAATCTCAGAAATAAGACCTTCCTCTCGAAGCAATTTATGTCGTAGTAACACAGTAACTTTTAAAAGCTTAATACAGGCAGGAGCTTATCCATTGTGACATTGCACTTCATACGTTTTATGGAAAAATGCTAATGAGTGTGAATATAACGTAACTGCAATATGCTTCATGCAAAAGGTCTCTTGTAAGGTATCACCACCACAAGTACTCCTAATCTATTGAGTGTGTTCATGTATCATTCTTGTATCTGAAAATAGGAATATGAAATATAACTCTGGGGTCCTATTGTAATTATGCCAAGTGTGGGCTATTAATGGTAGTTTAGATTCTTGATGGCTCCCATTGACCAGGACAATTGGTTGTAGATGGTTTATCTACCTGCAAGCCTTCTTGTGGATGTGTGGGCCAGCCTGTGGGTAATGAAGAATAAGGTCTTACAGTGACATGTGATCATTTCACCTGAACTGGAATCCATCTTAAACCTGGTACTTTTCCATTTAGAAGGAGGGGTGGAGATCCAGAGAGACAAAAGATTTCTGCCTTGTGCCAAAGCTATAAGAGGGGGTGCAACAGAACAAATGGGGGCGAAGTCGTGAGAAAACCTCTAGTTACCACCTGAGCTGGAACTAACAAGAACTGTACCAGGGGAAAGGATCGGGCCCAGATTAGGAAGGCATCTAGGCTGTGAGAGAAGCTTATTGAGACATCTCTGAGGGTGAGATGTACCTGTGTTCAGTTTCTTAATGTATTAGGCTTAGACTTGTGTGTTTTTGCTTTCTTTTGCTTGGTGACTTACTTTGTTCTGACTGTTATTACTTGAAACCACTTAAATCCTACTTTTTATACTTAATAAAATCACTTTTTTTTATTAACCCAGAGTAAGTGATTAATACCTGGGGAGCAAACAGCTGGGCATATCTCTCTAAGCTTTAGACAGAGTAAAACGGATTTATTTGGAGTTTGGATCCCATTGGGAGCTGGGTATCTGGGTGCTGGAGACAGGAATACTTGCTGAGCTGTTTCCAATTAAGTCTGCAACTTTGGGGGCATGGTTCAGACCGTAGGTCTGTGTTGCAGCAGGCTAATGTGTCTGGCTCAACACGGCAGGGTTCTGGAGTCCCAGGCCATCAGAGAAAATGGGCTCAGAGGTAGTTTCAGCACATCAGGTGACTGTCCCAAGGGGGGGCCTCTGTGATCGAACCTGTCACATCCACCTTAAGTTCTTTTGCATACCTTAGGGAAATTGCAATCTATTCTCTACAGGATTTTGCAGTCCTTTAAGATGATGAAAAACCACGTGGCTAATATAGCTCTTTGGGACAGCACCTAGCACAATGGGATTCTGGTCCATGACTAGGACTCCCTAGGCAGTACAGTATACAAATAATACATAATAATATAGTTCTTGACTGGGCTGGTAATTTAGAATAACTAGCATATTCTATGACTAACCATTTTTAATAATAGGATATTAACAAATAACATGCACCCAATTCCCAGCAGAGGGCATTTAAACTAGCGTGGATGAGTGTTATAAATTCTTTATATGGTTTTAAGTTGCTGTGATTTCAGTATAGTCTCACTAGTACCAGCCCTTGTTGTATTGTATAGTCCAATACATTTGAACATTACCTATTATCAAAGCATATATCTTAATTCCTGTCCCCATCTCTCTTTGTGTGATTAAACTGCACAAGTAGGATTAAGTAATTCAAGTAACTTTGAATAAAGGTTAGAGGTCAGATGAGAGGCGGATGCAAACTCTAATACTGATGAAAGAGCCATAGCAGGTGCCCAAGGCAAGCAGGAATGCAAATAGCTTTAAATTACATGGACCTACGTATTAATTGAAAGAAACCCACGGAATCCATTGAAATTACTATCTCACTGGCTAATTGGTTCTGAAGTGGAAACACTTTTTCAACGAGCAGCCTCTCAGTGAAAACTTTATTTACTCCAGTTCATGGAGCAGGCATGTAATGACTAGATCACTTCCAAATTTCCTTGTTCTTGTTTACCAATATGCCCAAGAACTTCATGCATGGAAGTTTAGTAGGTCATTAGGGCAGAATTGGGAGAAAGGGGAGTGGATCACGTTTTTACCTCTTAATTTTAAGCCCAATTTATTTTTACACGCTTACTTTTGGGCATTAGAATCTAGCTCCTAGATAGTCTGCCTGGATTTAAGCTCTCTTATGTTAAGAACAGGTGAGAATGATGTAAATTACTCTATGAACCATGTGCAAACATAAGAAATAGAAATACATTTCCAGTTTTCTCCAGCAATAGGACAGCACTAGATTTTTTGTAGGAGGTCCTCTGGAATTCATCATTTTCCTGTGCTCTACAATGGCTCAACATTATGACAGAGCTTATTTTGTGGTGCTCTCTTGGAATCCATTAATGCCAAACTCTATACGTTGGCCATAGGTGGCTGCTTGAGCATGTTGCAAAGTGCTGCTTCCCTAGCTGCTTCTGGAGCCCTTCCTGTTTGTGCTGGCCCTAGGATTACAGAGATGCTTAGCTAATCCTACCAGTTTGACACAGAAAATGGGCAATACAATTTTAAACAAGGATCAGCTTCAAAGCGAGTCAGTACACGCAGCTATCAGCATATTTTACTCCACCCTGCTTCTAATGCAATGTGAAATGGGTAAGCACCCACCTCCAAAGCCCGAGTTGTACTTCTCAGTTCAGACTGGATCTTGACAATTGCATTTGATTGCTAGGGTGAAGGAGATGGACTGGAGGGGCGGTCACCAGGAATTAGGAAGAGAAAGCTATAAGAGATCGGAATGCAGAAGAAAAGGGGGAACAATTTATATATAAAAGGAGAGCATAGAGCAGAATACAAAAAGGGGTTTTAAAAGATAAACATGGTGAACTTAAAAAAAAGGTGAAAAAAGGCAACATGAGTAGAAATAGGGTGACCAGATGTCCTGATTTTATAGAGACAGTTCTGATTTTTGGGTCTTTTTCTTATATAGACTCCTATTACTCCCCACTCCCTGTCCCAATTTTTCAGATTTGCTGTCTGGTCACCCTAAGCAGAAAAAGGGGAGGAGTATCAAACGTCAAGAAAAAGCACTAAAAAACAAGAGAGACGCAGATGTTAAAACATGAAGCCCATGCTATCATTCTTATGATCAATGAAAAGTAACAATTATACATAATTTGCAACTACTACAGTCCTATTTATCTGAGAATCTCCAAGCAGATTATAGACTTGATTTTAGCCTCACGACAGGTGTGACATACAGCCTTTGATGTTGCTACTGGTTGGTTACAGCAATGTTTGCAGTGGATATTGTCTCAGATTCAAACAGGAAAAGAGCCATATGGCATCAGAGACCAGAATATGCCTAATTATTTATGTCTGCAACAAACAAACTTTTCATAAAATGCCCTATAAGGTTTCTAGCTTTATGGAGTATGAAACTGACAACTGCAGACTATTCATGTAAAAGAGTTAGATTTTGCTGTTGGATATCTACTGTATAGACTCATTCATAAGCTGAATATTTTTGGTAAAAAAGTGATGCATCAAAGAGCGGGGGTCAGCTTATAGATGGGTCTACACCAAAATTTGATGATTTTAAACTCTATGGAATCATTGAATTGACTATCTAATACAGTGTCGTTTTTGTTTACCTGGAGCGTCTGCAGGCATGGAGCCCCTAAAGGCCAGGAGCCAAAGTTTGCCAACCCCAGAAATATAGGGTCAGCTACGAAAGGGTCATACAGTTTTTGCTATTTTTACCTATCTTGGGTGGTTGGCTTATAAACGACCGGGCTAATGAACGAGTATATACAATATATTGAGAAAAATATGGCCACATTCCTTGGGTTCTGCTCTCATAAACTAAGTAGGGCTGCTCAGTACTTGGATGATTTGTTGCTGGAAGTAATAATACCTAGTTCTTGTATAGCACTTTTCATCAATAGATTTCAAAGTGATTTACAAAAGAGATCAGTATAATTTATCCTTGTTTTACAGATGGGGAAACTGAGGCAAAGATCCTCAAAGATATTGAAGCACCTGAATGACTTCAGCAGAACTAGGAACAGCACTCAGGTCTCCCAAATCCCAGTCTGGTGCACTATATTAGCTGTATTATTGAACCAATCCCCTGGTAGGCAAGGATCAGCCATGGAAGTGTGAGCCTGCGATTATTCTGGAGATATGGCATTTTAGCTGCATAGTCTCCTTCTAAATAAGTAAAAACACCAGAAACCTCTTGGAACTGCAATGGCCCATCCCTGAGTATTGTGGCCAGAGAAGATGTAACTTTCTACAATATTAAGGGACACTGCTTTTCAGGAGAAACCTAAAGCTGAGGCCCTAACCACTCAAGGTTTTTTAAAAAAACCAATGACACCAAAACTAGGCTGTTAACACCATCGTTCAGGCCAAATTCCAGAGTGGGTAATTCCATTCTCTTTATTGAACATGTCTGACACAGTTCCAGCTGGAACCCTTTTTAATTCACTTTCACTTTGTATTAAAAAAAAGCAAAGTATTAAATAAAAAGCCCCAGCGTAGCATTGCTGGGTCAAGCCACACTTACTCTATTGAAGCAGTCCATAATGCACAAATTTTGCTGATTTTTATCATGAGTCTCACAATATTTGGTGTTTTTCTTAAAGCCCCAGCTGCTGGAGTCAGTGACTATATGAGACTCTCAGCTTTCTTGGAAAAGTAGCTTTCAGCCCTCATGGTTGTGGAGAAGCTCTTTAAAACCATGATCCATTAAGACTTGAAAAACAATTTCTTTCTGTAGTGCAGACACCAGCAGGCCTCTGACATCTCTGGGAACACGAACACACACCCACGCCATCCTTTTGCTAAGGTACTGCATGCTTGGTTATGGTTGGGTTGCTTAATTTCAGGGCAGAGCTAAAGCACAAGGAATTCAAGTGGCCAGTCTTTGAGTTACAGAGCATGCATGCAGGGACTCCTGCTCTGGCAGCAGAATCAGAGGTAGAGGGATGGAAAAACCAACTCCCCCCTAGCATCCTCACCCTCTGCAGCCACGGGACAGGATGAGGAGGTAGTGCTGCCTTTGTTCTATTGGATTGGTTCTTCTGGGTCCAGGGGAGGGCTAGGCATGCCCTATGCTCTCCTCTGCAGCTGATGCTGGTTGCCTTGAGAAAGGAGCAAGGAGAGTGTGGGGCTTTCTATTATCTGCCTCCTGCAAGCGCCACTAGCTTGTAGCACCTGTGATGGATTTTCTCGTTAGAAGTGATTGTCTTTCTGCACTCCACAGCTGATTTTAAGAACAGCCTCTTTTACATCACCTGCCTTAAGTGCAGCATTTCTGGTAAGCAGACACCCAGGCCACTCCTACTGAGGAACCTTTATTGAATAAATAGAGGATGGATATTCTTACTACATGTATAAAAAGTCAATATACAGTTTAAGTGAACGCTGCTTGGGGACGGTTTATTTCTCTGACACATCGTTCAATTGAAGGGAAGTCTTCACCCCCCGGGAAAGGTATCCACATGAGCAGGAAACGTCAGGAAATCTGCAGAGAAAAAACAATGATTAAATTAGTGAGAACAGAAAACATGATATGCTTACAACAACATATGGTCTAAATCAGGGTTTCTCAGCTCCTGAGTTGGGCCCCCAAACTGGGTCACCAGAATGTTTCAAAGGGGCACATGGCAGCTCCTGTGTCTCCTATCCCACAGGGCTGGCTGGGCTCGCCTCCCTGTTTCAGGCACTGCAACCTCTGGGGTCCCAGTGCCACTCAGGTTTGGCCCAGATGTCATGACTACGGGAGTCTGGGTAGGCCAAATTCGAGTGAGAGGTACTGCAACCCCACGAGCCAGGTCACAACTCTACTCACACAAAGTTTGTCCAGTCAAGGGAGCGGGGCCAAACCTCACTGGTGCTGCAACCCCGGAGTTTGCAACACCCAGAGCCAAGAGCGAAGCCCAGTCAGCCCCACAGCACAGGAGCTGCCACTATGGGATGAGTGCTGGGCAGGATCCACCTGAAACCACTTCAGGGCAGGATCATAACTAGGGCAGGGTGGGAGGGGCAACTGCCCAGAGCGGAAAGCCTCACGGGTGGCTCAGGCCAGCGATGCCAGATGGGGCTCGATGGGGTCAACCCCATGCAATGGGGCTCAGGGAGGGTACATCACCTCCACCCCCAATGAACCTCAGTAGACCACCCAGCTATCTGAGTTGAGGGAGGGAGCGCAACCAAAAAATCTGGGGAGGCACGTGATCTCCCCACATATCACCCCTGGTATCACCCATGTTTGCTTGCCCTGGGCACCTCCGGCTCTGCCCTAGACCCTCTAGAGTATTTACTGGGTTGTGAGAAGCTATAAACACTTACAAATGGGTGCTGAGCCCAAAAAGATTGAGAACCACTGGTCTAAATCAGCCTTCCCATGTGGAAAGCCATGACCAAACACAAAGCTCTGCAGCCTTAACACTACATTGACTGCACAAAGCGGTGGGGAGAAAGTGAATAGGGAAGTGTTATTTACCTCTTCACATAACACAAGCACCAGGCGTCACCCAATTAAATTAATAAACAGCAGGTTTAAAACTAACATTTGGAAGTACTTCTTCACACAGCACATAGTGAGACTGTGGAACTCATTGCCAAGGGAGATTGTTAAGGCTAAAAGGATAACTACTTTTGAAGAAAGAATTAAGTTCAGTTCATGGAGGATAGGTCCATCAATGTCCATTAGCCAAGACGGTCAGGGACGCAACCCCATGCTCTGGGTGACCCTAAGCCCCTGACTGCCAGAAGCTGGCACTAGAAAACAGGGGATGGATCACTCAGTAACTACCCTGTTCTGTTCTCTGAAGCATCTGGCACCAGCCACTGTCAGAAGATAGCCACTGTCAGAAGACAGGGTTAGAGGGACCATTGGTGTGACCTAGTATAGCCACTCTTCTGTTCCTGTGTTAGAACATCGTTTTGGTTGGAGGGTTCCTCCTGCTGCCACCATTCCCCATGTAAACGAAGAAGAGATTGATCCTCCAATCCATGAGTGTCCCAATAGCTGAGGAGATCCTGAGGATTTGGGGACACCTTCGGATAGCCAAGGTGTTCTTGTGGAAGCCCATCTCCTCAGTACTCCCTGGGCCTCCCCATGCTTCATGACAGCATGGCTCTCTCAGAGGATAACATCAGGGAAGGGCTCCACATGAAACCGGATGCCAGGCAGGAGCCGGGATGCAACTACTTTGATTTAACCTCTCTCTCTATCCAGCAGAATTTTTATTACTTGTTAAACATGCAAACCATGCTCATTGCTGTACAGTGCCAAGTGGAGGATCTGCTCCAATGTTTACAGTCTAAGATGACAGGCAGTATAAATCAGACCCAAAACACGTCAGGACCAAATTATGCCTTTTGGGGGGAAAATCTCCAACACTGGCAGGTATAACCTTTGTGCCAAGAATGCTTCTGGCCCGAATTCATGGCAGACCAGTGACGGTACACAGGCAGGGTCATAAAAGTAGCGGAGTGCTACTGACCACAGTCTGAACACTAGCTAATGAAGGGTCAGGGTATAGCCCTTAGGCAGGAAACCAATTTTCCCTTGCAGATACAGGCCATAGTGACAGCCAGACTTTCCCACACCTCCCTAGTGCTGTGTCCCAGTGGCTTGAATGGAGGAAGAGGGCTCCTTAATACTTCTTCTCCCACACACACACCAGCACTGGATATTTATTTTTGAAATCTTATCCCAAAACTAGTAGAGTTTTAATAAAACAGTTACTGAAACATGATAGAGAAACAAAATAGTTCTTTCCTACCTTTCTAGTTCATAAATTAATCCTTCCCAGATGTCAAATCAATGGACTATACATAGAAGAAATTCAAAACATTTTCCTCTGTATCTTCCTGTCTCAGCTAACAATGACCCTCCCTGTGGTGCATGGCGTCATGCTGCCATGCTGTGGACTGGATATTTGGATCAAAGGAAGTCTCCCTGTCTGCTAGTGACAGCTATCATTTTAGTGCTTTGATTCACATGCAGAATCATACTGAATGAATGTGTCTCATGGAAACTTTTCTACCTGCCCTTTGCTGTTTTCCTTAGGCCTTGTCTACAGCTTGCACCAGTTTAGTTGAACAGGTTTAGTTAAAGCATTTGAAATCCCTGCAGGGAAACTCTTATTTCAGTTTAAGAGTAGTTTATTTCCATTTGCCTTAAACCTGTTCCTAATCAGCTTGGGCCAAACTGCAGTAAGTCTGGTTTAAACTGAATTAGGAGTGTCTGTGGAGCCTTGTGTACCAATTAACTAAATCAATTTAAAATTACAGCTGAAGCTGCACCTAAAGTGGTGAACTAACTTGGCATATAGACAACCACTGCATTCTCACAACTTATTCTTAGGGCCATATTCTGTCACCAGCTATTATGCATAACTCCCATTCACTCAAGAAGGAGTTCCAGTAGAAGAATAATGCTGACATGACTTGGGCCCAAATTGTGAACACTTTTAAAAATCTAAATTGATTTCTTAAGTGGGGCGATGCTTAATTTAAAAATGCAACAGGAGTCCCGCAATAACACTTTACATTTATAAAGAAGTAAAGTGTATGGAAGTTGTATTAGCCCCATTTTACTGATACAGAAATTAAGGCACAGAGCAAGAAAGTGACTTGTCCAAAGTCACATAGCAAACAAGTGGCAGAGCAGAGAATACAACCCTTGTCTCTTGATC
This sequence comes from Chelonoidis abingdonii, assembly GCF_003597395.2. Lineage (NCBI taxonomy): Eukaryota > Metazoa > Chordata > Testudines > Testudinidae > Chelonoidis > Chelonoidis abingdonii. The sequence goes on along the minus strand of NC_133769.1, from coordinate 202,993,776 downwards.
CCCTCTGCAGTCTTATGTGCTAATCACTAGACAACACTTTTCTGGGTACCACATCCTAGATGGTATACATTATACTGGCACAACTATAATTCTCCATGCTATGGGCTCAATCAGATGCTGAGCATGCTCAGCTCTCTCTCAAGCCAGTCAAAGGCAAGGGTATGCAACACCTCTAAGCACCGAGCACTGCTCACAGCCCATTTATACCAGTAAAGTGCATAGCCTGTTGTGTAGTGATATATCCACCTTGCATGATATATCCACCTCCGAGAACTCCTTGAGATACGGTTTTGCTCTTCCAGCTAAATTACTTTCGTCCTGTAACATACTTAAACTATGTGAGAGATTTGGGTTTTCTTTAAAGTCTTAGATTTTTTTTAAATGCCAGAAGGGACCATTAGATGATGTAGCCTGACCTCATGTATAACACAGACTGCAGAATTTTCACCCAGTTACCCCTGAGTTGAGCCCAAATTAAACTTGCCTTCTGGTGCTCAGATCCCACAGGCACTGAGCATGGTATAAAAACTTAGGTAGATACATAGCAGAAAGAGAATCTCTTAAAGGTCATGCACCGCAGTGTGACTTCTCTGGTGATAACTGTGTCAGTGCTAGAGGATTGAACCGCTTAGCATACATGCATGTGCTGAAGTACCACAGGAAATATTTTTGTTTGACGACAAGATAAGTGGTGATGAGTGAGATAACGCCTGAATCCACCTAGATCAGAACCAAAACATAACAACGAGCTATAACAGTATATTGCACACCAACTGAGCCAGTAATTCCATACCGTGTAAGACTCTTCAGTCTTCCTTCTTCTCTGCTTCCTTTTTCAGCTTTGCCTCATGTTCTTTTTTCATTTTTTGTTCAATTTTTTTACTCTGGTATACTTTTACTCCAGCAAATGCCAAGCAAAGAATTAATGTTTTAGCTGCCAAAATGTACATCAGCAGTGGAAAATTCTCCAAAGCCTGAAATATAAAACAATATATTTCAACAGAGTTTCTACAACACTTGAGCAACTGGGACATTTAAAGCACATCTATGGCATACTATGCAACTTCCCGATGGAACCTGTATTATTCAAGACTTTGTTCATGCTATGGCAATGCAGTGCATGCATTCTTCCCATGGGAAATTTCAGGCCATGTGGATCAGAGTTCAGGTGCAGACTGCAAAACATTTCCCTCCATTCATCTCAATTTGTAAACGAATTTGCTTTGCCCGTATTCACACCTCCTTCTGTGTTTGCTCTTCCGTGAATTAGTTTACTGGCAAGATGGTTTGTTTGAAGGGCAAATTTTAAGTGAATGTTGCAAGAGATTTGCAGAAAGCAAACTTGGAGTGGTAATTGTGAGGATTCACCTGATTCCTACACTTGTCTCACACATTAGGCATGATCAAAGTTGCTTTCCTGGGCAATGCTGAAGATTTTTGGCCTTCCTAGACGTTTATGTACTCAGTTTTGCCATTGACTTCAATGGAGTCAGGATTTCACCCCAGGTTTCTGAAGAATCATCAACTGGAAAAGAGGGATTACGGTGGATGATAACTCTAGAACCATTAAACAACAAAACTCCTCCTGGCACCTCATTGCTTAAGTTACACAACAGCCCAAATGTGCTCCTTTTACATGGAGCCTGCTAGCCATGCTGATGACCATCTTACCTGGACCTTACATCAGGTAGCTACAGAATATTATCAAAGACGAGCAAATCAGGCAATGGTAATACTGGCTCCAGACCAAAATCTTTATGTACTGGTTTGTTGCAATTGCAGGATGGAAACAAAACAGGAATTGCACAAGGTATTCATGTACGAGACCAAAAGAGCCAGAGCTAAGCCAAGAATTGTAGTTTAGGAGCTGTAGGCCAATGTCTGACAAATCACAGACATCATCTTCCTCTGAAATAAGGACACTGTCTTGGATGGTGACCAGACCCCACCAATACTGGGGGGTTGTGAGGGCTCTAGCTGGCTCTTTTCCTTGTTCACTCAAAGCCACAATCTTGAAGGCATGCAGCAGTGGCTGCCAGGCTCTGTAGGAGGGGGAGATGGAGGAACGACGGTGGTTTCTGTGAATACCCGTGCAGATGTCGAAGTCCAAAAAGGGAGTGCTGCGTCTTGAAAAAAAGTATCTCATCCATTCAGAGCACAGAAATACACCATGAGACTGGGTGCAGAGATCAGATAACCCTGAGTTCATCCCAACTCTGGCCCACACAGAGCTCCAGGGAGGGGCCATAAAAGCAGCTGATCCAGAAACAGGAAGTTGTAGGTTCCCTGGGATAAGGCTGTTTTTGTTGCCCAGGGGTAGATAATAAATGCTGATCTGTGGAATCCCTGTGTTTCATACTGATTTGTTTATTTTATTATTATTTTATTTTGGGGGGTTAACTGCTTTTCTGTGAGTAAAATACAGAGTTCTGAATGGAAAAAAAAAATCCAACTGGCTCATCCCCCATTTTTATGTTGAGTTGCTTCCCCAGGTTGCAGTGATCTCTGTGTCCAGCCAAAAGAGCTCAGACATTTCATAATGAATATTTCACAATGTGCTGCTTGTGAATAAACTTCAGGCTACACATCAGTCACAAAAGCTATCTGGCCAATCATTCTGAGTAATGGCTGAATCTGAGAAAACAGATCTGCTTGCAGACAATTTGCACACAGAAAAACTTGCCGAATAAACTATTTGTTATTTATTTATTGGGGAAGGATAGCTCAGTGGTTTGAGCATTGGTCTGCTAAACCCAGGGTTGTAAATTCAACCCTTGAGGGGGCCATTTGGGGATTTAGTTGGGGATCAGTCCTGCATGGAGCAGGGGGTTGGACTAGATGACCTCCTGAGGTCCCTTCCAACCTTGACAGTCTATGTATATTCTTAACCAAGCTTTAGGCAGCATTACAAGTCAATGAGGTGATAAATATCCATTACAGTATGGTGAGACGGGTTCGCTGGGGCCCTGCCTACACTAGAATGGTTGTAAACTATGAGTGCTGAACTTAATTGCAAGGGCAGACAAAGGGAAACTATGTTCCGCACCCTTTTAGTGAAACGACCCATGTTCTCAGTAAATGGGTTGTTTTTCTAACGTAAGCAGGGCATAGGTAGGTGGGAAGATGTCTGCTCGATTCAGGATAGAAAATATCTGATAATGTCTCTGATATTGACCAATATTAAATTCTTCAGAGGAAACCAAACCAAGGCCAGGATCCTGCAAAGGTTACGCATATGCTCAGCTTTAAGCACACACATAAATATGGGAGTATGGGGCAAGCAAACAGAATTGAGTAGAAAAATGTTAAGTCCCAGCTGACCTAGTGCCTAGCCCAGGGATCGGCAACCTCTGGCACGTGGCTCGCCAGGGTAAGCACCCTGGCAGGCCGAGCCAGTTTGTTTACCTGCCACGTTGGCAGGTTCGGCCGATCGCGGCTCCCACTGGCCGCAGTTCGCCATCCCAGGCCAATGGGGGCTGCAGGAAGCGGCGCAAGCGACAGATGTGCTGGCCGCCGCTTCATTGCATCTGGTGTGCTGCTTGCTAAATGGTATATTGGTACCAGCAATACTGCGCAGCAACATGGGGATGAGTGGTATATACAACACAGCAACTGAGCTACAGCACAGCCATGAAAAGGAGACTAGACAGAAAGTAAGATAAGCAGAGCCAAATGCCATGTGGAGTGTGTTTTTGGAGAAGCAAGACAGAGTTTGCTCTGAGGCCCACAGCAAAGTCCTTATTCACATGCACACAGCAAAGTCAACTTGCCAGGCACTGAATACATATGGTAGGAATTATAATAGTAAGTCTCCAGATTCCATGGGGAGAGAGCTGTGTTTAAATTCCCTTACATGTGAACATGGCGTTTATGCCACACAAAGACACACACGCTCCAACACAACATCCCCAACTCTAGCTTAACACACTCCTCTTTAACACTCCCCCCGCCCTCCAGGCTTTAATAACAAAAGTCTCCTCACCCTCCAATTAAATTCCACCATCTTGGATCTCTGACGATGTCACGGGTCACACCACAGTCTAAGCCCAGCAACGTCTGTCAGATTTATAAAAAACTAGTGGAGGTGGATTCACCTGAGGAAATAAAAATACAGAAAGAAATGAGCCAGTCTGTCTGCATTTGACAAGTCCTAGCTGCGGGTCTCTGACAAGCACACAGAGCCTACTGCTACAATACTCTCAGAACATTCAGTAACCACCTCACAAGGAGCGGATTATTTTGTAGCTGGTTGAGTGACAGGTACAACGGCCATTTGGAGCCTTACACAGAGCTGAAGGTTGACAGGCCTAGAACAGGTGTCATTTGTTTGTATGGAGGGGGCCCACCCCTTCCCCTTTTCTCCAGACGCAGTAAATCCCTGCAGCTGTTCAACCATAAATGCAACGCTGGCTGCTTTAATAAGCATGACGTGTATGCAAAGGAAGTATCCCCATGAGATGTTTTAGGAAAACAAGCCCACCAAAACCAAGGCTGCGGTTTTAATCCCACTGGTCCTGCTCAGAGCTTGAATCCCCACTGCTTCGATTGCTCTTCTCCAGTGTTTCTCAAACTGCGGTTGCCACTTATGTGGGGAAAGCCCCTGGTAGGCCAGGCTGGTGTGTTTACCTGCCCCGTCCGCAGGTCCAGCCGATCGCGGCTCCCACTAGCCGTTGTTCACTGCTCCGGACCAATGGGAGCTGCTGGAAGCGGCGTGGGCCAAGGGACATACTGGCCACCACTTCCAGCAGCTCCCATTGGCCCGGAGCAGCAATCCGCGGCCAATGGGAGCCACAATCGGCTGGACCTGCAGACGGGGCAGGTAAACAAACTGGCCGGGCCACCAGTGGCTTTCCCTACACAAGCGGTGACCTCAGTTTGAGAAACACTGCTCGTCTAAAGTATCATCTGGGGGAAGTGAAAATATGCTTCTGGATTTTGAAAAAACACTATACATAAGTCTTCCTATGGCAAACACAACATGAAAGTCAAACTCACTGTCAGTGATCCTCTAGGGCACTTGCTGTTGCTGCTAGCATTGAGATCTCCAGCTGAGGAATGTTTGAGGAGCCTCAAGTGCACATAAGGCAGCTACATATGGATGAGTCTGCATTTTGGTTTTCACCTCTGCTTATCCAGTGGTTTCAGAACATCAGACACACAGATCCCACTTTAAATAGATTTCCCTGCACATGCTCTACCTGTCCCTGAGCTGATTCCCTACATGTGTCCCATGTTTGTGCAGACGGGTTGCGCAAACCCGACTTACGGAAATCCAGACTTAAGGAAAAAGTTATGTAAGCACTTTTTTTTATTTGCATAGCTGTAGGAGATACATTCCCGACTTACGCAAAACTCGACTTACACAAGGCATTCTAGAACGGAACCCTTGCATAAGTTGGGGAGCTTCTGTATAACAACAGATTCACTGTGTGATCTGCAGAATGGGGACCACTTCTTAGCCACTTGCAGAGCTATACAAACAATAACAATAAGCCCACCATTGCTGCCTTTCTGATCCTTCTCTAAGATAGAGGAGTCAAGTGAGTGGTCTTAAGGCTCTTGTGTGCCCATGAGACAGATTCCTGCCTCCTGCCATCTCTCCTACTTACAGCATCAGCTTTACTCACTGTTCTGAACTGGTTTGAAGCCACCTTTATATATCAGTGTCGTATACCCACCCTCTGATGTCCCCAACCTCCAGTGGCCCCACTTAATCCTGCTTTAGGCCTCTTAGGTTCTCCTACTTTCCCATCTTGACCCAGGCCTGGTAAATCTTGGCAGAAGAAAGAAGCCTGGATGTGTATGTATGAAAGGCAGGACTGAGTGCTTCATACTTTAAAGAAACATTTATTAGCATTGACATCACTGGTTTAAAAACAAAAAAGCTCACACACTGTACTCTCAAGGTTATGTTATCTTAAAGGGAGTCAGGCAAATAAACAATGGAAGTTTCATGTTTGCTTTTTCAAAGGCAGATAAGGCAGAGATAGGAATTTAAAAACATCTACACTCAGCTATTTGCTCCCCTGAAAATGTATATTCTCTTAATAAATACAACGGTCATGGCAAGGAGACCCAGCTCAGTGTAAAGGAGGTCACCTTCACTTGCAGTCAGGACTTCCGAGGAGATCTTGTGGTTATGTCACATGAGTGACTGAGCATCTGATCTCTACTCTGAGCATTGTAACAGACTTCCAGGGCTCAGTTCACCACTGACTTGCACGTCACATAGTCATTTACACCTGCGCAAATGCACATAAAAGGACCACCACCATAGTAGTACCTCATAATCTTTAACATGTTTATCCCCACAACACCTCTCTAAGGCAGAGCAGTACCATTATCCCCGTTTTATGGATGGGGAAACTGAGGCACAATGAATCAAAGTGGAGAGCAGGGAAGTGAAGCCAGGACTTTCAAGGCCTAGGCTGCTGTTTTAACCACAGCACCATCCTTCCTCTCTGCCTCTGCTCCCAAACCATAATCCTCCACTCACTAGTCTCACATCAACTGTGCACAGCTGTAAACGACTAGATGAGGCACAAGGTAGTAGGGAATGAGACCTCTTATGTGATGTTGTCTGGGAAACTCCCATGGCCTACTGATAGCTTTGTTTGCTCAGCAGTGTAGCTCATACAGTGGGGCTCATAAGACTGTTCTATCTGGCAGGGGTGTTGTGAGGCTTAATTAACGTATATAAAGCGTTATGAGCTGAAAGGCACCATAAAAGGGCAAAATACACCTCTACCTTGATATACACTGTCCTCAGGAGCCCAAAAATCTTGCCGCATTATAGTGTGCTTTACCATGTTATATCCGAATTCGTGTTATATCAGGTCGCATTATATTGGGGGTAGAGGTGTAGAATGTATTTGATTGCACCTACAGTAAGGTGATGGCAGACTATAACCTGCACTAAAAAATGCGTATCCTCCTTCCATTTGGACAGAAACCATGTTTTCTTCTTCGAACCACCTCTCACTATCTTGCTGATCTTGCTAGCTTCCCCTCGTTCACATATTTAAAGAGACGATCGATACATTTTACAGCATGCTATTAGGCAGAGGAACAATCACAGGGCTTGACTTGTTGATGTTACGCTGTGTGGGCTCTCTGAGAGTGGGACCAAGATACCCCAATATGGCTCTCCGAACCCAGACAAAAAGCCGTTGTGTGACACAGCGGGAGAGGATCTGAACCTGGATTGCCACTCCCACAATTCCTCAAAACCCCAACAGCGCATGTGATTATGGACCCCGGGTTTGTATAACTTGTAGTCGTGCCCAGAACGGGTCCAAGCAGAGCTGTCCCATCCATAGGGCAGACCGGGGCAACACCCTGGGGCCCACACTTTGGGGAGCCCCATATTTCAAGGGGATGCAAAGTCCAAGGGGACCTGGGGGGTTAGCAGGGGGTCTGGCGCCAGCAGCAGCAAGTGACCTGGCCCCAGCCCACCCCTCCCCACCCCCATTCCACCCCTTTCCCAAGCCTCTGCCCCACCTCTCCTCCTGGTTTCCATCCCCTACCCCAAGCAACACTGGGAGCCAAGTTGCTTGCTGCTGCCGGCGCCAGGCCCCCCACTAGCCTCCAAACACCTCTGGACCCCGCATCCACCTGAAGCATGGGGCTCCCCCCAAGCACGGTAAACCCAAACATTGGTGGAGTGGGCCAATGTTCCTAAATACTGGTGGAGTATGGGCATCACTGGCCCATGTAACTCGCTGCCTATGTATATGATACAGGATGAAATCGTTCAGGGCCAGCTGGATCCAGATACTTTTATAACTCAAACAGAGCGGCCCAGATTCTACTCTATGCTACGCTGGTGTAAGTCAAAAGTTGCTCAGTTGAGGCCAGTGGAGTTACTCTGGGTTCAAACTCAGTGTAGTTGAGAGCAGTCAGTTAAATGAATAACAGAAATATACAGCACTGCTGAGATCTTCATACCTGGAGTTGTAGACAGCAGATGTATTAACAGCCTCTCCAAAAAAGCCTCACATACACCATACTCTGGAAATTAAACATGGAGCAAAGGGAAACTTAAAGAGACAGACTTAAAATCATATTACAAATGCCTGCAGCAACTCAGATTGTTAACCCCAGGGCCCCAGCACACAATTTTAGCCACATGCCAGACTGCTTGTAGATCAGAGGGGTTTCCACAATGCCACCACCACCGTTGCACTCACTACCAGCTCAACCACCATACTGCTGGGCTACTTCCACCTGCATGCCTCCCTCTTAACACCATCAATGTCTATTGCTTCTCACTTGCCTTGCACCCCTCAGCACCCTGTCTGGATTTCCTGCTGCCAGTTACCAGCTTCCCACCACTCCCCAGTGCTCCTCCCCTACCAATCCTCTGCTTGATTGTACTGCCTTCCCTTGACATTGTTACTTGGGCCCTGATACCTCTGCTCCCCCCAACTCTTCACCCCCAAACAAAGCACTTCCCAATGGAAGTCCTCTCCCAGCTGTCACCGACACTGCATCTGAATTGCACGCGCAGCTCAGGAAACTGAAAATTACTGTATTGAAAAAATTACTTCATTCTCTTTCTGCTATTCATTTACTTCACTCAGCTGAGACAGAGAAACTGACCATAAGTGAAACTGACTAGCCCATAGCCAACTTCATTTTCAGGTTCTCATACCCCAGAACTCTGCATCAGGGCTTGGGTTGCAATACTGCAGGGGATGGTCACATCCAGTCAAATATGTTTTCACTGAATTTTAAAATCATATCAAACCATTTTAATGAGCTGGGGTGGGGTTCCTTACAAAATTTGGGGCTCAAAATGTCCAACACGTGTCCAATACAGTTGCTGAGACAGATTGAGGAAATGGACATATCCCAGAAAAAGACAAACGAGCCCAATTTTGAACTGCCTTGCACATGCGTGTAAGGTGTCTGACAGCAATGCCAACACACGATGCAAACCAACAGGGAATCAGGCCCAGAAACGTAACTTTACCTGAAACTCACTTTGTTTAAGGTTTGCATTTTGTGCCGAAAGTCCAGATCTTACAGAAACCCCTAGGTCACGGATTCATTTTAAAAATAAGACCTTCCCAAAGAGAACAGATTGATACAGTACCTTGCAGCAGGCAGCCATTACACACAGAGGGGAAGTGGACACAAACTACAAATACCAGAAGCCATAGAGCTGGCAAACTACAGCTCCCAGCATGCCATAATGATAGCTGGCTGTTAACCCTTTTTTCCAGTATACCTCCATAAAACAAACGTGCACAATGCACATTCTGGCACATTTAACACCATGTATATTATTAACAATGATAATGTGGAATTTGTCCTTTTAGAATGACACCTGGTAGAACACGTGGAGAGCTTGTTCTACAGGTGTGGAAAAAAATAGAAATCCAGAGTTAAAGTACCCACAACATCCCATATTCATGTGTGCTTATGCAGCATCTGTGTAAGGTAGATACATGCTTTTGACATGAATCTGTGCTGGCTGACCTTTAAACTCTATACACTATGGCAGTTTGACTGTTACTTGCAGACAATCTTAACTAAGATCTGCTTTGGAATTAACCTGTACCGGGTAGTTTAGGTTGAAGTTCTAATTCCATCTCATCACCTTATCTGTCCCTGAAAAACAAGACAAGGAACCCCTCTCCCCACCCATATTCTAGATTCTTCTATGGCCCCCATAACTTTTATGTCTGAGCACCTCTTACTCATTAATGGACATCATCCTTACAAATACCCCTCTGAGGTAGGGAAGTGCTATTCCCACTTTATATGTGGGGAACTGAAGTATAGGACAGATTAATTTGCCCAAGTTCACAAAAGAAGACTGGGGGTGAGCAGGGAACAGAACCAAGTTGCCCGAATCCTAGTCTAGTGTTCTAACTGCTAGATCATCTCTTCTAGCCTTGGGCCAATGGGAGTAGAGCCACCCAATAATGCACTACCTGTTTTCTTTTCTAACAAGGTCCTAAGATACCATAACAAGGAACACGGGAAACCAGGAAATATGGGCAGTTTGCTTCTTTTTAAAGCATGTTTTTAAAGAATTGCTCTGATACAATTTTGTACGTTATTGGTTTAGGTAGATGGGGGCCAGATGCTTAGCAAGTGTAAATGGGCAAAACTCCATTGAAGTCAGTATAGCTGAGGAGCAATAAATCTGAAGTCACCTTACAGCGGCTGAGGATCTCACCCAGATAGTGTATTTGTCCCTCCATGTTTGAAGAGTTTATGCAACGTCTTTGCAAGACAGATAATCTCTATAGTTTCAAAGTCCAACCTAAATGAGTTATACACAGAAAAACAGCAACACTCTTTCGGTTTGAATAGCAAATGGTGTTGGTTTGCCATGTAGTCCTACATGACATATTATGTCTTATTTATATTTATATATTATTATTTTCAAAACATGATTTTCAACCTGACAGCATTCCTTTAATAGCACAAGTATTGTCTTTCTAGTTCACCCCTGCTGGACACTGATGTATTTTTGTTACTCCATACACACATAGCTGCTCACTGTAAAAAGGCAGCTAAATGGAAACAGAAGGCCTTAAGCAAAGTAACCTGGATAGAAGTAGAATAGGACTTTCTAGTGATGGAAAAATTAATGCCTAAACTGTTAATTTCTCAGGAGATTTTCATGCCCTGTGGTTATCCTTTTCCGTGTGTGCAATGAAGCCATGCTCAGCTACAGACTAAAGCACTTGTAGTAAGATGAGGCCCTGAAACAAACTTTTGTGTCAGAGGCCCAGTTTAAGGCCTGAAGCCTGAACCAAAGTACTTCTAGGCATTGCTAAGCAAAAGCTGGGCTGTGAGCCAGTTAGGTCTGACTAGTTTACCATCAGACAGTGTAAGATTTTAGGACAGACAGACAAGCCTGAAAACTGTTGTTTTGAAATCCTTTTTTCTCTGAATGCATTGTTCCTACTAAATGTGTTGTTGTCTAGTTTTCAGAAGGCTGTTTTGTCACTGAATCCCGTGGGTAACAAACTTGCAAAGTGAAGACCTGTAGGTGCTGAAACTAATTAAGTTTGAATGCCTAACCTGAGACACCTAAGGACTGAGTTTTCAACGTACTTAGCATTCTGTAGCACTTTATATGTTCAAAGCAGAGCTCCCATTGACTTCAGGTGCAGCTGTGAGCATTCTGCATATCTGTCCTCAGGTTTTCAAGTCTAGTAGCCAAAAATGAGGAACACACATTTAATTCCCACTTGTGAAAAGTTTGGTTTAAGTAGCCCAGCATGAGGGGCGGGCCTTGCTGCACACAACAGCCCTTATTCATTACACAACCCTAATGCATCCCAGAACTGGTCCAGCCAGTGCACTGAATGAAGCAGGGGTCATTTGGAAAACTGTATCATAACACATACACACTTTGGGCTAAATTAATGTTGCTCAGCCAACCTGAATTCTATTATTTCCTAACTTTGGGGTGTTTGACTTTGCAGCCTTCACATTCTTTTCATGTACTATTTTTAACGTATTTTCCTATTTTTTGATTAAACAAATTGAAGAACGAGAAATCCCATCATGGTAGAACCATATTGACCCTCTCATGGCTCATCAGCAGGGTTGGGACTTTTAGATCCACAGAACAGACCTCGACCACTTGAGCTAATGGAATAACTGGTAGCAGTAATAGGCTGTTATAGTCTGTGTGGTCCAGCCATGATCAGGAAAGCTATTTGCTGATGGAATAGAACCCAGGAGTCCAGAGTCTCTACATTTCTCTGCCAAGTTCTGGAGGGCAATGTGTCATAGTGATTGCAAACCCAGATTTGCGCTTCTACCTTCAGCCTGTTTCTGTCCCTCTCTGCTCCTATCCATCCCAACACCACCCTATCTCCCTCTCTCATTGCTACCATTCACATCCACACACCCCCACCCCCACCCCAGTTCCTGCCCTTCTCCTATCCACCCCCTGCTCCTGGTCCCCATTCCAGCTCTTGCCTCCTCCCTGTCTGCTCCTATCCATCTGCACCCAGCTCCTAGCCCCTTTCTCTATGTGCCTTAATGATAGGTGGTGCTACCAGCTCGGCCTATAGTTATTGTTTGAGCACCAGCCTGGTGGTGATTTACTAACATAGGAGAAGACATTGTCTCTGCCTCCAGAAACCTGTTCCCACTGAGCAGAAACCCACCCACCCAACCCCTCCCATGCAGGAAGAAAACCTAAAAAATGCACCCGTGTGGCTGGCAGGAGTAAGGTCCAATGCTTGGGATCCTTACACCACTCCATATGTGGACGCGCACGCGCACACACACACGGGACCTCACTGGTTCTCAGTGTCCTAACTGCCACATACACCATTGAAAAGTGGGTATAACCCAGGTGTCAAGGTATTTTTCCCACTTTGAACTTTAGCGTCCAAAAAGTGGGGACCTGCATGTACCCTTCTAAGCTTAATTCCTAGCTTAGATCTGATAGCGCTGCCACCAACCAGAAATTCCAGTGTCTGGTACACTCCCTGTTCCCCAAAACCCTTCACTCGGGGACCCGCAGGACCCCAACCACCCCTTCGCGTCTTAAAACGAAGAAATAAACCATGTCCCCTCCCCCTCCCAGACTTTCCCCTCCCTGGGTTACCCTGAGAGGCTACACTGATCCAAACTCCTTGGATCTTAAAACAGAGAGGAATTAACCTTCCTTTTCCTCCTTTCCCCCCACCAATCCCTGGTGAGTTTAGACCCAATCCCCTTGAGTCTTAAACAAGGGGAAAAAATCAATCAGGTTCTTAAAAAGAAAGCTTTTAATTAAAGAAAGAAAAAGTAGAAATGATCTCTGTAAAACCAGGATGGAAAATGTTTACAGGGTATTCAGATTCATATAACCTAGAAGGACTCCCTCCTCCGTAGCCTGAGATTCAAAGTTACAGCAAACAGAGTTAAAAATCCTTCCAGCAAAATACACATTCACAAGTTAAGAAAACAAACATAAGACTAATCTGCCTTTTCTAGCTAGTACTTACTATTTTGAACATGAGAGACTGTTTCAGAAAGATTGGAGAAAGACCTGGTTGCACGTCTGGCCCCTCTTAGCCCCAAGAGTGAACAATGAAGAAAACAAACAGCACAAATAAAGACTTCCCTCCACCAAGATTTGAAAGTATCTTGTCCCCCCATTGGTCCTCTGGTCAGGTGTCAGCCAGATTTACTGAGCTTCTTAACCCTTTACAGGTAAAAGAGACATTAACCCTTAATTATCTGTTTATGACACCAGGTCTCCCAGCTCCCAGCCTTCTCCACTGGACAATAAGAGAGAGGCGGGATTAAGTAAGACAATTAACTGAGGAAGAATGTGTTATACATTTTAGAGAGCACCAGGCTTTGTGACAAAGATTTGGTTCTCCAAAGACTTCAGACACAAAGGTGGTGCCCAGTGCAGATAACCAGTAGGCGGTTAAAGGATGAGGTTAGAGTTCTGTAGCTTTAAAATTGGACTCTTTGAGGTATTGTATTTTAAATGTTTATCTTGGATATGGAAGAATATCAAACTGAGAATGGAAATTTGCATTGTAAAATCAGTGTTATTCAAATTGAATGGATGGAGGGATAGGATATCTCCTATGGCTAATGCCATAAACTATTGTAGATTTATTTTATAAGATTTTATTATATTATAAAAGATGAGCTCCAGCTGCCCTGGTTGGATCATGATCCAAATTTTGAGCACCTTGAAGTTCACATGTCTTCAGATCTGGGGATTTGGTTTTCTCCGTTATTTCAATTTGGGATATTCAGAGTCAGATCCGCATCCAGATTTTAAATCTGCCCATAGTTTGGGGGCAATTTTTGTGAGGTGTTTTCATGCCTCTCAAGTGTCAAACAGAATAGAAAATCAAAATAGAGTATGAATACATATCTTTCTCAGGTGGCTGACTAAGTAACCTCACCCCAAAATCTCACAGTGAAGCAGTAGGTTTAATTTCTCAGGAAGGATCTATACCTAGATACCTCTGGGTATTTATCAGACAATGTGATGGCAATTCAGAATCCTAGCGAAAACATTACATTACATACATGACTTTCTGGTGTGTTCACTGGTGCTATGTCCAAGAAATCAAGGCGATCCAGGGGTTGTTTTGTCCCTTGCACTGATGTTTTCATGGATCGTACACTTCAAGTCGTCTTGATTCAGAATCTGGCCCTTATATTTTTCACCCCAATCATCAACAATGTACTGGTGATATGGGTCATTAGAGTGCTCTTTCCTCTTTGATTTCACTGTGCTCACTAGGATAGCCACAATAATGAAGGAGAACATTCCAATCATTACCATAAGATACAAGATAACGAAATCAAAGTTTTCTGCATCAACTGTTGCTTGCAGTGCATCTTGTTCCACTGTCATGTTCCGGCGCCAGTTATTCATGTAGTTAAGAAATGTGTTTTTGAAAACATCTTCCAATATCTGGGTGAAGTTTTGTAAATCAACCATATTTCCCGTGCACTGCCATTGAAAACAAATACATAGATATTTTTAATTCTGTACTATAACATCTGCAGGGTCAATTCCCTAAGCTAGCGTAAACTTTTGTGCCAGTTTAGAGCAGCTGAGGATCTGGTCCCAAGTGTCTGCATTTTACCATGTGTTTAGGGGATCAAGTGGGTCTTTACTTAGTTCTTAGTTCAGTTCTGTTTCAGTCTATACTTGGGCCAAATGAAGAATTTTGTCTAAGTTAGGACTCAGTAAAAGTTGAGTAAGACCCTTAGGATTTGGCTCATTAGGAATGGTCAAATTCTGCATTGACTAGCAGCCAGGACAGTGCCATTCAAATCAATGAGGCTGCACAATATATATCAGCACAGAATTCAGCAATCCATTTCTTGATTCATCTAAAAAAATTAAATCTGGCATGCCCATATGCAACACATACAAATGCATTTGGAAGAGCATAATATCCAAATATGCACCCCTCGCAAAGTGCTAGCTGAGTGCCAGGCAGAGTGAGGGACAGAAGGAAGGAATCCTGCTCTTTAGGCAGGTGTTGTTGCAGAGTTATTACACAGAGACTACTGACGCACAGTGCCTGCAGTGCCCTTTGTGGCCTTTGCACCCCCAGGTGTGGTGTGGGAAGAGTGCAAAGTAGCAGATTCTCCAGTCCCAAACCAGAATATCTGCCCCCACCTGTCCCATTCTTGCTGCTGGAACACCTCATTGGAAATACATCCTTCTACACAGCCCCCTCCAAATTTTGCCTTTGTTACATGCCAGAACCACACCAGTTCCACCGTCAGGGGTCCCCCTCTAGCCAAGGGTAGGATTTGCCCACAATTGTATATGTAATATTTGGTACTACTACATAGTATGCTGTGTTACTGCATTTCTCTCTGCGCATTGTGGTGTATCATGATTTCAGTGGGAACTGTAACTTCAGATTTTCTTTGTCTAAAAGCTCAGACAAAACGCTTATTTCCTAGGGTGTCTTGGTTTGCTTGTTTGTGTGTTTGTTTCTTGCTTGTTTAAAATAAAATAAAAAGCTGTGATTGGATCACAATTTCACAGATATTTAAGACAAGAAGTGCCTAATAATGATAATCTAGTCTGACCTCCTGCATAGCACAGGCCTTTACATTTCAACCAGTAATTCCTTCAGTGGATATTATTCTTTGCTACTGTATGCATAAAAACTATCAAGCTCAATGAGTTGTGTTTGAGCTACAGTATCCAATCCAACCTCAATGTAAAGACTTAAAGTGATGCTGAATTTATCACATCCCTTGGTAAGCTGCTGCAATGAGGAATTATCCTGTCTGATCAGCATTTTCATTCTATTTCCAATTTGAATTCTTCTAACTTCATCATCCAGTCACTGGATCTTGTTATGCCTTCATCTGCTCAATTAAATCTACTATCACATATCTTCTCCTCGAATGTGTGTGTGTGTGTGTGTGTGTGTGCGCGCGCACATATTCACACAACTGTGTAAGATTAAGAAGACCTAATTAATTTTCTGTGAAAATAAGTAAAATTAAAAATTGTCATGTGCATTCCAATTTGTTCATTATTTATGGTTTTCTGTGGAAAAGATTCAAAAGAAAAGGTATTGTGCTTTTTCTGATGGAAATGAAGAATTATTAACAGCAACTTACCTCTTCTGTGTCTTCGTGTAATTAAATTCACAGCAACAACTGAGATCTTAAAATTTCACTTGCTAATGTTACAATAATCTTGAAGGGTAGAGAAAAATCTTTAGCTTCAAGAAACTACCAGCTTAGACAAAGCTATATACTGGCCAGTGAAATAACTACATTGTATTCTAGTTTCTATGTTTATTTTAAATGAAACGTTAAATCTAATCTTACTGGAAAGTTAAATATTGGCTGAAAACAAATGTAATCTTATTGGCAAACAGTGTACTGCACTCCTTGAGTTTGTAATTACTATAATATCATAAAGTTTAAAAGAACACCGTAAAGGTTTTTAAGATTATACATTGACATAACTTGTTCTGTATTGATTATTCCACATTATAGGCTAAGGGTCAAGACGTGCTTTTTAAAAAATGAAAAAAAGACCTCTTGAATAACTTCAGTGTGATGTGCTGAATACTGCACAGACACAGTAAAAGAACTTTTCTGCAGAGCTGGGGTATCGTCACCCAAAGAGTAGAATTTTCTATTTTCCTTCCTTCTCTCCTCAAATCACAACTATGAGTACCTCCCCCGCCTCCCAATCCTTCCAGCTCTTACTCTTCTCAAACATAATTTTGGGATGTACTAGAAGGACTGTCATAAGCAAGACACGAGAAATAATTCTTCCACTCTATTCCATGCTGATAAGACCTCAACAGAAGTATTATGTCCAGTTCTGGGTGCTACATTTCAGAATAGATGTGGACAAATTGGATAAAGTCCAGAGAAGAGCAACAAAAAAGATTAAAGGTCTAGAAAACATGACCAAGGGGGGAAGATTAAAAAAATTGGGTTTGTTTAGTCCAGAGAAGAGAAGACTGAGGATGAACCTGATAACAGTTTTCAAGCACATAAAAGATTGTTACAAGGAGAAGGGGAAACAATTATTCTCCTTAACCTCTGAGGATAGGACAAGAAGCAATGGGCTTAAATTGCAGCAAGGGCAGTTTAGATTGGACATTAGGAAAACTTCCTAACTGTCAGGGTAGTTAATTGGAATAAATTGCCTGGGAGGTTGTGGAATCTCTGTCATTGGAGATTTTAAAGAGCGGATTAGACAAACCCCTTTCAGGGATGGTTTAGATAATATTTAGTCCTGCCTTGAATGCAAGGGACTGGACTAGATGACCTCTCAAGATCCCTTCTAGTTCTACAATTCTGTGATATCTTTCTTGGGTAGCTTCCCAGCTCCTCTGTCCCAACCTTGCCACTTCCTTTGCCTTTCCCGCAGATGCTTCAGATGGTTGACCTTCCCTTTATTGGTCATTCAGCCTCCTTTTGGAGCTCACACTGCAGAAGATGGGCTCCTCAAGCATGAAGCTCTCCTGGCCAGATCCAGTCTTTTTGTAGTGGATCTCCTCCCAGAGCCACAGCACCCTTCTGGCATGCTGAGCCCACAGCAGCACCTATCTGACCACAGCCTACAGCAACCCTCATTTTAACTTAATTTTGTTTTTGTTTTTTTTTGTTTTCAAGTGCAGACACCTTCACCTCTCATCAGCTTCCTATTCTGAGTGTCTACTTGCTAGCTCCACCAGGAGTCCTCTACTCTTCTTCTTTGCAATGATCTATATTCCAAAGGAAGGCTCAAGAAAGATGTCAGTTTGATGATAGCTCTTAATGGCAAAGTCCTCGTCTTTCATGTGGAACAGGAACAGCACAGGCAGAAGCTGGGCAAGCCTCTCCATGCTGGTCTCTTTAACATGTCTCGACCCTGGCCTGGATGGAGACCACTGGTAGAAGCAAGAGGACGAAATACATTTTTAAAAAAGTGAATTACACATTAACTTTTCTTCTGTACAAGTACCATGCAGAAACCTAGCTGAAAAACCTTAGACATAGCAGTGATTTACT
This sequence comes from Chelonoidis abingdonii, assembly GCF_003597395.2. Taxonomy (NCBI): domain Eukaryota; kingdom Metazoa; phylum Chordata; order Testudines; family Testudinidae; genus Chelonoidis; species Chelonoidis abingdonii. The sequence goes on along the minus strand of NC_133769.1, from coordinate 202,975,785 downwards.
CTAATGTGGCGGAGACCTCTTTGTTGTGAAGGTTTGTAATGGTCTTTGGCCAGGATGATGATGCATCCATTGCAGAGTAACACCCAGAGGCCCCAGCTCAGAACATTAGACTAGGCATTGTGCAAACACCTAGTAAGAGATAGTTCCTCCTCAAAAGAGCATTGCCATTTTACACGTCGTTTTGCACCTAAGCGATTCCCAGAGAAAATAGGTTTTCCAACACATCAACCTGTGAGGAGCTAGACGAAAGCACAAGCAGTCTGGCAACGTATGATCAGCCTGCTCAGAGCATGCAAATGAATGCTGTTGTATTAAAAAAATCATTGAAGCTCCACTGAAGTTAGTGCCAGGCTGCTGACATTGGCATGGCTATTGCCATTGCTTCTGCTGGATGACTCTCCTTGCATGTACACGTCCTAGTGCTGGTGGGCTCCTGGCAGCCTTTACTGCTACTGCTTCCATTTTGCTGCTTCCTGTGTGAATTGCCTTAGAGCTCACAAGTAGTAGGTAAATAGCAACAGGATTCTCTCTTCTGTGGGCCACAGGGACAACTATGGACATCTAATCTGACCTCCTGCATAACACAGGCTGTAGCCTTTCACCCTGGGACCAGGGCTGAATTAGAGCAATGCAGGGCCATAGGGACACCATGACAGAAGGGCCCCTGTGGCTCTATACCTGTTGCACAGGTCCCCAACCAGAGTAGCAGTGGCAAGGGAACCCCCCCACACACACTTCACTTTTTAAGAGAGGCAAGAACAGCAGCATGATCCCTTTTCTTCCACCCAAGGACATCAGCAAGGGACTCTCCTTCCCTTGGGTGCAGCAGGGACAGCAACAGGGGTCCCTTCTCCCCGACGGATGGGCAGGAATGACAGCAAGTGGGTCCCTCTATTTACCCTGCAGCCAAGGTGTATCTGCTGGGGTGGCTGTTGTGGAGCCATCCCAGCATGCTGGGTCTTGGAGTTCCCACCCCATTGAGAAACACGGGGAAGTTCACCCTTCTCAGAGCTATTGGTTCAGGCTGTTGGCAGATTCAGGCAGATGTCACTATATCAAGCGACAAAGAGTCCTGTGGCATCTTATAGACTAACAGCCATATTGAAGCATGAGCTTTCGTGGATGAATACCCACTTCATCAGATGCAAGGACTCTGTCGCTTTTTACAGATCCAGACTAACACGGATACCCACTCTGATATTTGTCACTATATCAGTTACACTTAGGTCACATTTTCAACGTCTTCTTCACAACCATAAGGACAAGAAACTTACTAAAAAAAAAAGAATCAAAGCTGAGATACAGATGAAATCACATGACTCCAAGTGGTGGGAGGCCTACAGAAGGACATATGGTGTCTCTGCCTCCATCCAGCCCTGCCTGCAATTCCTGCATCCAAGACCAACAACTTGTGGTTCAGAAGAAAGTCACTATGCAACACTGCAAAATCCTGAGCTAGCTGGTCACTCTTTCTTCTGTGATTAACTAGATAGATAACATGGAGCTGAATAATAACATTATTAGAGATGGTCTGAGCCATACAATTTTGATCAGGCTTTCTAATACAGCCCACTTTAGAGAGAGGTCCTTTTGATCAAGGTTTGTGTCTGGGCTTTGAATGCCCCCAAAGGTCAGTAGTGTTTGGATTTAGAGTGCTGGGGGAGGCCTGTCTCTAAATATATTAATAGTTGTATGTATAAAGTGCCCCACCCGTGAGGTGTTCAGGATTTTGTATAATATTTACTTCCTGTTCTAAAACAATAAAAATTGCATAAACAAATGGAGGGAGGACTGCCAGGAGAAGAATTGGGAAAGGTTCTACATAGCAGGGCCATCAGTGATCATAATAAAACACTGGGATACAGAGACAATTTCAGTGATTACTTAGAAGTGTGGTGGGATGGACTGAGGGGGCAGGTGAGTTCTACACATGCATGTACACACACACTAGCAGCTCAATCATCTGCCAGCCTAAGACATGGTTTGTGGAGAATCCCTAAATGTAGCTGGGGTGAGAGTGCAAATACCCATCAGAACCAGTCTGAAGGGGATGAGCTAGAAACAGCTCCTACATCACTAAAGTGTTTAAAAACCAGCAGGGGCAACACTGGACTCAGTCTGTTGCAGCCGACATAGAGAATGCAAGGTGGCTGGGATGCAATCATGCTCTGTCCAGTGAATGAATGTGCTGTTCTTTTCAACACACACTGCACAGGATGGCACGGAGGTAATTACAGTAACTGAGCACTGTTGCCATGGCGGTATGTTTTGTTGTTGTGCCGGCTACCTGGGATAAATAAGGGTGTAGCCTGCACAAAGCATTTACATGAAAAAGCAAACACAACCCATTTTACTTGGTCCAGCACATGCCTTCAAGTAACCTCGAGAGACTGGAGTTAACCTCACTGACTAGCAACCCTTTGATAAGCAGGGACTCAAAGACAAACGGAGTCACCTCTGTGATCCTACGAGCCCCTCAGTGCCCACTGGCAAAGGGGTCATTGCCCTGTAACAGCAACTCCCATCAGGCCAGACAAACTCACTACACCTAACACATTACTCTTATGATATTTATCTATAAAGAAGTCCTGTACACTATCAAATGAAAACTTACCTCACACAGGTCATCAGTGGCATTGCATGATGTCTGTGTGGCCGTTAATTAAAAAGTTGTATGTGTAGACTAAAAAAGTGTTTACAACCATGTAACCAAGCAGGGAAGATAAACAAGTCTTCCCCAGACAAAGGAATGTTACCAGTCTGCCTTGGTATCTGTTGTGAATCAAGTATTGCGTAACCAACACAAAGGAGACTATCTTCCGTGACTTCCATGACCTCCGTGACATAAACATAGCCTTATCCATCACTGATAGGACAAAGAGGTCAGCACTCTTTGCATTCTGTGGTGGAGGGTGGATCCCCAGCTATGTGACATGAGTGACACTAAAAAGTTGCTTATCTTAGTCACGGATTGTAGCCTGTAGAGCTAAGTTTTAGTCACTAGGCAGAGTAATTATACTTTTATTTTGTTTGTAACCATTTTCTGTTGCTGTTTTCTCTGCTTAGTGTCACTTCTATCTCTGTTCTTTAGTAATAAACTCATTATTGTTTTTATGAGAAATTCATCACCGCGCTGTTATAGGAGAGGGAGGTGGGCGTCTCCAGCTGAGCCAAAAGGCTGGGAGTGTGTTCTATCTCTTTGTAGACAGCAAACTTGGTCATTTCTGTGAGCGTCCCATGACAGGGGCTGGATGCTGCAGGGCGAGGCTTCTGGAGAGTTCAGGAACTGAAGTACACCAAGAATTAACCAAGGCAAAGTTAGGACTGGTGGAGTTCTAAGGAGTTTGCTTGGCTGCCTAAGGGTGGCAGGTCACACAATTTAGCACTAACAAAGCCCTCCATTGCTAAGGCAGAAGGGTAGCTGGGAAACCTACAGTTCTGGAGGCCCTCAGAGTGTGTCACAGCCTCCTATTGACCACCTGCAATTCTTCTGTCTCCTCAGGACTGAGACTGAGATACCCCTGCTGGAAACATTGTCGAAACATTCTCCCTGGCACCCGCTGAGCTTGCTGAGTTCACAGATCAAAACACACCCAGAGGCGCATCCTCAGCACAATGATAACCCACCCTGTGGTTCAAAATGATCTTGCCCAGTTGAACATCAGGGGAGATAGAACAGATCCTTCTAGGCACACCATGCCACATGCCTTCCTGGGAATGCAGAAACCCCAACTAGCTTCTATCTTCCAGGAGCAACTGGAACCACTGAAGGGCAGTCCCAGACACAACAACAACAACAGCTGTGTCAGAGCAACAACTCACAGGGCCAATGAGAAGAGGGGGGAAGTTGGTACAAATTACTGGGGCTCGGTGGTCCGGAATGGGGCCCAGGGCCTGGCTTCCCTGGCTTCTTTGGCCCTGTTTAGCCGGTCCACCCTTGCTGGAGGGCCTGAAAATTTTTTTTACCGGGGCCCGAACCTGCTCCCTGACAACCCACAGCCATTCCTAGCAAAAGCTGTTGAGAACAGTGGTTTTCGTGTATACAGAGCACAACATCTTTCTCTCCATGGGTCTTGTTCTTTTTTTCAACTTTTAGCAGAAGAGTAGCTCTGACTTCTGAGCTTTACCCTAAACTATGCTTTGAAATTAAAAAAAAAAAAATCAAATCATTTGGGGGTTTTGCATTAGTAGCTTTTGTCCAAGTGCATTCATTTAATGAAAGGCTTTATAGGTTTAATCACCATGCTGGGAAATGTTCAATCCTGGGGGTGGGGAGGAGGGCTTGCACAAATGCTAAACTTTTCTGTACATTCTTTTTTAAAATCAAATGACCTTGCTGTTCCAAGCTTTCTCCCAACTGTGTGTTTAAACACGCAGACAAAGAGGCAAATAATTTGCCTTGTCAACATCTAGGATTCCATCCTGCAAGGTGCTGAATGACTCCAATCCGCACTAAAGTCAGCTGAAACCACACAAGAATTGCAGAGCTTGTAGGAGCAGGCCCCTGCTGTCTCACAAGCCAGACATCACCACACGAGTGAGGTTGAGGGCCCAGAGCCTCCAAGACATTTAGGCACCTCACTTCCGCTGAAAACAACGCTAGGAACCTAAATACCTTGGAGGATTTGGATCTAAACAAATATGTCTATGAAGGCCCCAAATCGCACAGCTACATCCACTCAGGTAAGCCCCTACCCACTGGGGAATTCCATTGCCTTCAATGGCACACCAAGGGGGCTCAAAGGTCCTGCAGTGGAGAGCCGATTGCTTGATTAGGGCCTGATTTATTCACAGCATCATGACTGTACAGAAAGCTCTCTCAGCAGGAAACAGGGACACAGAAGAGAAAGTAGATACATTCCACTCTGAACAGAACAATGTGAGGGCCAACAAACGTTCTCGGATCAACTTCAAATGCATTTTCACCTGGGCTTCAAAGGTCATTAAAGTGTGTCTGTTGCGTTGAAACTGTGCTGTATTCACTGTGGCCTGAAGCCAGTTCCTTGTTTAAGTATGTTGGAATGAAATTAAAAGATGTTTGTAAATGGAAGCAGGCACTATACTTATGATGGTTTAGGATGAACCTGCTTTTTTAATTGGAAGCTACACTTCAGTTCTCTCTAGGGCTGCAGTGAGCAATTGTAAATGTGCATACACACTATTGTGCACACTCTACCAGTTTGAATTTGGCCCTGCCCACAGTATAACCATGATTTCCCACAGTTAACACGCCATTACTGACTAACAGGCTCAGTAACGCAGCTGGGGCAGTGAAACAGATAGATTCAGTAGCGTAGATTCATTAGGGTCCGAGAAGAACAAAACTGTTGCCCCAGTTAGTACACGCTGTACACATAGTGTGCTTGTTTTCCCAGTGCCTTCATGGAGTGGTGTTGGAAAACACAGGCCTTTCCACAGAGCCAATGACTTTTACCTTCCAGTATGAATGAAACTAATCCAGTTTCTTCTAATGAAAAAACAAACCAAGATTATTGGGGTTGGAGGGGGAATGACTGTTTTGGGAGTAAAGTTGTGCCTTCTTCCATCCAGCCCCATACGCCTGGACTGTGCCCACAACTTGTTCAGGTCATTCCTAAAAATGTACCACTCTAGCTTCCCCTACACAAAAATGAGTGTTTAAACTTGAATTTAAAAAAGGAACTTGGAAACACTTCGACATTCCAGGCAATGCTCAGCCTGTGCAAAGGGCTAACTCAGCATGAGGTCTGGGCACTGCTTGAGCCCTATTTTGAGAACTAAATTGGCTTTAAGTGGTTCTCAGGCTTGCAGAGAGGGGTGGACTTGACTTCCCAAAGTACAGGGATAGCAATTCTTCCTGGCCCATTTGTGATCTGCGCTGGGGAAGTCACAAGGCTCCTTACAACACTTCCTCCTCATCTCACTGTGCAGCCACAGTGGCCAGGCAGAATCTGGCTTCTAACTGCTAAGAACCGAGCTGATCCTTTGCCCCCAAATCAGAAAGAGCCAGAAGCCAGGTTGTGTTTTGTGTTGGAGGGGTAACTCTCACAGTGTTTTAGCCCAGGCTAGCTGTATGCACAATATGTGTCCAGTATGTGTAACAGTAATCACAACTTACTTCCTGCCTACCCATCATCAGAAAGGCTACTCTGATGACACTTCCAACCTCATTTGAACCTGGAAATTTCAGGCAAGAGCCTGGCTGGGTGAGATTTCCAGATTAAGAAGTTTTGCGTACTGGTCACACTTTGAGATATTTATCCAAGCTGAACCTAATGAGCTTCACCCATGAATAGTTGCACTACGTGTCAAAAGTTTTACTGCAAAATCCTGTCCTCGTCTGATGTAGCCATACAGAGGGGAGGGAGAGTGGCAGAGCAGGCTATGTGCCTGGCCCAAGAATGGCTTATTAACATAGCTGGGGGCAGGCCACTACCTGCTATACCCTGCTGGGTGCTTTCGCAGCTCCTCTGAGCAGGAGTAGTTTGCTTGACTCTGCTTGTGCCAGCTAGCACAATCTGCTCATAGCACTAGCTGGCTACGGGCCTAGATACTGTCCCTAACCTTCAAACCACATCCCAAAGGACATGGTACATGGACTAGCTTGTACACTAAACCCAAATCCTAGCTCTCCTGTCAACCTGGATCAGAGGAAGGAGGCAATCTTCTCACTCTCTTCCCCCTCCCACTTGTGCTATAAACGTCATCTTCTTGTTCCTGAGCCTGGAGGTGCTTTTTTTAGCCTGGGCCTTATAAAGTAACACAAGGTGCTTTCTTGCAAAAGATGAAGATTAGTTTTTCCACTTCTGAGGCTGGATCAGCAATTTATGCAATGGCAGGGGTAGGGGAAACCATCATTTAAAATATAAAGTTCAGTCAGTTTTAAAATCAAAGCAAATGGATTTTTTCCATATCAATCAACAAGGGGACTGAAAAGCTATGCAGTTAACATGCTTGCATGATGTGCACAGCTGGTCTAGGTGAGAATATGTTCAGAATTAGTGCTGCACAGGAATTTTTCAACAAAATGATTTTTTTTCCAGAAAATGCAATTTGTGTCCCACACACTTTAGAAAGGTTAGGGTGGAATCTGTCTATTCTCTTGCTTTTCCTCCTCCTCTTCTTCTGTAGATGCCTTGAGAACAAAATAATTTAGCTTGGCTTCACCTGGGGTCCTTTAAAGCGGATGTAATATAAGAATGATACATTTTTTCTTAAAAAATTAAATGTCTCTCTTGAAATGAGACTGAAAAACATTCCAAATAAAACACTTTAATGAGCTTTGCTTTTCATGCTATTTAAGTTCTGCATCCCATCAGATTTACTCCACAAAATGTCCCCATTTAGTATGTTTTTAAAGTGCCTTTCTGTAAGTGGGCTCACAAACCCACCTAAATAAGCCTGTTAGATGTTGGGGTTTTGTTTTTGTTTTTGGGGTGGGGAGAGAGGCAAGCCTATAAACCAACTTAAATGCAGCTTGACCAAGATAAACTAAACCTAATGCAATTGGTGAATGTTTGCTACCATTCCCCAAGCTACTGTAAAATGTCATTTCCAGGAGTGAGGAGTCCAGCATCTCCAAACTGCGGTCAGAACAACTTCTCAGGTGGATGCGCCATCTGCTGGAGAACCTTTATCCATCGGCTTTTAGATGTTATCCTTTCATGCTAAGCACATAGGCAGTGAAACTTGTCTTAAGCAACCACCAAAAGCATCAGCAAACTGGTGTTTAAAAGGCAATTTTGAGAGTTGACTCCAAATTCTAAATTTGATACTCACCCACTTGTTCCATCAATTCCCTTATTTATGGCATATTTTTATACTATCCCCTGCCTGAGAAGGTCTCCCAGTAGATGTTTGCTTTCATTCAAAAGTTAAAGGTTTCTTATATTTTGAAAAAGACCAGGACTCAAAGCTGTTCTCTCCAAGCTTTCACTGACCCCTCAGCACCAAGTCTGTTTCCTCAGTGGGAAATGGAATTGCTTTTTAACACTAGTTCACAAAGACTTTGTATGTTTCCTTTATCTGTCCAGGTCTCTCTTTACTCTAAGTGACATTCACCCCATGCACAGCTGCCGTATTAGGCTAATGCACTACTTAAGCCCTCAAAATAGGGTTTCAGTGGGACCGAATGGTGCATCCACTATGAGCTGCCCCTGCACACAAGGCTGAATTTAATCCATTGAAACTGTTGAACAATCAGATAGTTCCATGTATTTGAATCTGAAGAAAGTTTAAAAATACTAGATCATACCTCGGACATCCTGGAAAGGGTTAATCAGCCCTTAGCAGTTGCTAGGAACCAAATCTCAGCTCCAAAACTCCTGAATATAGGGGTTTGTATAATTGCGATCCAGATCTAATGATTGTAGCTTGAATCCATCTCTGATCCTTGCAAGGAATTATAATGGGGAGTGTTTCCATGCAGCTTACTACTGGTGGTCCAAAAACCCAAACTGCTAAATCCAAATCTGAAAACATTTGCAGCTTGAATTTTAAAAAGGCTTGGATTGGAAGCAGCCCTAGCTTTGGTTTTGGATTTGTCAAACCAAAACTTGAACGAGCAGCCTTTGCAAAACCAAATTGAAAACACGGTCTCCTTAGCCCATCTCTAGCCTGCAGGGGTCTCATCTCCAGTGCAGAAAAGTTTCCATCTTGGTAAAGCACAGAGATAAAACAGGTCATGTTGCACTCTCCTGAGCAGCCAGGCCAAAACTGCAGAGATGCTGAGCACTCACACTTCCCATTTATGTCAATGGAAAGTTCATGTGATTGATATCATCTGTATTTAGCATAGATGAATGCAGGAGAATTTGGCTATGCAGATGGGCACACATGGCACAAAGCAGACTGCTTTCCTAGGAACGCTAGCTAAACATAATGATAAATAATGAAGACTTTTAAGACCCTGATGAGATATAAAAATCACTAGGTCCTTGGAGTGCTGACAATGAAGAGGAAACTGATTTAATCTCTTTTAGAGAAACATTTGTTCCTCACAGTCTGAAAACTGATGTCTGGAAGGACTTTATACGAATGTTTTGAACACCATAGATGATGCAGGGCCCACAAAACCCAGCTGGCAACACTATTCTAATTACCATTTCATACTTGAAGGATCTGACTGAGACCATAACTTTACAAGGACGTCAGAATAGGTTTTATTGAAAGCAGTGAATTTTCTTCCCCCCTCTGACCCCCAGACATCAGTCCAGCAGCCCAAGACACGCTTAGAGAGCTTTGTGGTGACCCCAAATGACTGTTTGAAAGAGGGAAAGGAGTCATCCATTTTGTTCCCAGTTAAAATGCTGATCACCTTTGAGACCCAAGGAAGAAAGAGCTGAAAAAATGGCTATGGAGAAAGAAGCAATGGGTTGACTTTTTTACGGCATAGTTCGTTTTCCTTATTGTTGCTGCAATGACAGATTTATGGCTGGGGTTTTCAAGGCAGTTTGATGCTTTAATCACCTGACCATTCTTGTTTTACACTCTTTTTACCGAACCATTTAGCAAACGTAATGGATGTTAAAAGCTCTATTTTTAAGTACTATAGATGTTTGCTGAAAATAAATAAAGATACAGTTTAGCTCGTATACCCCAAAGGAGCTGAAGCCTTCCACATACGTTTCATTTGCTGTGAGGTTTTTGAGAAACTTGGAACTTGGTAAGGAATTTTATCTAGCAACGTTAGAACAACATGCCCTGTACTGTGCAGCATCCCAGATATGATAGCACTTGTGGGAAGGGTAATCACATTGTTTCTGAAGGACACTGACGCATTCCTTCATAGTGATAGAGAACCTGCCCTGATTAAGGGAGCAGGGCTGGCTCTAGTCATGTGATCACAGCAGGCCCCATACTTTTTGCATCTGTGCTCTATCTACCCTATCTCCTGCAATCTGTGGTACTTATATGGCCGCTATTGACATATCTTCAGTGTATTCATCCCTACACCACCCCGTGAGGTAGAAAGCTGCTGTAATACCCATTTGATAGATGGGGAACTGAGACAAAAAGAGATTTAAGCCTTATCTACATGTGAAAATTAATCTGGAATAAGGTAGAGTGTGAAGTTAAAGCTGATTAACTATTTCTGATTAACTCTAAGTATGGATGCTCTTATGTGGATTAATAAAAGTGACAGAGAGTCCTGTGGCACCTTATAGACTAACAGGCGTATTGGAGCATGAGCTTTCATGGGTGAATACCCACTTTGTCAGATGCATGCATCCGATGAAGTGGGTATTCACCCACGAAAGCTTATGCTCCAATACACCTGTTAGCCTATAAGGTGACACAGGACTCTGTTGCTTTTTACAGATCCAGACTAACACAGCTACTCCTCTGATATTATGTGGATTAAGAGCATCCACACAATGCATTAATCGGGAATAGCTACCTCAGAATAACTTGCCCTGTAAAGCAACCTTACCTGACTTGGCCCAAAGTCACACAGGGACTCTATGAAGCAGGGCATTGAACCTGAGTATCCCAAGCCCTGGACTAGAGCTTATACCTTCTCTGCTGGCCTGACATACCCTCTCACTGACACCTTGAAATGCTAACTTGGAACCTCACTCTTCCATGTGAAGACCCATGTAAGTCCCTCACTCTTGAGCTGACAAAGCCTCCTCTCCCTAATTTGCTATGTGGGTTAAGAAAGTTTTCCTGAGAATCCCATCTGACTTTGCAGGGGGCTTCATAAAACCTAGGCCTTGCCCTGTAAAAGGACAGTTACTTGCTGAGGATTTTTTAATTGATCATTAATATCACATAATATGTAGCTGAACCGCAAACAAAGTGCTGGGCCAGAACAGAAGCCCCCCACCTGAACACCCCTGAACTTTATGGAACTGAAGATCTGACCATAAACCAAATTTTGTGGCTGGAACTATCCTATAGTAGGCTGAACTAAATGTCCCATTAATCTGGGGAAACTTTCAATCAACACAAAACTTTGCAGCTCACTTCCATCTCCATTGTACAGTTTTGACTGGTGCCTAACAGTGCAGCATCCGAGCTCCTTCCACATTAATTAGATAGCCAGAGCCAATGCCCTAGCAGATTTCAAGGAGTCTTCAGCTCTACTCAAGTGACTGTAAGACCACAATGTGGTCTTAAATAACCATGCACAATTGTGCCTGAAGATTAACATCATGTTCAGGGTTATGATGAATTCAGTCCAGATTTAGGATGTCAAGGAAATATAAAATATACTGCTTGTACTCCTGCTCTAGAGAGCAGGGCATTTTCAAACATGTACCACTAAACGCCACCAAAGGCTGACAGAGAACTCTCACCTGCCTTTCTAGTTTATACATAGTGTGACAAAGTTCCTCCTCTACCTTGGTGGGTCCTGCGCTTCTTGGCAGATTTGCTCACCTCAGTGATCTTCCCCACAGTCTGGGTCATCTCCTACTGTGTCTGATCAGGAGTTGGGAGGTTTGGGGGCAACCCATGCCCGCCCTCTACTCCGGGTTCCAGCCCAGGGCCCTGTGGATCACAGCCATCTATAGTGCCTCCTGTAACAGTTGCAGAACAGCTACAACTCCCTGGGCTACTTCCCCATGGCCTCCTCCAAACACCTTCTTTATCCTCACCACAGGACCTTCCTCCTGGTGTCTGACAATGCTTGTCCTCCTCAATCCTCCAGCAGTACACTCTCTCACTCTCAGCTCCTTGCCTTCTTGCTCCCAGCTCCTCACACACACTCCTTCTCCTCTGGATCCTCTCTGCCTGACTGGAGTGAGCTCCTTTTTAAACCCAGGTGCCCTGATTAGCCTGCCTTGATTGGCTGCAGGTGTTCTAATTAAAGTAGCTATCTCCACTGCCTTCTAGAAAGGTCTTAATTGGCTCCAGGTGCCTTGATTAACCTGGAGCAACTGCCATTTGGTTACCATGGTCCTAGGGATTTGTTTAACCTGGGGCTAACATACCTGTTTCTCAGTACTTTACTGTAGCCATCTGGCCTTGCCCCATCACAATAGAGAATCGCAGAACAGTGGACACAAAGGGACAAGTTTAAATGATTCAAAGACCTTGTACACACTCCAGAATAGCCTTGTCTCAGCAATCAGTGTAGTTGCACCAGTGCTGACTTCAACAGCAGACAAAGGCCAGCCAGAGTTTACACCAACTTAGGCCTGGGCTACACTAGCAGGGGGGTTCAAACTAAGATATGCAACTTTAGCTATGCTATTTGCATAGCTGAAGTCGAAGTATCTTAGTTCGACTTTCCTGTCCGTCCTCATGCCGGCAAGTCGATCGCCGCAGTTCCCCTATCGACTCCGCTTACTGCTCCTGCTGAGGTGGAGTACAGGTGTCGATTCGGGGATCGATTTATTGCATCTAGACAAGACATGATAAATCGATCCCCGATACATCGAACACTATCTGGCGGGTAGTATAGACATACCCTAAGTAAGACTTGTTTAGGTAGACTCAGTGTTCCAAACTGAGAAGTGATGTGTAAATTATATATTGGGAAATGGGGGAGAGTCCAGGAGATCCTAGAGGAAGTCAAAGAGTATCTGCTTGACTCTAAGTTGGCATAATTGACATGAGCCAGAAGAAGTTAAAAATTACATTATCTTAGATTCACCACTGAATTTGGCTCAGAGTATCTAGCTCATATTTATCAGGAATCAAAGTGCAGAGAAATTAGGTAAATATTTTTCTTCTCTGTGAGCTGGTCTGTATCAAAGATGTGACTGACCGTAATGCTTTAGAAAGTAGATTAAATAGATAATTACACTGCCCTTCATGTTGGCACATCATTTTATCAGGTCATTGCTACATAAACACGATTCAGCTGCTGTGTTTACCCTGAATCTATATATAGCAAACAAGGGATAAAACGGGCAACGGTAATGTATGTCAGTTGCCATTTTCAGAATGACCACATGGTGTCCCCAAAGTGCCGTACAGCATTACTGAAATCTACCACTGATAATGATTCTCACTTGTAACACATCTCAATACACAGACATATGAACCTTTGCACAGCATTGATTTGACCCCTAGTTATCTTTAGAGCTACCAGGAAAATAGTTACGACCTCAGTCTGCAACAAAACCAAACAAAGGGTCAGGCACTATAGTGAGAATACCGATGGTGAGAGTCGGCACCCTTGCACTTAGGGTAAAACCGAGCACAGGTTGAAAATTTGGGCCTGGGGGTTGAAATGATGGTATATAGCACTATGATATAAGACTGCTTTTCATGCATAGCTCTCAAAGCACTTCACAAGGAAGGTATGTATCATTATCATCATTTTACAATGGGAAAACCGAGGCACAGAGCAATTTGCCAAAGGTTGCCCAGCAGGCCAGCAGCAGAGCTCAGACTAGAGTACTAGTCCAGTCTTTAGCATCAGTCCAGTGTCCTATCCACTGGCCCAGACTGCCCGTTTCAAAGTAAGGTGATGTTATGATTGTGTTTGCTGTATCCTTGCACCTTTAAATGTAAACTCTACCTGCCTGGGACAGTGGTGTGAATTAATTCAGTCACCCTGTGCCCCACAGTCGTATTTGTTCTTCCTTTCTTTGTGCCATTTTCTTAATCTCAGATGCCATCCAGACTGTGTCAAATGCCCTGGTTCCACGGGGGTCCCTTTGGCCCCTTTCCGGGTTTCTCTGAGTGCATTTCTACGGGTACCAGACCTGATGCTGTGACCTTTCTTAAGGTGGAATCCCACAATTCGCTCATTCTTAGACCAGGCCCAGGACTACAGCCCCTGGTGCACCAACCATGATTACTCAGCAGGCCTGACAGGGTTTGGCATCTGCACATCTTGGGAGTCGGAGACCAAAGCACTGTCTGATCTTTACAGCAGGGACAAAGCAAAACATAAGATAAAATAGATTTTAAAGCCATAAAAGAGCTACATGCATGTCTGTCTCACCACAGCTTACCGTCCCTCTGGAAGCTTAGGGAGACGTGACTTCCTCAAACCCTCTGCCACAGCAGAGCCCCAGGCCCTTTAAATTGCCGACAGAGCCCCAGGGCTCCAGTAGCAGGGCCCAGGGCTCTGGCTGCTGCTACCCTCCAGGGCCCTTTAAATCATCTCCAGAGCCCTGCTGCCGGATCCCTGGGGCAGCCATGGCAGGGCTCCGGTGGCTATTTAAAGGGCCTGGGGTGGTAGAGGCAGCGGGAGCCCTGAACTCTTTCAATAGCCACCAGAGCCCTGCTGCCACTACCCCAGGGCTCCGGCAGGCTCCAGGGACCCTTTAAATTGTACCTGGAGCCCTGGGGTAGTGGCAGTGGAGCTCCAGCAGTGATTTAAAGGGCCCGGGGCAGTAGCGGCAGTAAGAGCCCTAGGCCCTTTAAATTGCCACCCGAGCCCCGCAGCTGCTACCCTAGGGCTCTGGCAGTGGGGCTGTGGCAGCAATGTAAAGGGCCCTGGGCTCCAGCCCTTTAAATTGGTGCCCTCAGGAAGCCGGTCCACCCCAGTATGGCGCACCAGCTCTTGCCGGAAGGGGTGGCAGGTTTGTAGAAATTTTGGTGGTGCCCAGAACCTGCCCCTGCCCAAACTCCGCCCCCCCAAACTCCACCTCTCACCTGCCCAAGACTCTGGGAGGGAGTTTGGGTGGGGAAGGAGGTCTGGGGTGCAGGTCCTGGGCTGGGGCAGGGGACTGGGGTGCAGGGTGCAGGCTCTGGGAGGGAGTTTGGGGATGGGAGGGAGTGTGGAAGGAGGGGTGCAGGTACTGGGAGGGAGTTTGGGGATAAGACGGGGTTTGGAGGGAGAGGGTGCAGGTGTGAGGGCTGTGGGGTAAGGCTAGGGGTGGATTTGGGATGTGGCTGGGGATGAGGGATTTGAGGTGTGGGAGGGAACTCAGGGCTGAGGCAGAAGGTTAGGGTGCAGGGGGATGAGGGGTCTGGCTGGGGCTGGAGATGAGGGGTTTAGGGTGTTGGAGAGGCTCAGGGCTCGGTCAGTGGGTTGGGGTGCAGAGAGGATGAGGGCTGTAGCTGGTGGTGTGGGCTCTGGGGTGGGGCAGGGCTGGGGATGAGTTTGGGATGCAGGCAGGCTGCCCTGGGACTGGAACCAGAGAGAAGGGCTCCCTCTAGCCCTCTCCCTGCTGGCAGCAGCGAGCTCTGGTTAGGGACCCCCTTCTCCCCCCCGGCAGCACTCTCACCCCCGCCCCCATCACTGCACATGCTCCTAGGGCCCCTCTCAGGTCCAGGAAACCTCCTCGCCTCCCCTGTGGTGGGTGCCCTGCCAGGGGGGGCTGCTATCACATGTGCGCCTCCTCCCCTGCTGCTGCCCCTCACTGTAGCCTCACTGGGGCTGCGCCTTGCCCAGCGTGCAAGAGCAGTGACTGCAGACCAGGGAGTGGCTGTATTGGTGGAGGATCCCACTGGAAAATGAAAGGGTGCTAGGGGGAAAGGCAGCCTGCCCTGGCAGGAGTGGAGGGGGGCACTAGGACCCTGTGGCGGCAGTTAATGCAGGCAGGCAGCATGGAGCTGCAGGGGATGGGGAGAGACAAATGCTCTTCTTCCGGACCCAGGAAGGTGCATGGGGGCAGCAAAGGGGGGCAGGGGCACACTCAGGGTAGGTGTGGGGGGGCAGCATGTGGGGCCAGTGGGGAGACCCGGCCCCGAACATTTGTGGAGCTGGGCTCGGACCCTCAATATTTCTGGAACCAGGAGAAGGAGTCAGAGAGGAAGAGAATGCTCTATTTTCTTGCTGATAGTTACTGCACCTTTTCTTACTGGTCCTCCGTACCGGCCCGTACTGGCTTACTTTCACCTCTATATATAGGTTCCTATTACCCGCCACCCCCATCCTGATTTTTCACATTTGCTGTCTGGTCACTCTAGTCTGTGTCAGTCTGTTCCCCGTGAACAGCGCCCTGACAACTATGAGACCCCAGGACAGAGCGTGCCTTTTTAACCATATAATGGCCTTTGGATCTGTTGGCTCCATGCACTGGCATAACAACTCTTATAAGTTGACTGGAGCTTGGAAGTAGCATCTTCACAGCTAACAGCTCTGGCACTGTCCCTTAATGATCCTCCCTGACACACACACACACACACACACACACACACACACACACACACACACACACAACCCCCACCACCACACACACACCACCACCACCACCACCACCACCACCACCACCACTGTGCTGCCATTCTGCTATTTTCCTAGAAGCCCTGCTATTAAACTAAACCAGCATCCATATACAGTAAACATTCCAGTAACCCAGTATACAGCAACTATCTCAGTAACCGGTTCACATGCACTAGCCGTAAATTATTACAGATCAAATCCCTGTCCTTCACCATGTGGAATGAAGCTTATATCAGCAAGCACATTTTTCACATCCTGTACTGTAAGCTACAGCAAAGCCATCAGATGGTAGTGACTTTGGGTTTTATGTGACTGGGGGCTAGTTTTGCCCAGGTGAAATAGAGATAAAAGGTGTGTGCTCTCTCTCATGAGCAGCCCCAGGAGCAATCCAATTTGCTGATGAAGGGTAATAACCTGCACCAGCCTTCATTAGCAGGGCTTAAAGCCAATATCATAGAGCAGAACTCTATCACTAAACTGAGGAAGTAACACCATTAGCTGGTAGCAGTAGTAGAATCTTATCCTCTATGGCAGGGATTGGCAACATTTGGCACGTGGCCCGCCTTTGGCATGTGGGCCGAGCTGGTTTGTTTACCTGCCGTGTCCGCGAGTTCGGCCGACCACAGATCCCATTGGCCATGGTTCGCCGCTCCAGGCCAATGGGGGAGACGGGAAGAGGCAGCCAGCACATCCCTCAGTCTGCGCCGCTTCCTGCAGCCCCCATTGGCCTGGAGCATCAAACCGTGGCCAGTGGGAGCTGTGATCGGCCAAACCCAAGGACGTGGCAGCTAAACAAACTAGCCTGGCCCGCCAGGGGGCTTACCCTGGCAGGCCACGTGCCATAGGTTGCAGATCCCTGATATATGGAGACCAGTTACTAGAAGGGAATGCAACACATTTTTAAAGCGTGCTGTACTACCATTCCCCCATATAAGCTGTTTATATCTGACTGTTGTTACTCAATTGCTGCCCCCCTGCTTCTTGATAAAGTTCCTTATAAAATGCACCATTTCCCACCAAACCCCTTACAGCTTGCAGGTAGGAAGAGATTCCCCATCTAAGGCTTGGTCTACACTACGCGTTTAAACCGATTTTAGCAGTGTTAAACCGATTTAACGCTGTACCCGTCCACACTACGACGCCCTTTACATCGATATAAAGGGCTCTTTAAATCGGTTTCTGTACTCCTCCCCAACAAGAGGAGTAGCGCTAAAATCGGTATTACCAAATCGGATTAGGGTTAGTGTGGCCGCAAATCGACGGTATTGGCCTCCGGGCGGTATCCATAGTGCACACTGTGACACTCTGGACAGCAATCTGAACTCGGATGCAGTGGCCAGATAAACAGGAAAGACCATGAAATTTTGATTTTCATTTCCTGTTTGCCCAGCGTGGAGCTGATCAACACGGGTGGCAAGGCAGTCCAAATCCAAAAGAGCTCCAGCATGGACCGTCGGGAGATACTGGACTGATACGCTGTATGGGGAGAACAAATCTGTTTTATCAAAGCTCCGTTACGGAAGACGAAATGCCAAAGCGTTTGAAAAAAAAATCTCCAGGCTACACAGTGCTGCGTGAGAAGCATAACAGGAACCAGAGACTCCAAATGACGCTCATGGAGGGAGGGAGAAGGGGGATACTGAGGACTCACCTATCCACAGCCACAGCAGTCTCTGAAAAGTATTGCATTTTTGGCTGAGCTCCCAATGCCTGTAGGGTCAAACACATTTGTCCGGCGTGGTTCAGGAATAGCTTGTCAATTTACTCTCCCACGTGAAAGAAAAGGGAAAGAAATAGTTTCTTGATTTCTTTCAATGTCACCCATATGTCTACTGAATGCTGCTGGTAGATGCGATGCTGCAGCAGTTGAAAGCCAGTATCCGCTCCGCTTCTCCGCTTCCTGTGCAGATTGGTACAATATGACTGATTCCGTCGTTACCACAGACCGTAGAGTGCCTCCTGGCTCCTCAGGTGAGGCTGGCCCAGGGGTGCCTGGGTAAAAACAGGAATGACTCCTGTCATTCCCAGTAGTAATGGTACAGAAACGGCTGGTAACCAACCTCATCATAGCAACTGGGGGCGAGCTCCATCAGCCCCCTCCCTTTCATGTGTAAAAGAAAGATTGTTACTGCCGACTATCATAGCAAGCGCGACTGCTGGACGTCCTCCCCCAGCACTGCTTAATTGTTCTGCCTGGACTGGTCATAGCCCGGGAGCTGCCTCCCCCTCAATTATCTCACTAACAAGTCACTGTTTCTTATTCCTGCATATTCTTTATAACTTCATGACAACATATGTGGGGACAGGAAGGTGGGGAGGAGGAAAGCAATGGGTGGGTTGTGCCAGGGACACCCCCATGAACGGCATGTAGCTCATCATTTCTCCAGGAATCTACACAGAGCACCTGTCTCTCTGATCACTGGTTCTCTAGTTACATCCTTGCCAATATCTAGGAGGACTGACTCTATTTTAGAACCATAAGAGAGGATGACTTGCGGGAGTTCATTTCCCGAGTGTTGCTTTGAACCCCCGGCAATCCTCAGCCACGGCACCCATGATAGCAGCAGACCAGTACAGAGGAACAGATAACCGTTCATCTATTGCCAATTTTACGCCAGCGCAGATGCTACAGAATGACGCATTAACCATTCTGCTATCATGCAAAAGCAAATGAATGCTGCTGTGTCGCGCTGGAGTATTGCCTGTCCGCAGCATCCAGACACAATACGGTGACTGTAAAAAAAAAAAAGCTTGAACGAGGCTCCATGGTTCGGTGCTATGGGATCTGCGCAGGGCATCCAGGGAAAAAGGGCGCGAAATGATTGTCGTGCCGTTGCTTTCCGAGGAAGAATGATGATGACATTTTACTCCAGAACCACCCGTGACAAGATTTTTGCCCCATCAGCCACTGTGCTCTCAACCCAGAATTCTAAGGCACGGGGAAGACTGCGGGAACTATGGGATAGCTATGGAATAGCTACCCACAGTGCAGCGCTCCGGAAATCGATGCTAGCCTCGGACCATAGACGCACACCGCCGAATTAATGTGCTTTGTGTGGCCGCGTGCACTCAACTTTATACAATCTGTTTTATAAAACCAGTTTATGTAAAATCGGAATAATCCCGTAGTGTAGACATACCCTAAGTTACCAAGGGAGGGCATTCAGCATCTTAACCTGTAACCAGCGAGGGTCCCAAACTACACCATTCAGATCTATTTCCAAATGTCAGATACTTCCCAATGGGGAAATGCTCACATCTGGGGTGTTGATTTCTCCATTATACTGATAGTAGCCAGCTGCAAAATTTTAATTTGGATTCTGATTTCACATTTGGGGCTGTTTGGATCCAAGGTTTTGATGAAGTACAGTACTAAATAAATAAAGTAAAAGCTATAAAGTGATTGTTTTAACATGGATTACAAATTTCTGTACAACTCCACAGGGTGCTGGCCATCTGCCATGTAGCTGGGCAAGAATTTTTGAGTGTTACTCTTCTTGAAGTCTCATAACTTGAAGTCTGGGAACTTAGGAGAAGTCTCACTGCAGTAAAGCAGTGAATGGATGCAAAGGCGCAGAGAGGAGGAGCCATGGACACAGTAGAATAGTGCAGCAGCACTTCTTATTTTGGAGTTTTTCCCGATTAGATGATGAGTAGAATTCTTACCAGGCGCTCAAAGGCTGATCTTCTATCTTGTGTTCTTCCTGTTAGTGTCACTTTCCATTGCCTCCTTCAGAAAGTAGGAAGAACTCAGATATGGGAATCAATCAGGAGTGCCCACCTTGGGACATTTTCCTATAGGGGTTCGGCATCAGTTATAATGACAAGTTCAAGGCAATTCTGGCCCTTGCTAGGTCCACTTTATGCTCCTACAGCAGTAAAAGAGACTTAAAGTTGCCCTAACCAGGCTATGAGGATTTCTCTGGTGTGGGAGAACCTTTAGCTGGCACAGAGCTCTATTTCACCTCTCCTTCCCCAGCACCAGCACAAGGCTGTATTGGAAGTGTATTCAGTGCATGCTGCACTCGTGCAATGCCCAGCCAGCATAGCAGCCTTTAGCAGGCTGTGACAAGCCAGCATGTTTGAAGCACATCCGTGAGACTGAACCATTCAATGTAGGCCCAAATGACAGAAGTTAGCTGTCTCATCAGCAGTCAGGACATTGGACATCCAAGCATCAAACCTGCATGCTGTTCCACACAAACAGAGCCCCACCTGGCTCTGTGCAGGTGCAGGGAGCCTCACAGAACAGGTTACAGGATAGAAGGCCTAACGCCTATCCTCTGGGGCCACCTCTGTTGTGCCTGTCAGTATATACATTGGCAGTTCTACTGTAGTCCTGTTCAGAAAAGTGAGATTGGAATTTATTTTTTTAAGGGTGGACGGGGATTATTGGATGTGGATTTTTTCTACTCTCCCACAACGAAAAAGTGACTAACAAGCATTTGCTAAAGCTCTCTCTCTCTCTCTCTCTCTCTCTCACACACACACACACACACACACACACTAACCTTCAGGCAGAAACCAGGCATGGAAAACTTCATCTCCAAAGGTGAATGTTTTGGAAAGTTAGGAGTGTGTAAAAGCAAGGAGCTGTAATGCAAACTGTTCCTACTATATGTGCATACTTGAATTGCCATACTGGATTCTTTCTCCAGCATTATAACACACACTGCCCCAAAGTCAAACAAAGCCAAGAACAAACTGACCAAAATGCAATGTTGTTCCAAGAAACATAGTTGAGGTGAGGTTGTGTGGAATGGAAGTTGAGGTTAAGGGAACACAAAGACATAGGAATTTGCACAGTTTGGGGCATTTATGGTAAATATCTCTCTCTTCATCTGGTACAAATTGGAGTTTGACATGCAGAAATAGTGTATAAACTGTGCCAATACAGTGGTCGTGCTTAAAAATATTTCATTTGCCTTAGAAAAGTGAACATCATTTTTGCAGTATTTGTGTATCTTCAAGGTAATGTAGGGAAGTCTAAGGAGTGTTGCAAATACTAAGCGCTTGTCTACACAGTGGGGTTGGGTGCTTTGTGGGAGTGTGATTTCTAACACACACTAAGGTGTTGCACTTCATCTAGTCCATGTAGACCCTGCTGGTGAACTTTACAATAATGTTGTTTGAAATTGTACTATGTTAAAGTGTGCTGCTAGAGAATCCTCAGTGCAAACTACCAGGGTCTACATGAACCAGTTGGTGCGCAATACATTAGTGCACTTTAGAAATCACATCCCCATGGAATGCATTGCCCCACCATGTAGACAAGCCCTAAGAAAACATTTCCCCATAGTGTAAGGCAAATTTGGAAAGAACAAGAATGGCTAATGTAGTTGTGATTTGGGTGGGACACCCCTGAGGCCAGGCCCTCAATGTTACATATATGGGTGGCACTTCCAATGGATGTTATCAGACAGTGAGAAGCATTGGTCCAAATTCTATTGTGTTCTATCTTTCTATCAATCTCTCTCTCTCTCCCTCTGTCAGCAATCCATTTGTTGGTCTTTGTTTTAAAATTAGACTTAATGCACTGTGTTCATATTTGCCCTTTCCCCTATGATATCCCTCCACTGGGGTCAGCAAAAAAGCTGATCAGAAATCCAGATCTCTTTTATGGCATTTAGAGCACAACTGAGTTCAATAGTTCTCCTCTTGTTCCAATGGACTGAGTGCTTATGGTCAGAGGCTGGTTACGCCCAACTGTGTACCACATGAATTACCTTATGATCAACCGTTGAAGAGATGCCCAGAGTTAGTGCTTATCAATTTGGGCTTACACTTGAAGTAATGACATTCTGTAGGGTGGAAGTGAAAATGGTGACCACATTTGGTGCACACCTCCCTAAAAATTTACATTGATGGGCAAAATGAGTAATGCCAGAAGATGGCAAAACTGTGGGGCAAAAGGTCCTGATAGAAATCAGGAGACCTTGGGGTATTTTAATTGTTATTCAAAATGCCCGCCTTCTACCAATCTATTCAGTGAGCTGGAAGCCGTAGACTGCTATCAAGACGGCAAGATGGCCACCCATGTCCCTACACCCTTGCATGTGGAAGTGAAGTGAAGCTGCCTCTTATAGAAGTGGCCATTTTCCATTGTTTCTTATGGAAATGAAGCCAGGATGCCATCAGTGAAGATGACCAGACCCTTTGTTCTATGGCTAGGACCCTGGACTGAAAACTGTAAAGGGACAGGAACATCTAGGGAATAGGAGAGGGAATAAGGAAGTGCAAGGGAATAGGGTATGGCAAAGAGGAAATGTGATAGTAAGAGACTGCCTGTGTGTAACAGATCAAAATTTGGCCCAGTGTTGCTAATGATCTGCTGAGGGTATATCTATGCAAGCAGTCAGAGGTGCCACAGCAGCATGTGTAGACATACTGGAGCTAGCTAGCATGCAGACCAATAGCAATGAAGCTGTGGTAGCACAGACGTCAGCACAGGCTGTACAAGCTTGCCCAG
This sequence comes from Chelonoidis abingdonii, assembly GCF_003597395.2. Classification (NCBI taxonomy): domain Eukaryota; kingdom Metazoa; phylum Chordata; order Testudines; family Testudinidae; genus Chelonoidis; species Chelonoidis abingdonii. The sequence goes on along the minus strand of NC_133769.1, from coordinate 202,953,262 downwards.
AACCCTGGGTATTTCCTCGAGCGGCTAGCCCACACCGAGGTCCATGTTGCCACAGCTTCACTGCTATTGGGAGTCATGCTAGCTAAATAAACACTAGCTCAGCTGTATCTTCAGGTGCTGCAGTCACATCTCCAACTGCATTGCAGACTTACCCTGACATTGTCTGTCCCCTTTTCATGTACTAAACACCCAGCTGCTGCTAAACCCAAGGAAGTCCCACCACTCCTCTGATAAATAGGAAGGCTCATAGAGCATTAGATTCAGAAGGGACCAAGATCAGAAAGAGAGGGATGGAAAGTATTGCCCTGGGCATATTTGAAGGCAAGGGCATATTTTTAGTCTAATTTTATTATCCAAATCTTACATAAGGAAACATGAGCCCTAACAGTACAATGAATGTACTTTTAATGCATCAGAAAATAAAACCATAGGTCCCAGTTTGGTCACAAATGTCTGAATCTAGGAAGCACCTGTCCCAGTGAAGTCATTGGGAGGCCGCACAGAAGAAGGTACTGTGCAGAGTAAGAAGAGGTAGCAGAAGTCAGACCTCAGAAGCAATGCACCATATGTGTGAATACAGAACAGAACTGCTGTTTGTCTACATGCTTTGAGCATGCTAGCTTTGAACACAGCTCCTGCTGCTATGTAACATCAATGAGATGTTTGGCTATTCCCCGCCCATATCCCTCAAAGACCCTGCCATGAGGTGATTCACTCTCCAGCCGAAGAGAGGATGGAGGAGAGGTTTCCTGGGAGCACATTTCTGTTGTCACAGTAATTCAAAAAATAAGTTTACTGCACAGTATGTTTAGTCCAGTAAAGGATAGGCTGTGGTTGGACCAGTGAGAGTGCTCAAGGAGAGTCCGAGTGCAAGGCCCACACTCACACGTTAGGCCAGCCAGTCACTGTCTTTGCAAATCAAGGCACAGAGACTGCAATAGACTGCCACAGCTAGAAGTGCTAGCCCTTGCTAACGAGGGAAGGGGTGTGGGCAGAGCTATGTCCCTGACCCCCTCGGTATTAGCTAGCAGAGGTTAGCCAGTATGTGAAGGCGAAGATAAAAAACAGAAGCTCCAGCCTCTAAAATGATAGTAGAATTGGCTGTTCCACTGAGCACTCCCCCATTCTCAGGCCAGCTAGCCCATGCCACCACTCCTTCTTGCCTGTGCTATCAAGGCTTCACTAATATTTTTAAAGCACTAGAGTGAGTATGTTTATGTGCATAGCGTCGACTTCTGCTTCCGCCGGTGGGTGCTTAACCCCTTTCTGTTCCGGGCCCCGCCCTGACTCTACCCCTTCCATGAGGCCCCGCTCCTGCCCCACCACCATTCCAACCCCACCCCAACTCCACCCCCTCCCTGCCGCTATTCCGACTCCTTCCCCAAATCCTTGCCCCAGCCCCGCCTCTTCACCGCCTCCTCCCCTGAGTTCTCCACGTTTCTGTTCCTCCCTCTCCCTCCTGGAGCTTGCTACACTGCCAAACAGCTATTTGGTGGTGGCTGGGTGGGAAGCACCGGGAGGTAGGCAGAGGAGCGGGGACACGGCGCACTCAGGGGGAGAGGTGGAGGAGGAGGTGAGGCAGGGTGGGGGAAAGGGGAGCATGGCTGCCGTTGTGTGTAGAGCACCCACTAATTTTTCCTCATGGGTGCTCCAACCCTGGAGCATCCACAGAGTCAGCGCTTATGTCTATGTGAGATGAGAATCACACCCCAGCTCATAGTGTAGATATAGCCCAAGTATCTCTCTCTCTCTCTCTCTCTCTCTCTCTCTCTCTTTCACACACACACACACACACTACAGTATGCAGGCAGTAGCTTAAACCTATCATCTTATCCTAAAGCTTTACAGGTCATGACTCATTAGTGGAGTGCAATGCTTTTTAAGAAAATAATTGAAATAACGTTTCCCCACTCCGAGTAGATTTGGAAGATAGATGTCAATGTCACTTAAGTTTTTCCCCTTCCTCCTCCCCCAGCAATCACAGATGCCTTAAAAAAAAAGATAGATATATTATCTTTCACTACATTTTCAATCACTGCCACTTCTTGCATTGGCTACAGAGATGTGTCAGTTGAGAGATTCAAATGAGAGATTCCCATTCCCCTGCCCTCATAGGCTAAGCAAGGTGCCTCCACTGAACTCAGCTGGCCCAGGAAGTAAGGGTTAGAGCTACAGGACCAGCCAGCCAGACACATGGATGTTTAACAAGAGGAACCCATTGTGTTACATGTATTCTGTTGTGTCGTTCTTTTGGGAAGCCCAGAACTGCAAGTCGCTGTGTTAGCTCTTTGTCTCAGCAAGAGGGCTTTGCTAGAGCTTAAACTGTGTGTCAGCTCCCTGCCACCCCACTCTGTCCACCTTGCCAGCAAACTCCACAAGACTCTGCCAGTCTGAACCTTGCCTTGCAGGTAATACTCAGTGAAACCCAATGCCTGAGCTCACCAGAGACGTCTCTCTTCAGGGTCCAGAGTACATCTCTCACAGAAATTAAGTCTGCTGTCTCCAAAGAGAAAGAATTCACCTCAGCCTGTTGGCTCACCGAGGGCACATTCTTTACCTTAATACACAACACTGAGATGGTTTAACTAAGAATAAGTTTATTAATAAAGAACAGAGATTTAAGTGATACAAAGCAGAGATGACAAACAGAAAAGGATTACAAACAAACAAAACAAAACACGCTTTCTAGGGTCCAGGAGTTAACTTTAGGCAAAGATTGTAGTTTGTTAAACAGCTTTCTCAGTTACATCAAGCTACCACAGGGATGGGCAAACTTTTTGGCCTGAGGACCGCATTGGGTTTCAGAAATTGTATGGAGGGCCAGTTATGGGAGGCTATGCCTCCCTAAACAGCCAGACGTGTCCCAGCCCCCGCCCCCTATCTGACCCCCCCCTGTTTCTTGCCCTCTGACAGTCCCCGAGACCCCTTGCCCCATCCACCACCCCCCGCCCCGCTGTCTGTCCCCTGACCATCCCCGGACCTCCCACCTCTAACTGCCCCCTGCCGTCCCATCCAACCTTCTCTCTCCTTCCTGACTGCCCCACCACGGATCCCTCCCCCATCCAACCACCCTGATCACCCCCTGACCACCCTTGGAAACCCGCCTTCATTCAACCCTCCTGTTCCCGGCACCTGACCACCTCCCTGGCCTCTATCCAACCCCCCTTCACCGTTCCCTGACCCCTTACTGCTCTGCCTGGAGCACCGGTGGCTGGTGGTGCGGCTGCACCAGGACAGGCAGCTGCACCACCTGGCTGGCACCACCCACACACCACGCAACACAGAGCACCAGGTCCGGCCAGGCTCTGATGCTGCGCTACCCCAGGAGCTCCCAGCCCTGCTGTTCAGGGCATTGCACCTACGGCACAGTGAGCTGAGGCTGTAGGGGGAGGGGAACAGTGGGGGGAGGCTGGGGGCTAGCCTCCCAGGCCAGGAGCTCAGGGGCCGGGCAGAATAGTCCCATGGGCTAGATGAGGCCTGCAGGCCGTAGTTTGCCCACCTCTGAGCTACCAGTTTCTCCATCCATTTTAGCAGGAGGAACCAGTGTTCAGAGATGCAGAGGGTGTTGTCCCCTTTTTCCCCAACGTGATGGATAACCAAGGGGTTCTCTTTCTTCTCCTTAATAGCCCAGAAAATGTTTCAAATTTATTCTCTGAAGAGTAAACCCAGGCAAAGTTCCTGTCCCCTGCTGCTGGTTCTTTGTGTTTCAAAAGCCAACCCCTAATTCATCCTCAGAGCAAGTTGCTTTTTCAGTTGTCTTAATCACTTTGTTTACCATAGATATAAATGTACTTTCATTGTCCTTTGCCTGTAGTCAAGGAAACAGATAAATCCACATTCCTTTGTCTAGGGCAGGCTTGTTTATCCACTGGACCCAAAAGATATTTTAAGAATATATTTCCAGCACATGTACATAGCTTTTTACACACAACCCATACATAAATCAGATAATGATATTCATGGCCAGCATGTCAAGAATATTATTGTGTGATTTATTATGGATTGTACATACTGCTGAGAAGGATCTAGGAGATGTGGTGGATCATAACCTCAGCATGAATAAGACGGGGTCCCCAGGGTGCAACCTGCACTGTGGGACCGCTGAGCCCTCCAAACCCACCAACCGGGGCTGCCTTTCACGCTGTGACACTGATGTTAAGCTACAAGCCTCTGACAGGCACTGCTCGTACACAGCCATCCACAAGCCGGGACACTCCCACTGAGTTGTGTGAATGATCTCCCAGCCACTCATGAACCATCAATAGAGAGGCTCCAGCCAATTCCCCTCAGCTCCCCAGCCTTGCACCCCAGAACTGTGCCATCTTGCACTGCTCAAGTTTCCCTTGGACAGTGCAAACTCATTAATAAGTCCACCACTCCCTCAGTGTAGAATGGACATACACTAGCCTTTGAGGTCTGAGATGAGATTTTCCAAGCACTTCAACCAAACACACTGTTTTAGGTAAAATATAAAACATTTATTAAATACAGAAAGATAGATTTTAAGTAGCAGGCATAGAGATCAAAGTTGGTTACCTAAGAAACAAAAATACATCTTCAGTCTAATTCTAGTTTAAACAGACTAAGCAAGATTTGAATCAAGCAGTGTCTCACTCTGTCAGATGGTACAAGCAGGTTACAGTTCCTCAGTACACAGACTGGACCACCTTTCAGCCTGGGATCAAACTTCCCCAGTTTGAAGTCTTTGTCTTCCAGACATTTTTCCAGATGCTGAGATGGGGTTGGGGGGAGAGGCCAAGTGATAATGTCACTTTCACTCTTTTATACTTTCTTCTAGCTGCCAGAAAGATTCTTGCTATGATGTGGGTTAGCCTGCCCCCATGGCATACAGGCCTTCTCCAAGAAGCCTCTGGGCCAGGGGATTCAGTGTTGATGAGACCATGAATGCCCAGCAGACTGATGATGGCTACTCCTTTGTAGTAACTGAAAGGCCAGTTGTGGGTTTTCCTAACCTCACAACATATTTCAGTAACACACACATAGCAATACTTCATAACTTCACATACAATGATAGTACATACAATTCAACAGGATATTAATATTCAACAGATCAAGATTTTTAAAGTGATCTCATAAGGCATACTTTGTACAAAACATATTATAATTATATGACAGTGATGAATATGGGGGTTCCAGGCTGCTACTTTGAGGTACCGAGTGTCACAATGAGTTAACAGTGTGATGCTGTTGCAAAAAAGGCAAATGCAATTTTGGGTTGCATTAACAGAGGCATAGCATGCAAGTCATGTGAGGTGATAGTACAACCTTCTCACTTGAAGTACTATGTCCAGTTTTGGTCACCACTGTATAGAAAGGACGTAGAGAAATGAGAAAGGATCCAGAGGCGAGCAACAAAGATGATCAAAGGGATGGAATGCAAGCCATATGAGCAAAGGCTGAAGGAACTGAGTATGTTTAGTTTGGAAAAGAGGAGATCAAGGAGGGAACAAGTAGTTGTCTTCAAATATTTGCCAGGCTGCCATAAAAAAGATGGAGAAAAATTGTTCTCTCTGCCGGCAGGGCAAGAGGCAATGGATTCAAATGGCAGCATAGCAGATTTAGATTAAATCTCAGGAACTACTTCCTGACTGTAAGAACAGTAGAACAATGGAACAGATGCCTAGGGAGGCTGTGGAATCTCTTCACTGCAGATTTTCGAAAGGAGGCTGCATAGCCATCTGTCTGGGATGGTTTAGATACAACAATTCTGCATCTTGGCAGCGGGTTAGACTAGATGACTCTTGCCATCCCTGTTAACTCTATGGTTCTATGTCCCCAGTTTTTATATGATGCCTTACAAGTCATTCTTCGGCTAAATATTCTGACAACAGCGTGTTGAATGTGCCCTTTAGCAATTACATAAAGAGGTTCCTAGGGTCATATATGTATTCGTGACTAATTAAACATTTTTTCCCCTCACAAATGTTTTGATAAAAGGGAAACACTGACTATGCTATGAATGGGCTGATCAAAAGAACCCTATCACATACTTCTCTTCACTACAGTTCTATGGTTATAGGTATCAGCAGTCACTGGTGTTCTAACCACCATGCCCTTTAGAAATAATATGATTAGGGTGAGACAAAATGGAAGTCAAAACACTGGTGTCTATGTACACTAATACTACCAAGGGAGATGTTCAAAGATACAACTGTTAGCTAGGTGCCTAAGCCCTATTGGCTTCCTTGGCAGTTAGGCAGCTAACCTCCCTGTTGAGCCTTTGAAAATTTTCCCTTCCACTATTGCTACCGCTGGCAGGAAAATTTAGCGTAGCTACCTCCTTGTATGCTCCATATGTTAATATTAATGTCCAGGAGAATTTAATGAGGAATAGATGTCTGTAGCACATGTGGCTTTGCTGTACTTATTTACATTTCAGATACATCTCCTAATGTGAGAGCCTCAGGAATCTTAGTTTATCTCCTTGCTTCTCATTATTTTTATTAGGCTTACCATGACTCTGCAGATGGCATAATTTAAAATATATTTTCCAAAGCACTGCAACATCTGTGTCAGTTCATTGCTGTGTTTCTAATCATCCCATTTTTCTCTGCACCTACTAACGAGTAGAATTATGTATGGTGATCTTTGGATGGGATTCTTTTACACAAGTCATAAAAATCTTTTTAACTAAAGTTAATATTTGGCTTAGAGACCTTATACTTAAAAATTATTTGTGCAGCTCTGCATTCCGATTAAGCAATTCCTTATACAATACTATAAATTCACTAATTTTTTTTTTTTAATTGTAGGCATGGTATCAGGTTCACATTTCTGTAGTAAAACTGAAAGGTGTGGAGATGCAATTTGATTACAAGGGTACATATCAGGTCACATGATTAAAAAAATTAATAGTTTCCCTGTTTCGAATTTACTGTGTTAAAATAAAATTTGAAAAGACTCAGGGCCTGAAATATTTGATTGTTGTTCAGCTCTTCCTACTTCATAACTTCTTATAACCCTCAATGGAAAATTCTTTGATTAGCATTCCTCATGGTGACTGAGTACTTGGGTTTCCACCCTCAACCTTTGTTCAGCCTTATTTTACCTATTCCCATTTTGGACTATGGAGAATTTATACGGCTTGCTTGCGAAAAGCAAATATTGTAGGTATGTCAACTGAGAGTTTATTGTTAACTGAGTTGGGACTCCACGGACACATAATGATTAGTATAAGAATATTATCCTAAAAAGATAAATAGACATTGAGACATGAACATAACATTTGAGTTCTATCAGCCAGAATATTGTAGGACAATCACGCCTAACACAGCATGATGTGTCTAAATGAGGCCCAAGTGAAATTTAAGTCTGTTTTATCCAGTGAAAAATTTAAAAAATGTTTTACTAAGGAAAAAAATTGTGGCTTGATTAAGCCCTGTTGTAAGTTTGGTTTAGAACTCTTGGGGGGAAAGGAAGTGTCCCTAAGCTACTCGGGTGTTTGGTAATGGCACATGGAGTCTTCTACTACTGGGACATCTGTCCAGGTCACTGCTGAAAGTCATTACCATCAACATGAGTTGAGAGTTCTGCTTGATCACATTCAAAGGTGCCAAGAGTTTGAGGCTCTGCTACTTACATGCTGTGAGATTTTGGGCAAGCCTCTTAACTTCTCTTGGTCTTGCTTTACTCATTACGAATGTGGAAAAGATAAGACTGTATCTTCTTCACATGGGTGATGTGAGGCCTTATTTTCTGCAATGTCATGACCCCTTGTAATCCAGCAGACTCACCCCTGTGGCGCCCCCTGCTGGTGTCTTTGGGGAATTAGCTCGGTTTCCAGCCCAGAGCACCCTCTGCAGGCCAGTGATCCACCTGTCCTCTGGCCCCGTGTCTCTCGCTGGACCCGGTGCCCTTTCACCTGGAGTGCTGCCCCCAAGCAGTCACCCCTTTCCCTGAGGGTTTCCCCTCTCCCGGGGGACCCCCACCCTCTATCCCCACTTTGCCTCAGTAGAAGGCTACTGCCCAGTCTCTATCTAGCCCCCGTTCACTTGGGCAGACTGCAGTATCAGCCACTCATCATAGGCAACGGGGTTTGGACTGGCTGCCTTTACCCACCCTCTGGCTGCCCCTCTGCAAGCCCAGTACCTAGGAGGCCTAGAACTAGGCCCTACAGCCTGGGGAGTTGCTGGCTTAGGGCTTCCCCGCTCCTAAGGCCTTTCCCTAGCCCTACCTTCTTCTAGGTCCCCTGGGTGAGTTCCCAAGCAGCCAGGCCTGTCTCCTTCTCCAGTCAGAGAGAGACTGTTTTCTTCTGGCTTCCCTAGCCCTCCTATAAGGCCCTGTTGCTCGGTTTGGGGCGTGGCCCCAGCTGCAGCCACTTCCCCAATCAAAGCAGCCTAAAGGCTGCTTTCCCCAGCCACAGCCCCCTCTCAGGGCTGTTTTTGACCCCTTCTGGGCAGGAACAGGGGTCCACCCTGCTACCCCCCTCTACAGGTATACGTGACAAAATCTATTTAGCTGTAAGCGTTCTACATGACAGAACCTCCTGACATAAGGGGTTTCCCAAAAAGGCACCGAGCTGGGAGCATTCCAGGAGGGGGGTATTCAGGCTATTTTCAGCTGCTTGAACAACCTCTAGTTGTCTGTTGCAGCTGCTTGTAAATGAGAGTAGGCCCTGAGGCAGCTGTAATTTATAGTGAGGGGAGGACAGGTTTCTGCAAGGGGCTGAGAACAGGGGAAGCATCAAGGTGGCTTTTAAAGGCACCTCTCACTCAGAACCAGACCCACCCCTCTTCCTGCACCATACAGAGTGCAGCCAGAATAAACAAGCACTTTATGTTTTTCCTTGGACCATTTGATTATATATCACACTGGAAAGTTGAGAAATTCTCAGCACAGCCTGCAGAGCAAGCATGGGGCACACCTTGTTGCAGCTCTTCATATCGTTAGTCATATTGCACTTCCACCTTTCCTGGTGTCATTGCAACAACACCACATAGTACAGCTGTCCTCAGAACTACCCAGCCCCTGTCAGCTTCTGCGCAGAGGAAGCACAAGCCCCTTCTTCTGGCCCTGTGCTGGCACCAGGTTTATAAGCTCTTTTTTGCCCCAGAGTAGCTAGTGGAGACTTCTGTTTAATGTAAACACAGCTAGTGTATTTCTGTCATGTGGAATTTCCATATTTATTGTAATGAATGCACTTTCATTGTAGTGGGAACCTCTTAGGCATCTTTCAAATGATTGTCATGCCATGGAACAGCTGACCCTTACCTGAAAGCCTAAACCGCTGCAGTGATCAGATTCCAGTCCATTTCTCTTTTGTCTCCAGACTTCTTGAGGATTGCTTGGTTCTGCCAAAGTTTGCAGGGTGTCTGTTTTTCTTATTTCCTCAAATGCCAACTAATTCGTTCCTCGTTCTATTTGACCAGCTGTTTCATATAATCTGTCATTACAATTGGCATTAAAAATCCCCCTGGAGGAACACAATAACTAGAATTTGTTGGCTCTGCGGGAATTCATGGAAGATGGTTAGTATGCAAAAAATTCACATTTTTTAAATGTGAGCATCACCATATCAATCCTATTGTGACTGATCTAGCAGTTTCCTGCAGTATCCTTTAAAAACCTTATTTAATTAAGTTTAAGTATCGTTGGAGTCCATTGTGTTAAATGCAAAAGTTATGTATTATTGAGAGCCCAGGGAAGTGCTATGAACGTCAAAGGACTATACTGAACAGTGGGCCAGCCAAGAATGGACTTTTGTGCAAACGGTTTCTCTGGGGAATCTCTAGGGGGAGGTGCACGCAAATTCCCATCTCCGTTTATGCCAAAGCCCAGTCTTTTGAAGAAGCTGCACTATGAGGAAAGGAGCATTATCTATTGCTTGCCTTTTTCTGGAATCTAATGATCAAGGGCCGATATAACGGAAAGGCTAATTCATTCATGGGTGTGTTCTAAGCTAAAGCTGTTATGAACTTGTAATGTCACAAAAACACTTTTATGGTCTTCGAAGGACTGACTTCTACCAGACCCTTTATTAGCATGTACATTTTTGTTGTTTTTAATGTGTGTTCTCTGTAATTCTTTCAACTTAAGAATAAATATGCTTGCTTAGAAAGAGCTGTAACTTAGGGGCAATTACGTTGTTTACTTTCTCTTCAGAGGGTATGATGTGTAGAGGCTGGCTTGTTTAGGCAACGTGGCTTTCTGGGAATAACAGTGTAGGCAGGGAACTGTAAGCACTCTGGTTAGGAGGGAGAGAGGGTCTCCGCCCAGAACAGGTGATGCTTGGGAGCCAAAAGCCTAGAAGTGAGTGCGCTTGGTGGACCACGGAGGGAGAATACAGGCGCAATTACCCTGAACGATGACACCTACTGTTAAGGCTGAAATTATACTCTCATTCTTACCCATTTCAGTCATGTATCATTTCCCCCAAAGTTCAGCCTGGAACTTCTCGTGCTCAGTCTTAGTCCGGGGTTGAATTTGTTTCCTTTTGAAATGAAAGAGAATGTGTTCAGATACCATTAAACAATCAGAACTGTTAAGAAAGTTATTCAGATGCTTCCTGAAGTTGGATAACTCAAGAAACATTTTGTGCAAAGCTTCACACTGGGCTTGCACGTGTGGGGCAAACATGGGTTTGTGTTTAGGGAGGAGATTTGAGTAGGAATGTTCGAACTGTTTCCCTTATTGATTTAGAACACCCAGCATGTCATGTTCCAGATGTCTCTAGCAGTGGTTGCAGTAATAGTCTCGGAGCTGCTGGTTATTATGGTTGGCTCTACAGTAAGATGAGGTGTAATCTGGAACCCATTTGATGGAATTATAATAGTATATCTATGCCGAGAGAGCCTAAACATTTTGCTTACAGCAGGTCTTTTAGCTTTGCAGCATGTCACCTAAACAACAGCTTTATACAAATATTTTAAGCTAATGGCAAAACTCCAAGCTTGAGTGACATATTTGTAAAGCTACTCTGGGCTTCATATATTATGGGTGTTGCCATAAATTGCAATTGGAGACGCAGCAACTGGATGCTTTGTAGAGTACAGGCCAGATCCTCAGCTGGTGTAAATCAGCATGGCACCATTGATTTAGAGTCATAGAGATTAAGGCCAGAAGAGGCCACCACATCATCTAGTCTGATCTCCTATATATCACAGGCCACTCACCCCGCCTGGTACCACATCAACTCCAACAACCAGAATTAGACCATAGTGTTACAGCCCTCAGCTGTTTGTGCCACTGGCAGAAAACCAGAGGGACCAAGGTGCACCAATGCCCATGGTCTCTGGAAAGTCAGGGAACTGAGTAAGTGCAAGATACCCAGAGGACTTCAGTGGTCCTATGCCAATTTACACCAGCTGAGGGTGTGAGCCTAGGACTTTACTAGTCTGAGTTGATATCATTTGGTGTGCTAAGCAAAGCAGAGTTTGTGGATCTGTAAAGAAACAGCCTGAGGAGCATATGGAGCTGATTCTAGAACCTGATCCAAAGGCACAGAAAGAACATAAATAAGCCACGAGGGTGATATAAGCAGCTCTAGGCTCCCCCTCTCAAGAGCATGGTGGGGTGAAACCAGAGCCAAGAGGGTGCATTTCAGGGACAAGAGAAAGAGCAGCCATCCCACTCGGTGCTGTGGAGGTTCTGTGCTGCTGTATATCGCATAGGGAGTCAGACAGGCTGACATAAATTAGAGCAGCTTTCATGGCAATTTTAACTTATGCTGGGGTCAGTTTCAGCAATCCAGGATATGAATGACACAAAAGTGGGATACACACGTGCTCTCCCAAGAGACAGGACGAAGAATTGGCCCTGTTTTCAGTGCACCAAACTGCTGCTTGGAGGGCTTGAAAAGAAGACAACTGACAGAACAAGCCATTTCTTTTAGCTTCTTAGCAGTAGGTAGCAGGGGCGGCTCCAGGCCCCAGCACGCCAAGCGCGTGCTTGGGGCAGCATGCCATGGAGGGCACTCTGCCGGTTGCCAGGAGGGCGGCAGGCAGCTCCGGTGGACCTCCTGCAGCCGCAGGTCCCGCGGCTTCAGTGGAACATCCACAGACACGCCTGCAGGAGGTCCACCGGAGCTGCGGGACCAGTGGACCCTCCGCAGGGACGTCTGCAGGAGGTCCACCGGAGCCATGGGACTGGCGACCAGCAGAGTGCCCCCCGCAGCATGCCGCCATGCTTGGGGTGGCGAAATGACTAGAGCTGCCCCTGGTAGGTAGCCCTGTATGATATTTTGAAGCAGAGATCCCTCGTTCATTTTCACTGTGGGAGTGAGAGTTTGCAAATAAAACACAGCCTCTTGCCGTTAAAGCACGTGATCTTTGCTCTATTCCTGGAACTGTGGCTGATTTCCTGTGTGGTTTTGGGCAAGTCACCTAAGCCAAAATGTTCAAATCAAGAGCCAGGCTGCTGGGTGCTCAGCACTTTGGAAAACAAATTGAAATGTCTCACACTTGTCCTTGGCCCACAGGTGAACGAGAGTTTTGTCTTAGAAGGGACTGCAGGGTTTGGCACTTTGTAATTCTTCTCCCCAACTCCCCCCAATGTCCGCAGACATAAGCCCATGTTATATAGACCAAGAGCCTGCAATATGTAATTTAAGCCCTTTATAAATATGAAATCACAAAACAGGAATCTGAAACCACTAATTTCAAATTTTTTTCCAGTCCCTATTTTAAATAACTTGTCAAAATAAACAAATACCTCCTAGGCTGAGACCTTATCTGGTAATTTTTAGGCCTGAGTGGATTTTTACAGCCAAGTTATAAGTCCCTTCAGGGACTTATAACAGGAACAATAATACAGACTTATTTGTAATGGCATGAATGGCACCACAAAAAATATTTTGAATGTGCAGATACTGCATAATATTTAAATAGCAAATTCCTTTTTATTTTTACTGGCAGATTCCTTAAGTATAGATGGGTAATTGCGAAAGGGGAACTTTTATTATAGTACCCAGAGGATGGACAGATGGATATTGGCTTCTATATTCTGTTTTCACATACAGCTACGATACTATGAAGAGGGAATACGATGAGATTCCAGGGAAGACGGGAGAGATTCCAGAAGACTTGAAAAGGGCAAATATATTGCCCATCTATAAAAAGGGAAATAAAAACAACCCAGGAAACTACAAACCAGTTAGTTTAACTTCTGTGCCAGGGAAGATAATGGAGCAAGTAATTAAAGAAATCATCTGCAAACACTTGGAAGGTGGTAAGGTGATAGGGAATAGCCAGCATGGATTTGTAAAGAACAAATCGTGTCAAACCAATCTGATAGCTTTCTTTGATAGGATAACGAGTCTTGTGGATAAGGGAGAAGCGGTGGATGTGGTATACCTAGACTTTAGTAAGGCATTTGATACGGTCTCGCATGATATCCTTATCGATAAACTAGGCAAATACAATTTAGATGGGGCTACTATAAGGTGGGTGCATAACTGGCTGGATAACCGTACTCAGAGAGTAGTTATTAATGGCTCCCAATCCTGCTGGAAAGGTATAACAAGTGGGGTTCCGCAGGGGTCTGTTTTGGGACCGGCTCTGTTCAATATCTTCATCAACGACTTAGATGTTGGCATAGAAAGTACGCTTATTAAGTTTGCAGACGATACCAAACTGGGAGGGATTGCAACTGCTTTGGAGGACAGGGTCAAAATTCAAAATGATCTGGACAAATTGGAGAAATGGTCTGAGGTAAACCGGATGAAGTTCAATAAAGACAAATGCAAAGTGCTCCACTTAGGAAGGAACAATCAGTTTCACACATACAGAATGGGAAGAGACTGTCTAGGAAGGAGTATGGGAGAAAGATCTAGGGGTCATAGTGGACCACAAGCTAAATATGAGTCAACAGTGTGATACTGTTGCAAAAAAAGCAAACGTGATTCTGGGATGCATTAACAGGTGTGTTGTAAACAAGACACGAGAAGTCATTCTTCCGCTCTACTCTGCGCTGGTTAGGCCTCAACTGGAGTATTGTGTCCAGTTCTGGGCACCGCATTTCAAGAAAGATGTGGAGAAATTGGAGAGGGTCCAGAGAAGAGCAACAAGAATGATTAAAGGTCTTGAGAACATGATCTATGAAGGAAGGCTGAAAGAATTGGGTTTATTTAGTTTGGAAAAGAGAAGACTGAGAGGGGACATGATAGCAGTTTTCAGGTATCTAAAAGGGTGTCATCAGGAGGAGGGAGAAAACTTGTTCACCTTAGCCTCTAATGATAGAACAAGAAGCAATGGGCTTAAACTGCAGCAAGGGAGATTTAGGTTGGACATTAGGAAAAAGTTCCTAACTGTCAGGGTAGTTAAACACTGGAATAAATTGCCTAGGGAGGTTGTGGAATCTCCATCTCTGGAGATATTTAAGAGTAGGTTAGATAAATGTCTATCAGGGATGGTCTAGACAGTTTTTGGTCCTGCCATGAGGGCAGGGGACTGGACTTGATGACCTCTCGAGGTCCCTTCCAGTCCTAGAGTCTATGAATCTATGAATAAGCCAAAACCAACACCCCATTAAGATACACACAGTAAACCTCACTCCGTAGGAGCTCCCAGTCTGCTGTGTTTCAGGCTTAGCTTGACCAAGACACACATCCTGGAGAACAGTCATTCTTTGCAATATGCATTAGATCAACTGAATAAGTAATTAAAGGCAGGTATGGAAGCAGGCAAAGCATCTAAACATTCTGGCAAAGTGAATTAAAAATCCAAAGGGATCTTTAAACCAAATATTGGCTTTTCACAACAGCAAAGTGTTCCCACTCAGCCATAAAAGTTACTGTGGTTGTGCAATCGTGTTGGTACTATGACCTTAGGAAATATATTCCAACAGAGTTAATTGAAAGGAATATTGAAATTCCCCTGTTTAAAAAAAAAAAATCAAAAGAGGATAGTAATGAACAATAATGGACAAGGCCTCAATTCAAGCTTCCTCAACAGCATAAGTACCAACCTGAAGAATTCTAGGGAAAACGTACATTATTACATATGCGGAAAAAGTTAGACACCTTATTTTTTTAAGGGCCTAATCCACTGAAGTCCATTGAAAGACGCCCGTTGATCTTAAAAGGTTCAGTATTCGGCCTTAGGCATGCTACTCCCTGGCTCCTGTGTGGAGATGTCCACAATGTATTGCCCCAAGCTGAGTGCTCTGAGACTCTGAGATCCACACAGTTATTTAAAGTCGGGGTCTGACCTGAAGAAGAGCTCTGTGTAGCTTGAAAGCTTGTCTATCACCAGCAGAGGTCCAATAAGAGATATTACCCACTTTGTCTCCAGTATGATTTGGCAGCCAGTGCAGTTCAGAAATGGTCTGACTATAAAAATGTCCCTTGTGCTAGGGCAGATTCATTCTTTTAGATCTCACTAGTCAGGAAGAGGGCCAGTCTTGTAAGAGTCCATCTCTTGGGTGTCAGGCTTGAGAAAACTGTATAGAAATAGTCAAGAACACATGAGCTGTTGTAGAAATGTAAAGAATAGTAGCGCTGTGTGTCTTGGAATTTGAGCATAAATCAAAATAAAACTGCTCTAAAATGAATGCCCCAGTCATTTATCCAATACTTTCTTACATCCATTTACAGTGCCTCTGAATTTGTTTTCTTTACTCTCTATTGTCCAGCAGACAGGCAGGCAGTCTTTCTCTCGAGCCCCCCTTATTACTCACACTAAATAAACAGCCCAGAATTGTGACTGTTTGTACCATTCAGGAATATTTCTGGGGACTCAAAATTTCAAGTTCTTTTGATTAGGAAAAGTGTAAGAGCATCGACGTATGCAGTGCCTTCTTATATGAGACAGCATGGGACAGAGAGCTCCTGTCTTAATATACCCGTCCTCCAAGCATTATAAACAAAGTTATACTTCTGCAGATCACCCATCTGAAGACACTCAGTACTATTATACTTGGCTTTTCCATGCCAGCTCAAACCCAGGCAATTTACCAGGATTGACCAATGTGACCCAATACCGCCTAATATTTACATAAAAGCTTCAGAGCTTCAAAGTGCTATGAACCCATTTCAGCATGTGAGACAGGCAAGTGTTACTATCCTCACTTTACAAATGGGGAAACCAAGACCCCATTTAGTACATATTCACAGGATGCCCTAATTACACATCAGTCTTATTAGAATGTATTTTTTGTCCAAGGACAGTTCTTAGATGTGACAATTTACAAGACCCTGAACTATAAATGCAGTATCGTGTATGGTCAGCTGGCTGGACAAACTCCCAAATGAACGTATTTCATGTGCTCAGTCACAAGTGTTGCTTCAAATATTTCCCCAAGTTTGAAGCCAGATCTATATAATTCAAAGAGCTCTAAATAGAGCATCAAGATGCACTGAGTATGGAGAAAGCTTTATCGAAATGCTGCTGGCCAAAGGAAGTTGCTTTAAAGCACAAAGACAGTTGGGATGAGGGATGGACTACTCAGCCCTCGCGGTCTTCAAACCCATGTATCTGTCTTGCTAGTTTAGTCCAAGTCAGGGTTTGACCCTTGTGGATTCGTGGGTGAGCTGCCATGGGTCAGATTCTAAATACACCCAATTCCCTCCAGCCCACATTCAGACTCTCCACTGCCTCACCTATCAGTACACCATTTCTGCTTTAGATGGGGGCAAACCCAAATACTCTGTGGTATAAATTACAATGATCTGTTTTGCACTCACCGGCTGGGATTTTCCTAAGTGCTCAGAATGCCATAACTCAGCGGCCATTAAAGTCAATGGCAGTTTTACCACTGACTTTAGTGAGAGGAGATTTAGGTCAATGCTGAGATCTCTTTGAAGATCTCACCCTACATTTTCTTTAAAATATTTGTTCAATCCTGTGTTATACAGTTGTGCCAACTGGGAAGGCAGACAGAAGGTCGAGAGGCAAAATTTAAAAAGTCTCTTCCAAATGTCAAACTCAGAAGACACTCAGTGACTTGTCATGAGTGAGTCTCAGAGCCTGGGTCAACTGATTCAGGCTCATGCTACAGTACTTAAAATAGCAGCATATATATGTTCCCAGCTGGGCTGGTGCCTAGACTCTGAAACCCAGCCAGAGAAAGGTGTCTCTCCATCATATTCTATTTCCTGTCACCCCTTTAATTTTCTTCACTCTTACTGTCATCTCTTGTTTTCCCACTTTTGATTCACATCACCTTTTCTGCCATCATTTTCATTTCTCTCTCGCTCATTGTCTTTTCAACTATTTCCACCAAGTTTCACCACCTTAGAAGCACTAAAACACTACATATTTTCATGCCACACAGGGTCTGGTTTCATTTATGGCCAAACAATTAGTCGCCCAATGTTTTGTCTACAGATTTTGTGGAATATTTGATTTCATTTCTACAGCACATTAACAATGATGGATGAATGGGGAATGTTCCTACTATAAATTCTTCATCTAAGAAAAAAAAGTATCTAGATCACTTTAACAAAAATAAATGGATCTGTTGCTATAATTCAAATCCCCTGGAAAGTGCACTGTATGCTTGCTACAGTCCTGATCCAGAGCTTGTTTAAATCAATTGGGGTCTTTCCACTGCCTTCAGTGGGCTTTGGATCAAGCCACAATTTGTTATAATATTTTGTTTTCTCATATATGACCTGTCATGTGAGCAGTTTCGTGGTTATTTAAGTTAACCTGTAGGAGGAAGATATCAGCCACCACAATTCATGCTTAAGCTGGGTGTATATCCTCAAAAGCTGTTACATGATAACAAAAAGAACTTTATCCTCCAAATATACCTTCTTTAATGTCCACTGTTTTTTAAAGTTCAGTTCTATTAAATGTTTCCATAGCAATAAACTTTCACTTAGTAATACATTCTCCACGCTGGAGGGAGCTTTTTAGATCTACAATAGGCAAATGGAAAGATAGTTGGACCATCTAAACCCAAACTGCTGCTTAGCTTTTTCTTGATGTATCTGAAAGACATCTCATGGACTCCATTATACTATCACCTGCACCCCAAATATTTCTACATTTAACAGCTTACCAGTGAGATTTAAATTTAAATCAGCTTCTCTTCCAGGTGAAAGACTGATCCCAACCTATAATACTCAGCTGTCAAGAATGCAACCAGTAATACAGCTGGTTCACTTCCATCCAGCATTTACAGTTTTATAACAGGAAGCTGCTGCATTGTGTGCTGTATTTTTTCCTGTATTTTATGTGGCATTATTAAAGAATGTAAGGGGGGAAAAAGGAAGACCTGAGCTGCTAAATCTGTATCAATCACTTTGTTAACATCAATGTACTGGGAGAATAGAATTGGTTGGCACATTTTTGAAGTATTTTAGTTAATAACACAGATCAAAATAAAAACTGATGTGCCCTTAAATCTTCAAAATTGCTGAAAGCAAAATTGCTGAAAGCAAATGAAGCTATGCCATGACATTTTCTACCAGCTCAGGGTCTGACCCCCAGTTTTACAGTCCACTCCTGCCCCCCTTCATTGAAGCAAGTGGCAAAACCTTCTGGCTGAGATTTTCAAGGGACTTCTCATGCACTTCTGTACCAGATATGGGCTGGATAGAGAGCTTTCTTATATATACCAGCTGTGTTCATCGGAAGATCCTTTAATGCTCTGCCAGGTATGGCTGAAGTTAGCTTAAACAGAGTATTTATACACATTGCCACCTAGTGGCAGAACAGTATAAAACAGTTTAGCATTCTATTACATTTCCCCCTTTAAATTTACATTCCTACCATTTAGATCGGGGGTCGGCAACCTTCAGCATGCAGCCCATCAGCGTAATCCGCTGGCGGGCCACGAGACATTTTGTTTACATTGACCATCTGCAGGCATGGCCCCCAGAGCTCCCATTGGCCAGGAAAGGGAGCTGCTGGCGACCGCGCCTGTGGACGCTTAATGTAAACAAACTATCTCACTGACCACCGGCAGATTGCCCTGATGGACCGCAGGTTGCCCTCCACTGCTGTAAGTTGTTTCCATGTGAACTGGCCTAGGTAGTTAATACCTCTAGGGCTACTCAGAACTGTGTCAGGTGACTTCAGCTCTGGAAGGGGCTGACGGGGATTACAAATTCCTTCTGAGATGACTTTGAAGTCAGCTCTTGAATCAGTTTTAAAGTCAATAGTCTTGCAATGAATATTTAATGTCATTCTGTAGGCAGGCTCTGTGTCATCAGATGTGATAGACCCCAGAAACAATGGCTGTTGATTGTCTGTAATATACGTCAACTCCTTGATGGCTTTGGTGTGCTAAACAGCTGCAAAGAGTCCATATTTCAAGCATTTATTACACTGTGCTCTGTCTAGACATGCATTATCCCTTGGGAAAAGTTGTGAAAAGAGTGACTAAGGCTGGAATTTGGAAGTTCGTTCTCCTTGCCTCAGGGGTTTCATGAAAGTGATTTTTAAACACTCAAGTCTCTGTTTACAGTTTCCAAGATAAAATTGAAAAACCTGAAACTGTCACTTTCCCTTAGGTTTTGTTGTTTCACCAGTTCAGACTGTTTTGCTTTTTAAATAGTTGTGTGTAGGTTTATGTCTCTCTTTAATGGAAGCAGCTGTGAAAGCTAATCATTTGTTAACCCAATAACCAGCCTGTCTCCAATGTTTTCATATTTTGCATTCCTAAAAATCAGAGAGTTTTCAGCCAATGTATGCAGAGCTTGTATAAAAGATTCAACATTTCCCCTTGGTCCTTGAATTCTCTGGTGAAAACATGCTCTTGCATAAGCCACATTTCTCTGAGGTTTAAAGAATGCATCAAACATAGTCAAAATAATTTCATAGTCATCTTTGTGACTATCTTCAGTAAAGTCAAAACACTTGAAGATATGCTATGCTTGCTGCCCCATAGCATAAATTTAAGACGATATCTGTGTATCTTTGTGGAGCTTGGTAGCAAGACAAAATCTTGCAAAATATTGTTTCCAGTCTCTCAGTTCTGAAAGTATGTGAAAGCTTAAGTTTTCTCACGCATTGAAGAGTAGCATGTTGATGAAATCCTACAACCTGTGTTGCTTTGTTCCTTCTGTTTCTGTTCTTAGTTTACTTTGGACACCATGTCACGTACTTCTGTGATATGGACTGGCTACAGAATTTGCTTATATGCACCAGCTGTGTTTATCGTAAGTTTCTTTAATGCTCTGCCAGGTATGGCTGAGCTTAGCTTAAAGAAAGTGTTTTGCTCACAGCACCAGCTACTGGCTGAACAATTTTATACAGTTTAGCATTCCATTACAGGACCTAAGGCAATTAGGTGCCCAACTCACCTTGAAAGTCAGTGGTATCTGGAGCGCCTAACTTCCAGTGGCCCTATTGAAAAATGCCAGCCTGCATGTCATTAGTGGGAGCAGAAGCTGGCCCTTTGTACTGTATGTATTTTAATAACCATAAACCTCCCAGCAGCTTCTCAAAGAAATTCTATACACTTTTCTACTGGTATTTTTGGTGCCTCAGGACGATATCTGTGTGCGGTCTTCCTGCCTTCCTTACTAAATGGGCTTTTAAGCTAATTATGTAAAAAGCAGTTTAAAAAGCAACAAAAAAGCTTGAAAAAGATAAGTGTTTAAAATATAGCATCAGCCAGAGTATAATTCCTGCACACTCGAACACTTTTATTACCACAGGGCCTGCTTTGCTACAAGCTTGAATGAGAGGGGAAGAAACATGCATAGCAGTCACCATCATCTGAAATTATACCTTTAGCAGCTGAGCCCCTTTCCTCATCATCACCTGCCCTTGAGCAGCTGAACTGGTTACACAGAGGCATCGTACAGTTCTTGTGCTGAAGTCTATGCAAAATGCCTACCAAGCCCCCGAAGGCAGACAGAATTGTGGTGCTATTTTATAAACAAGAACTCATTGTTTAGAACAAACATTAATTATACACAGAAAATAGGCCTACTGGACTTACCTTTCTCAAGCATTACATTTCCATACAAGTTAATACTGGAAAGCAAGTCACAATGATTGGCTATAGCTGCAGAGATCAGGGCGGGTTGTCATGCCTGTGAAATAGCCTAGCTGGGGATGTTCATTTCAGATAAAAACCCTGGAGGAATGTTTCACGTTCTGTTGGCAGATAATTTTACAATCAAAATGCTAACGTAGTGCCATTGCTATTGAACGAAATACAGCATCATGAAACCAATTTGCGATATAACCGCTGAGCTCCTAGGCTATGTATTGAATGATCTAGGCTGTCCAACTCATCGTGGTAGGTGATACAAAAAGATACGTCAAGTAGGCACCTCTCAGTCTCTGCTGGGACTGCCCGTATTATCTTCCTGCTGCGACAGGCTGCTGGGATTGACTGTTTGCTGCCCGGTTGGTTTCCTGAATCCTGCAGCCATCTCCTAGGCTGAACGCTCAGCCCTGTCAATCTGACATGTAATGTACATCCTCTTCTTCCTCCAATATGGTGCAAACTCACCCTGATTCATGAAAAAGCATAATCCACCTTCCCTTTCCTGGGGAATATCCGGGTCTGACCTACTGCTCTCTTTTCCTCACTAACTTTATGCAAAATATAAAATGCTAGAAAAGAGATATGCCATAAAACTTCTTTTGAAAACCTTTTTTTAAAAAAAAACAAGACATGTGCTTTGGGGCTAATAGGTTTCCAAACAGAAGCCAAAGGTGTTGGCAATTTCACCCAGCAGCAGCACTCCCAGCAAAAAACAACACAAATGCTGCCATGTTGTTTGCACTGTAGATGGACTCAGAAGCAAATGCAGCTGTGATGACTTGGCACACTGCTGTTAACTCTTTTGCCACCCAGCTCGTAGGCATTGGAGCTGCTACTTTACTAACTTGGTTAAAGGCACACCACGTCTAAGAAGGAGTTAACTGTACACCTGTGTACATGCTCATAATGTGTATTTTTTCCTGAATACATTATTAATCGGTTATCTGACTTTGAGCCCATAATGAAGTCATTATAATGTCACCAGTGTGTTTTGCCAGAAAGCTGGAAGCTCTTAATCTGCTTCCTCTACAACATGTCACAAAGGAAAGGAGAAACCAAAACACTGATTTCAGCTAACAATACATGTATTTGCAGTGGTGGGTCCCAGAACATGCAAGAAGAATTTTTTTGTTTGTTTATTTCCCCCTCCTTGTTATGGATTTTATTTAGCAAGCAGGGCATAAAAGACCCCTTACTGCAATTCCAGCAACAAAAGCTAAGCCAGCTTTTACATTCTTTTCATTTTATCTGTACGTTCCTGTGACCTTTCTTTTAGTTCAAGCACCCAAAGGCTGGCAGATGAAGTGAAAGAGGTCAGAAGTCATCTCTGAAAAAGCAGTTACTAAAGATGAGTTGATTGGAACATACTCATTCTCTGTAGAAACTCCCTGCTGCAATCAGCAGCTTGTTGGAGTGCCATATAAATATATAGGTAATGGGGTTCTATGGGAAGCATGTTAGAAAACAATGGTTTTCATGCCTTTGGAAGTTTTTGCCTTCCTCTGCAGTATGTTGGTCACTTACCAGGCTTATCTGGCTATGTCTCACTGAATTATTTCCCTGCCATTGCCGGGGCCTTGAGAACTGGTGCCCCTCAGCCCTTCCTCTTCTCTCCCTGTGGCACATGATCGTCTAATCTCCTGTGGGCTGTAACTCTTTGGTCTAATGTTGGTGGTTGGATTTAGTGTGCGGATGCTGGGTATACAAGAGGTCAGACTAGATGATCTGGTGGTCCCTTCTGGCCTTAAACTCTAAAAGAGGGCTCGTTTGTGGGAGGTATAGGTACATAACTGATGTATGTGAGGACACATGTAAGTGGTGGATAAAATAATCATGGTCCAATTTCAGTTCACCCATGGATACACACACCCCTCCCCTCCACATACTACCAAATCCACAATTAAACAAACTCAGTGTATTAACCCTTAATTTAAAACTAGCATGAGCAATAAGACAGGACAAATGGAAGCCAAGTAAAAACCAGTTAAGTGCATAAACCTGGAAGCTGAATTCTAAGTCCAGCCAAATACTATGGCAATTCTGCTGATCCTGAGTCCATTGACATCAATCCAAAGACTCCTGTTGCATACCTTCCAACTTTTCAAGTGGCTAAAGTGGGGGGCCCCTTCCCCACACAGGGCTCCCCACCATGCGTCTTCCAGCCAGCTCCCCCAGGTGGGCATCACTGCAGATTCCTGTCCAGCACCTGGATGACAGCAGCAAAGCTCCAACTGGTCTGTTTCAGATACTGGAGCCAGAGTCAACTCCATTGCATCAGCAAATAGAAGCAGTGCTCAGTGACCACAGTGACTCTTTTGTGCACTTGTTTGAGTTCCTTTTCTTTACTCCATGTTAGCACGGCCCTGTCTGGCTCTTTGGTGCTCATCTTGGTCTAGGAGGTACTGTTTCTGGGCATTCTGAGATCTCTTTCTCCCCATGTCTATGGCTTTTGCAGTGGGTTTCTCCTCAGAGTTATTTCTCAGAAGAGCACGTCAGTTCTTTATGTTACCAGCTTCTGACTCCAGCTCCGACCCTTAACTTCATTTCTGGTTTCTGACTCCAGCTTGGGCCCAGGACCCTGGCTTCCAGCTCTAACCACTAGATCAAGTCCAGCTCTAATCAATAGGTAACACCACCCACAGCCTAGTCCTGCCATCTAATCCTAGAGAATGACTTCAGAGTTTCTCCCTGCAGCCCCTTTCTTCTGTCAACTTCCTGCCTTTATAATCACTCCCCAGCTGGGCTTCATCTCTAATTAAGCCTGGCTCACTCTCCAGGTGCAGCCAGATAACATACTTGTCCCTCAGAACACATGCAGCCTTTCATGGTCTGTGTGGGGTTACACACCCCATCATGTGCCCACTCAAAAGTCACACTGTGGTGGCATGAAATGATATACTTGTCCATTTCCTCTTTAACTGTATTGAACTGTTTCATCTGGATAGCTGTGAGGCTTCTGGAAAGGATAGCGTTCCCTGTTGTAGATCCCATTATATAGAGCAGCAGTTCTCAAACCGTGGGTTGGGACCCCAAAGTGCATCATGACTCTGTTGTAATGGGGTTCCGAGGGCTGGTTTAGACTTGCTGGAGCCTGGGGCTGAAGTCAAAGCCCAAGCCCCACCACCCATGGCTGAAGCCAAAGCCCGAATGCTTCAGCTTTGGCCATGGATGGTGGGGCTCAGGTTACAGACCCCTCACCCAGGGCGGCAAGGCTGGGGCTTTTGCCCCCCCAACTGCGGTGGTGGACTGGGACAGGCTTCTATCCCCTCTCCTGGGGTCACGTAGTAATTTTTATTGTCAGAAGAGGGTCCCAATGCAATGAAGTTTGAAAGCCTCTGCTATAGAGCAAGGCATTAACGTGTTTCTCCTTGAATTGGTAATTTAAACTGGAAGCCTGGTGGAACCTTTGGAATCTGCTTACTCTGAATAGCAATCCCTCAGGGTGCTGGAAACCAGATTTGGATAGCGGTGGTATTTAGAAGAAGGCTGGCTCAAATGTAGCCATCTCTGCTGTTTTAGTGTACTATAGATTTGCCCACCCTCCCTTTTTTTTGCTTTGTTGCCTTCAGGTGGAATAACCTGGTATGGCCCTTAACGTGGTCCTAACCTTAGCTTCACTGTCCCTTACTTTCCTATCTTAACTCCCTGCTGCATCCTAGACTCCACACCGCGGGTTTTTCTGGGCCTTCTATTTTTAGGCCTCTTTTGCTGCTCGCTGTGTGCAGCTTTTAGATTCTTCTGGCTGGGTTGGAGGGCTTGTAGCTTCTCTGTTTTCCTTTTCCTTTTTTTTAATTTTTTTTTATTTTGCAGTGGTGTTTCTGTGGTGTGTTGGGTCTTTATCTGACCCCATTCTAACACCATGTAGAGATTACAGGTACCCAACATACATACCATGGTTAGGGTAAATGCAAGACTGACTTTATTTCCTGTTTACACAGACATTTGCCTGCTTGCTATATGCCCTTAGGGACACAGTGGCTCTAAGCACTCCCACCTAACACCACACAATGGTCTACATTGGAACCCAGCTGCAATAGTGATTTAATGCATAGATGTTTTCTCAGTACAGCAGTTGTCAATATTTACCACAAGTCACCAACCACACAGTGTTATCGGAAATGCCAGTCATTCTCTGTTTGAAGCACGAGGAAATACAAGGACTTGTATGAGAAGCTGAACTTGCTAATTATGATTTGGTAAATTAAACAGTGTATAGTTGCTCCGTGAAAATACCTAGAAACAAAGATCCAAGAAAATTAGTTCATAAATAGAAAAAAAAGCAGTTTGAACACATGGGAATTGGCTGTGGTTTAGCTACAGAATTGTATGCCTCCTTGCATAAGGGAATTGTTGTTGTTGTTTGGTCTATTGCTGTTCCTTGAGAGAGAAGAACTATTTCCTCTTTTATGAGCTACTGCAGATTAGCTAAGTGGTTAGGGCACTACCCCCAGGGATGTAAGAGAGCCAGGGTCCAGTCCCTGTTCTGATCCAAAGACTACCAAAGCCTGATGGCATGCTTCCCAACAGCCCCATTAAACCTCCAAAACCCTCTTTCCTGGTTGAAACAGAACATTTCCCATCTTAACCTTGCTACCTTAAACTTCAAGCCAATGCTCAAGGCAAAAGGCAGAGTAAGGACAGCAGCTTTGCTTTCCACCCACGTAGGTCAGGCCCCTCTCCACACATGTTCCCTTATCTTGCAGTGGGAGTTGGAGGTGCGATCAGTAGCTTAGGCACTGACTGCCTCACTGCCCACTCAGGTTTGGCCCTGGAACCAAGTGTATTCGTCCAGTAAGAGATACCACATGCCGGAAATGTCTAAAAAGAGGACATTATGCAGCAGACGGGTAGTCTAAACACAAGGTAGACTTCAAGGTCTGTTGTAAGAGTAAAAGCCTGGAATCACTCTCACAATATCAGAGGGGTAGCTGAGTTAGTCTGGATCTGTAAAAGCAGCAAAGAGTCCTGTGGCACCTTATAGACTAACAGACTTATTGGAGTCTGAGCTTTCGTGGATGAATACCCACTTCATCGGATGCATGTAGTGGAAATTTCCAGAGGCAGGTATAAATATGCAAGCAAGAATCAGGCTAGAGATAATGAGGTTAGTTCAATCAGGAAGGATGAGGCCCTCTTCTAACAGTTGAGGTGTGAACACTAAGGGAGGAGAAACTGCTTTTGTAGTTGGCTAGACATTCACAGTCTTTGTTTAATCCTGAGCTGATGGTGTCAAATTTGCAGATGAACTGAAGCTCAGCAGTTTTCTTTGAAGTTGGTCCTTGAAGTTTTTTTGCTGCAGGCTTGATCGGCTTACTTTAATTGCTTTGTGTTGTCCAGGGAGATTGAAGTGTTCTCTACAGGTTTTTGTACTTATTGCCAATTCTATTATCTGACTTGTGTCCATTTAATCCTTTTATGAGGAACTGTCAGTTTGTTGATGTACATAGTAGTGAGGGCATTTAGCTGGCCTTGGATGGCGTGTATTACGATTGTGGACGTGCGAGTGAATGAGCCGGTGATTGTGCGTCTTGGTTTAGGTCCTGTTGTATGGTGTTGCTGGTGTAGATTATGTGGATAGAGTTAGCATCGAGGTTTGTTGCATGGATTGTCCTGAGTTAGAGTTGCTATGGATGTGGTGTGTGGTTTTGCTGGTGAGAATATGCCTAAGGTTGGCAGGTTGTTGTGGGCGAGGACTGGCCTGCCCCCCAGGCCCTGTGAAAGTGGTAGGATCATTGTCAGGATGGGTTGTAGATCCCTGCATGATGCGTGGAGGGTTTTAGCTGGGGGATGTATGTGATGGCCAGTGAGTTTTTGTTTGTTCTCCTGATTGATCTAAACCCTTCATTATCTCTAGCCTGATTTTGGGCCTGCATATTTTATACTGCCTTT
The DNA here is from genome assembly GCF_003597395.2 of Chelonoidis abingdonii. Taxonomy (NCBI): domain Eukaryota; kingdom Metazoa; phylum Chordata; order Testudines; family Testudinidae; genus Chelonoidis; species Chelonoidis abingdonii. Next base: position 202,926,466 of record NC_133769.1, on the reverse strand, counting down.
CTTGGAATTCCCACTACAGCGTCCTCGACGAAGTGTGTATTTCACCCCGGAAGCTCCGTGCTCCAATACATACTGCGTTTAGCGCCTGATAACAGCTCAACTTGTAAGCTGCGAGTGGCCACTATACCCCCTCCAAACCGAAACACAGCTGATAGGGGCCGCAAACCTCCCCAGCCCCGCCAGAAACACCTCTGCCCCTAGTCCGCCAGCCCTGTTGAAAACAACCCTCCTTTCCCCAGCATTGCCCTCACCAAAAAAGCTGTGGGCCCAAAAAGGAAGGTTGGCATGTGGGGAGGTTGATAGTCTCTCCATTCTTAGAATCAACCGGGGGCTCCCAGCTGAAGAGATGGCTGGGAGCCCTCAGGGTCAAATTAAAGGGCCCAGGGCTCCGGCGGCTGGAGGAACCCAACAGGGCCGGTTTTAGGTTTTTTGCTGCCCCAAGCAAAAAAAATTTGGCTGCCCCGCATCCCAGCCCTGGGCTATCCTCTGTACACCCCCTGCTGCCCAGCGCTGGGCTTCCCCCTTTCCTCCCCGCCTGTGCCCTCCCCCCACCCCACTGCTGCCCCAGCCCTGGGTTCCTCCCCACCAGTGCCCCCACACACACATCTCCTGCCGCCTCAGCCCTGGGTCACTAGTAACGCTCCCAGGCCGGGTCATTCAGTAGGAATTTTGGATGTGCACGCAACACAGACAGGATTGGTTCCCATATGGTTACAGAGCTGCAGTAAAGTGGAACAATTTTCAGCTTGTGTGATTGGAGGAGATCTGGATGCATATTATAAGACTGTCCTCAGTAAATGAGGAAAAGTTGAGATGCCTTTATTATTCTTTTGTTCCACTCTTTCTTTCTATGGGGAATTTGCTGATGCAATATCACTGTCTTCCTTTTAAACAAACAAAAAGGCAATGGCTGTTGAAAATAGCAATTCCAGTCCTAATAAGCATTTCTTGCTCAATTTTATCCTACTTTTTCTACAGCAAGTTACAGTGGATCAGTATATTTGATTTGGGAGAAATGAAGTAACAGGTGCCCAAACTGAACTTGAGCACTCCTGAATTTTGAGGTGTTCAAATCTGGAAGGCAGGTGCTGTGGGGGACCCCTGTGGGCTCCGCGGGGGAGCATGGCAGCAACGTGTCTGGAGCTGCATGGAGCCAGACATGCTGGTCTGAGTGGCACAGTAAGGGGGCTGGGGGTTGGAGAAGGGATAGGGGGTTCCGGGGGGCAGTCAAGGGACAGGGAGCAGGGAGGCTTGGATGGGGCGGAGGTTCAGCAGGGCAGTCAGGGGACAGGCAGCAGTTGGATAGGCATGGGAATCCCAGGGGTTTATCAGGGGACAGGTAGGGGATGGGGTCCTGGGGGAAAGTTGGGGGGGTCTCAGGAGCAAGCAGTTGGGGTCAAGGAGAAGGGAGGCTTAGATAGGGGCTGGGGTCCCAAGGAGCAGTTAGGGCCAGGGGTCTCAGGAGGGGGAAATCGGGGTCCTGGGGAGCAGTTAGAGGCAGGGGTCCCGGGAGAGGGGTATCAGGGGACAAGGACCAGCAGTGTTAGATGGGGGTGGGAGTCCTGGGGGGCAGTTGGGGCAGGGGTCCGAGCAGGGGGCAATCAGCAGCCACGGGCCAGGATTCAAAGGGCTCTGGGCTGCCCACAGCCGCGGGGAGCCCTGAGCCCTTTAAATCCCAGCCACGGCTGGGAATCTCTGCAGGCAGCCTAGAGCCCTTTGACTCCCGCCGCGGCTGGGATTTAAAGGGCTCTGGGCTTCCCCCGCTGCAGGCAGTTCAGAGCCCTTTGATTCCCTGCCACGGCCGGGATTCTAAGAACTCTGCGCTCCCCGCGGCTGCAGGCAGCCCAGAGCCCTTTGACTCCCGGCCGCGGCTGGGATTTGAAGGGCTCAGGGCTCCCCGCAGCTGCGGGCAGCGCAGAGCCCTTTGATTCCTGGCCGCAGCTGGGATTTAAAGGGCTCTGGACTCCCCGCCGCTGCAGGCTGTGCAGAGCCCTTTGATTCCCTGCAGCGGCTGGGATTCTAAGGGCTCTGGGCTGCCCGCAGAGCGCTGTGTGCGTGGGATTTAGAATCCCCCCGTGGGCCACACAGTGAGGCTCCGCGAGCTGCATGCAGCCCGTGGGCCATATGTTGTGCAGGCCTGGTTTATAAGGTGCCACAAGACTCTTTGCTGCTTTTACAGATCCAGACTAATATGGCTACCCCTCTGATATTGTAAGAGTGACTCCAGGATCACTTACAGGAGGATGAAAGCACCAACACTTCAAGAGCTCAAAAAGATATTGATAGGCCCAGGACAGTCCCCCATTAAATGTGAAAGAAAATTTTTTGGCCACACTAAAGCTAGGAGAGAAAATTGTAGATGACCTATACACTGATCTATCTGGCACTTCTCTGCCTGGGTCTGTTCAGCAGTACCCTGTCTCCCCTTGCACTCCCTAAATCTATCTCCTGTTCCCCAATACCTTGTTCTCCTTCATGCTCCCTATCTACTTTTCACAATGTATCTGTTGCTCCTGCAGTCCTTGAATCCTGTCTAGCTCCCTGAACCACAGAGTGTCAGCCATTTTGCCTGTGGGCAAGGCTTCTGCCTCACTGAAAATATGACATGGGAGATCGCAGGCAACTTTATTAAGAGTAGTCTCGCTTCTACATGCAGATGGACTGTAGGGAAATGGCAGCCATCTTGCTGGCTTCAGCCCCATTGATAGGGGCCATTTTGAATAAGAAAAAATTCATGAGTTGGCTCTTTTCATCATGTTTTCATGAGACAGGAAAAAGAGCAACCAAAATTGCTGGAGTTGCAATAAAATCCTGAGAGTTGGCAACACTGGAAGTAGGAAGACTGGAGAATGAAAGTTAAAACCTATTGGGAACCCTGCTTTATCATTATTACTGAGCAGTTTGAGAGGATGCCTGTGATTTCTATCTAAACTCCAAAGATTTAGGGCTTCCATGGGGCAGGGCTAAAGACATTCCTTCTATAGCATCAAAATTATGGCACATAAAGTGCCTTGTTAAGGATAAGGGAAGGAAGGGATTAAAGGACAGAAAAATGAGGCCTTTCTTGAAGGTTTCAGGTTAAAGGCCTGATCCTCTTTCAGCATTAATGTGTTACTGATATTTGTTTGGTCTGTAGCTGGTGTTGGTCCTACAGCTGGATTTTCTCCCTCTGTCTCACTGAAGTCTTTCTCACTACCCTTTTTTGCTCCTTTTTCGTCTTTATGGTGACTGATTTTTAAGTAATAGAAGGAAGAGGATTTGAAATATTTTAGCATGCACATTCAGACACGAAACTAGGAGACTCAGATAATGAGCAATGACTGTCATACACAGACCTTCTGTCCCTCAAGGTTGCTATAAATAGAGCTGGTTAGAAAAATTTTGAACAAAATTTTTCCATGGAAAATTGCCATTTCCTTGAAACTGAAATGTTTTGCAAAAGCGTGTGTGCCAGTGAAAACTTTGTTGAGAAGGTTTCCCAAATAAATCCAGGAAGAAATTTCTAGTCAGCACACATGTGCCACTGCAGAAGAGCTATGTGGTTAGGGTATTGCCCCTTGGGATGTAGGAGATCCAGGTTCAAATCCCTGTTCTGACTCAGACAGATTCAATCTTTTCTCCTGCTCTCATCAGTGCAGAAAGTTGACCTAGGATTGTCCATATCCTTACACCCCAGGTGAGAATATTTGGCTATTGTGCAGTGGCTTGTTTTTTCATGAAACCTTTTAGAAAAGTCTAATTTTTGTTCCACATTGGAACAAAAATAAATTTCAAAATTTTTCACAAAATAGATTTGTTGTTTTCCGGCCACCCTTAATGTAACCTCCAGCCCCTTACTTCAGCCACTCCTAGAGATCCCCAGGCTTTCTCTTGTGTCCCTACTGACCACAGGCAGCTTCTTAGGAACATCTTTTTGGAACAAAGGAACACCTTTGACTGAGTGGCTCCAGGTTATGTACTTTTTCGTCCTCCTAGCCAGGGGTGAGAAGTTCATTTTCCTTAACTTCAGGAACAGACCACAGTGAATATCCAACAACCAGCCTTCAGCCAAATATACCATAAATGAAGCAAAGTGTATTAGAAAGTTGAGATGAAAATCAAAGCAAAATAGCAAAATAGGTACAATTCTACACCCACTGTTTAATGTATTTATTCTCACAACAACCCTGCTGGGTAGGGAAGGATCATCATCCCCATTTTACTGATTGGAAATGGATGTACAGAGAGACTAAAACCCAGATCCTCAAAGCTATTTAGGAGCCTAACTCCCATTGATTTCAAGGGAATTAAGCATCTAAACACCTCTGAGGATCTGGGCTTAACTGACATGGCCAAGGTCATACAAAATGACAGTGGCAGAGTAGAGAATTGAACTTGGTTCTCCTGAGTTCCCTGTTAGCACTGATGCATCTTTCTATTAATTATACTCTATTATTAATCATTATTATTATTATTGCTAATTATATTGTAACCCTTCTGCCTGGTGGAGTCAGCAGCAACAAGGGCCAGGTTCAATGTCTAGGGGCTTCTCTTAACACAAAATAGAACCGGTTTGAGCCCCCACCCTGAACACCTGTAGGAGGCAACACTTCCCCTCTCGCAAGCACTCAGTCTGTGTACAACAAAATAAAACTTTTATTAAAAGGGAAAAGGGGGAGCCAACATTAATTTGGGAAAACAACACAACCATCATTCAAAAGCATGTGACCATAAACTAACATCCACCCCACAATGCATTGGACAGTGTCCTTTGCCTCAGTTTCTCACCTTGCAGTGTGAAAGTCTGATAAACAAATGTCCCTTAATACACCAATTCCATCTCACCTGTTGCCCCCCACCCTCTCCTCGTAGTTGGTGGTCCTTAATTAGCAAAAACTCAAGAGTTCAGAGGTGCATTCACAGGGTTTTAAACAATACCTGCTGCTGCTGATGCTTCTGCAACTGGCTCACAGCTGCTGCTGTTTCTCTCTTGCCACTGACCACTGCCTCTCTATCACCAGTCTTTGTGATGTCATGTTCTAAGGTCCAACCACTTAACCCAACTCCTAGTGATTTCAGCAGGTAGTAGGGAACCTCACTACCTATGCAGGTGCAATGTTGTCTTTTGCTGCAATACTATCCCCATACAAGGTCTAAGGTTTAGTCCCCAGACCTGCTAAACAGCAACATCAGCTTTTAGAATCATCAACTAGAAACAAGGTCTATCAGCTATATTTTTAAACAGCATCTAAGGCTCTTTAGGGAACAACTACACCAATAGGGGGGAAGGAAAAAAAAACTCTATTTCCCTGGGGCTTTGGAATCCATACCCACTACTTAGCAAGTCATGTTCAGTTTACGGTGACACCCTCAATCAGGGCACACTAAGTACAGTTCTGCTGCCCTTTTCTCATACAATAAGGATAACAACATTTCATTACCTCTGCATTCAAATACTAGAGTGATTTGCAACCCAAATTGATCATTTTGGCAAAGTAGCTCCATCTGCCGTGCACTTAGGGGGAGTAGGCATGTCTATGCAAACACAGTCTGCTCCTGATGCCTTTTTCCCTAGCTCATCACTAGATGGCAGGGGAGAGCTCATTCAAACCCTGTTTACAGATTGCTAAGAAATTAGCAGCATTTTGTCAGTTCGCTTTTCTAAAGAATAGAGTAGATTATTATTTACTAGGAGTATTCTTTAAGAAAAAGGAAGTATCACTTTTGTTATAAGATAATTTGACTCTTTTCTTTCACCCTTCTGTAATGGCCTACGTGCAACATTAGCTTAGTGACCTTTGTAATACTGGTGTTTTCCAGGCTTCCAGCCAGGTGAATGTGTGAGCATATTAATGGGCCAAAGGAACGTACAGCAAAGGACATGTAACCCTTGAGGTTGTGTATCTCCAAAAGGTTAAACTTCAATGTTACCATGAGGTGGACTATCAGACAGAATAGGTCAAGTGTGTTTGGTTTAGAAATCCCCTGGCCAAGGCTAGGCATTACTGGCTTCAATTATTACCTGTCCCTAAGGGGGTCAATTCTGAATCAGAGTACTCCCAAGGGTGGAGCTTTGGGGAGGGTGGGTACCATCCATGAAGGTACTTAGCTGCCTAAGTCCTGTTTTTAGGCACCACTGTGAGCCTCGAAACTCCCACTCAGCTGCCATCTGACGCTGTAGGTGCCTAAGCTCACTTGGCCCTGAAGTCTATTGTCTCTGGGCAAGCACACTGACGCCTCATCTAGACAGCTGGACACCTATCTGCCACCTCATTGCATGCACTGCTGCCTCACAGTAGACACCCAGATGCCTGCCTACTGCCTAAGCCACAGAGTGATTCACAAATTGGGAGAGTGGCGTTTGGCCACCTAAGCAGCCTGTGGGGCCCTACCTGCGTTCAGAGGCCACCTACAAGATTAGGCCCCTCAGGTGAGTTCACACAAAGCAGCGAGGGGGAAGAGGACTTCCCTTATAACCTTGTGGATAAGATACTCACCCAGGATGTGGGTGACCCCCAGTACAAATCCCCGCCCACCTGCAGGGGAGAAGGGATGTAAATAAAGGTCTGCCACCTTTTAGGGGAATATCCTATTAGCTAGGCTAATGGTTAAAAAGGAGATTACCTTCCTCCTCCCCACTGCCCAGCCATTTTGGTTTGGGCCCCACATGCAATTTAGGCATCGTCCATCTCTGCTAGCAATCCATGAACTGAGGGAAGACAAGTGTTTGACCATCTGTCTCTGTGAGAGGGATTGGGCTTAACAAACAACCCTTTCATTGGCTTCTCCCATTGACTCACTTAGGCAGCACCCCTCCTAGCGTGCTGGCTTTGCGGATTGCAGTCTAAGGTGCATATCTTTCCCCATCCCTTGGATAAGGAGCCTAGGCACCTTTCCTAAATAGCAACATTGTTCCTCTGATTCTCTAGGCGCCTAAAAGTTAGGCACTGTATCTCTCAGAGCTGTAACACCAATGTCCCTTTGCAGATTGCCCCTGGCACCCAGGGAAATCGATGTGTCGGGTCCTATTCCCTGGAAGTGTTACCAGACAGAGAGTCTGTGCCTGGGAAGCATATGCAAGAGGCCACAGCCAGATACTGTGGTTGAAGCTTGCCCAGACTTCTGAGTGCTTAGAAGCACAGCTGCTTGATGAGCATCCGCAAGGGAGAACTCAGCCAGGATTATGACACAAGGTCATTTTAATACTGCTGACCCTCACATGGAAAAAAACTGTGCTTGCATCTCAGTTGCTGGAAGAATAGCCTAGAAGTATTTATAATAAAACAGGACTAATTGAACAGATCCATTAAATGTGGCATTTTTTACTTGATTTCTGTTTGTTTCATTGTACTCTGTAAAAACTCCAGAATTATAGCAATTTATTATGAAAACCTGTTCTCTTAATGTGAATACTCTTTTTGGCAGAACATTTGTTTACAGTTTCTAACTGCTGTTCATTGTTTGGCGATACTGTAGGGCATCATTAATAAATATATTTGTGCTAAACAGATGCCTCATGCACGTATGCTTTAATAAAAAGCCAGCTGCACTGTGGACATGAACCAAAAGCTGGCTGGTCTGCAGCAGATTAGCTGCCATGGGCTATGGCAATGGATTATCTTCATGCCAGCAATACTTACAGTTGTTCTCTTGATCACACACCCAGTTTCAAAGCCTGCCTGTGTTGAAGAGCCAAATCGTCATCACTACAAAAGATGAAGAAGCAAAGAAAGAACAGTCCCCCTGGCTCCCTTTCTTGTTGAAAGCACAAGATGAGGTCACAGAGAGCAATGAAGGCAACAAGATGTACACAAAGGTAATCCAGAGCAAACTGAAATGAAACAACTGCGTGTATTTCCTTCAGACACACGTGCCTCTAGAATTGGCCCCTCCAAGCCTGGGGAAGATTACATCAGTACTGCCTGTGCTGTGGCCATTCTGTAGCTATACAGAATATTTCATTCATTAAGGCTATTACTGCAGCACATTTCATGAGCATTAAAAGAGTTAGACACATCAAAAATAATGCAACAGCCACATTTCTAGTCCCCTGGGTACAAAGACATCTGACTTTCCCATACAATTCTTTTCTTTCTGTTTATTAATTTTTCATCCTACAACACATCAGTTTGATTCAGGGGAGAAAGTTTGGTAAATACTTAATTTTTAGTTTATTGTCCCAGGAGGAAAGCTGGGTTGGGCATAGCTTTTGGAAAGGGCTGTTTGGCTCAAGCAGTGAGAAGACGTGAATGTATCCACGGCTGAATCGACTGCAGAGTAGGGTTTGTGAAAACTGCATACAATAAGGCAATTCTTTAACAGGCAGGACCATGCACATGCCTAGACTTCAGCCTCCCTGGCAACAGGTGAGTGTCTGCTTGAGAAAGTCAGTGTCACTTTCTGAGTTGCTCATGGGTTTTAATACCAGAAGGGACCTGTATGATCATCTATGACTTGTCTTCATGGTGAGGTAATGCGCACTACAGGAGTGTGATTTCTAAAGCACACAGAAATGTTATGCATTAATTGGTCCACGTAGACCTTGCTGGTGCCCATTATAAGTTCCCAGCACTACATTCAAAGCAGTAGGGAACATTTAGTGCACACCAGAAGGGTCTACATAGTCCATTAATCATAAAGTCATAGAATTGTAGGGCTGGAAAGGACCTTGATAGATCATCTTGTCCAGCCCACTGTGCTGAGGCAGGACCAAGTAAACCTACACAATCTGGGACAGATGTTTCTTCAACATGTTCTTTAAAACCTCCACTGCGGGGGATTGGACAACCTCCCTTGAAAGCCTCTTCCAGAGTTTAACTACTTTTGTAGCTAGAAAACTTTTCCTAATATCTAACCTAAATTATACAGCTCAGCCTTCTTGATGTCATCTCTGATTACCTCTCCTTCCCTGCTAAATAGAGGACTTAAACTTTCCTTGGTCTTTCTCTTCCTCCTAATGTATCTAAAGAACCTGTTCTTATTGTCTTTTATGTCCCTTGCTAGATGTTACTCATTTTGTGCTTTAGCCTTTCTGATTTTGTCATTGCACACCTATTTTTGCCCTTGTGCTATTCTTCTATGCTCCCCCTTAATGCACAGCCCATTAATCTGCTTTAGAAATCACCTCCCCATAGTACATGTGATCCCATCTTGTAGAAGAGACCCTAGTCTGCATAACACAGGCCATAGAATTTTACCTAGTGAATTCTAGAAATGTTAGGACTGCTTAAGGCCAACAGCTTTGCGTTGGATCTTCATTTCTCCTGGCTGGCTAGGTTGGTAGGATCACTGTTGGCTGAGACTGTCAGTCTCACTCACAATGGGGGAGCAGCCCTGGAAACTCTCAGAGAGAAGACAGGCCATAAAAAATGGGTGCTTGTTAGTTTTCGTATGGTTCTCTTTTGCTTTCTCTGCAGATAAAGTGTTCCAGTCAAATGGCACAGTATCATACAAGGTCATTTTTGTGTTGTGTTTTCTCTATATTTCTGGTCTCCTGTACTGTGTGATGTTAGCCTTGTAAACAGAGGGCATAAATGTTTTGATCCTATTACTTGAGCAGGCAAGATGGCATTTCAACCCGGCTCTAAAATATAGGGAAACTATTGTCTCCTTCCAGAGAGACCAGACCACATGGATGCAAACTTGAGTATCCTACAGAGCTTCAGAGCGTGTCATATGGGCAAGCAAGGAATGGACATGGTATCAAAGCATCTGAGAGAGGCATCTGGAACAACAATTTTTCTGTGTGCTGATGTTTTTGATGTGAGAGGTGCATTTGGAGGGATATAGATGGATTCATTGGGGAGAATAGGGGTGAGAGAGATGGGGCACAGAATGAGCACTACATAACACTTGCATATTCTGTTATACCAAAAAGCATCAGTAAGATTTCAGAACAAATTAATCTCTGGTGGAGTTGGACACAATGCCATGGACCTCAGTGGCTGGTAAATTTGGCTGCTCATTTCAGAGAGAGAAAAAAAGAGGTGGAAACCCCAAAAAGCTCTGAGTCCTTTTTCTCCTACTTAGGAAGAATGGAAGGAGCTGAAAGACAGCCTCTGAACAGTGCTTTCAACTTCTACATGCCTCTTACATCCCTAAAGAGTACCTAGAGACACAACTGAAGGGAAAATGGAGGGGTGCTATAGAGAACATCCCAATAGCTCTACTAAACTTTATGCCCCCACTTCTAGGAAGCATCTCTGTAAAAGAGTCTGAGCAAGCATATAGGGAGGAGCTCCAACATACAGCTTCTTAGTTTGGCAATATTTTTTCCCCACTTCAAAAAGTTTCAGAGGTATGGAAAGGGAATGTGTCTGAAATGGTACATGGGATCCTGCCCTTCTGCAGCACAGGCTTATGGTCCTTTCACTCTTCCCTATCTTGAGAGGAGACAGTTGCCCTTCCTGAATGGGCAGGCCTGGGCCTCACATTCATTTGTATCAATAAATGAGGCTAGGCATGTTTTTAGTTGACCAGACAAAGTAGGTTTTTTTTTAATTAAAATTTGTATAAACATAAAAATCGCCAAGGGCTGGCTGTTTAGAACAGTGTCAGGAGCATGCCCTGTAAGCCAATTAACTACAGACCAAGAAGCATCTGCAGGCAGTTCCTGGCAGGGCTGGGAGACAAAATATAAAATGTCAGATGCCTGGTTGCCACAACCCGGTGGACTGTATGGCATCTTCGGAAAGTGCCAAATTTCACAGTTGCAAAGTTCATGGGACCCTGGCTAAGATGAATGGGCAGGTCACATCTCTCAGAGATATTGGTTCAGGATCTCTGAAGACTCAGGCAGATGATACTGAATTGGTTTATGTACGATGCATGTTTTTGAGATGATCTCTGCAACAATAAAGACTAAGGTCTTAATTTTTTAAAACAAAAGTCAGATTCTAGAGCATAATTCTGCATTGGGGGTGGATTCTGCAGCATATTCCATAGCTGTGAAAGTGTGGAATATACAGTAACTCCTCACTTAAATTCATTCAAGTTAACGTTGTTCCATTGCTACTTTGCTGATCAATTAGAGAACATGCTCGTTTAAAGTTGTGCAATGCTCCCTTATAACGTCATTTGGCAGCGGCCTGCTTTGTCCACTGCTTGCAGGAAGAGCAGCTCTTTGAAGCTAGCTGGTGGGGGCTTGTAACCAGGATTGACTGGCAGTCTCCCATCAGCTCCCTGTTCCCCTAAGTTCCCTGTGCAGCAGCCCCACCCTGCAGGCTATCAATTGGTGGGCAGCTCAACTGTCCCTCCCCCCACTGCCATGTGCTGCTCCTGCCCTCTGCCTTGGAGCTGCTCCCTGGAGCCTCCTGCTTGCTGTGGGGTGAGGGGGAAATGGGGGCTAATGTCAGGGTGTCCCCCAGCTCCTGCATCCCACTTACCCCATTTTCCATAGAGCATGGGGGACACACAACAGGGCTTAGGACAGAGGGAGCTCCCTGTCAGCAGCTGCCGTCTCAGCTTGCTGATCTACTGAACAAGGCAGCCTACTTAGTGTGGGGTCAGAGTACTTAAAGGGACAATGCGCATCTCTCTCATACACACACGGTATGTGTCTCTGTCTCTGTCTGCCATGCTGTCTCCCCTCCCTCCATTCGTGCTGCCTTGTAGAGTGTGAGGGTACATTAACAACAACATGTTAACCCTTGAGGGCTGAGCTGACTGCTAGTTCATCATTTAGCGATAAGGCACTCCCTGGGAAATATCCCATCCTCTGACTCCACCACCTCAACCAAGCTTCACAGTCATCTCTGTGTACCAGTATTCAACTGTTTGTTTAAAACTTATACTGTGTGTATATATATATGTAGCCTTTTGTCTGGCGAAAAAAATTTCCCTGGAACCTAATCCCCCTTTATTACATTAATTCTTATGGGGAAATTGGATTCACTTAACATCATTTTGCTTAAAGTCGCATTTGCCAGGAACATAGCTACAATGTTAAGCAAGCAGTTACTGTACATGGCCTTGAACATAATACACCCAAATGTGAATACAAATAAAATCATATAATTTCCTTTCTATATACAGCCTTCCAATCACAACCTGTGGGACTCAGCTGGACTATTTCCAAATGGTTGGTCAGTGCCAGTCTCTTCTGGCTTCTTTCAATGACTTTGGATCAAACACCTTCCATAACACTCACAAAGAAAACCAAATTCAGAATCATCATGAAAGCATGAAAAACCATAGCAGGGCTTACTCACAGGCTACACCTTTCTCTCCAAAAGCATCTGAGAGACAGTGCCAAGAATAAAGTATTTCAGAATGCAACAGATGACCTACTGAGCACCACAGGCTGCAGACAGCACATGACAGCGCTATGATGCTCCACTCCCTTCTCTGCTTCCCTGTCCAATACTGACAATAACCATTATTTATAATTTGCAGTGGGATCCATGTTGTGCTTGGTGTTTTCCAGACAAAGAAAGAGAGAGGCCCTGTCCCAAGCAATGCTCAATCTAACGATGGACAGAGAGAAAAATAGCTAATCAGAGACCAAAAGATGGAGAAAAACAATAGTAATTTTCTCTTCTGTTCAAAGTGAGTGACTTACATGTGGACAGAGCAGGGGCTTTGCAGATGAATTCAGAGAGTTTGATCTATGCACAAGGGCCGCATGACAGACACAGAGGTGATTATTTGGGAAAATGTGACAACAGGGAGAGCCAGGGCAAGGATGCTGACAGGGTAGATGAGTTGATGTGAAGAGTGATAAAGAAGAATGGTAAAAGCAGATTTATGTACAGCCTTGTAGGCAGTGACCAGCAGCTTAAATTCAAGTTCTGATCTGAATCGTGTATTAATTTGCAGTGCTTTCTCTCTCTTTCCCCCTGCCTCCCCAAACCCATCCAAATGACAAGGATGCAGCAACTATTTAGGAAATTCTGTATCCTCTATATTCTTCATCTGAGTGAGCATTTTGAACTAACATTGCTCTTATAAACACTTAGAGCTTGCCCAAAGACACTGATTTGCTTTCTTTTAATCTTGCCTATTTTCTACTTAGTTTTTTTTTTTAAGAATTATTTTAAAAAGTTACTTGTAAGGAAAAAAGTTTACTTTCTTTCAAATTGAGCTCCATCCATTATGGACATAGTGACAAGATTTTCAGAAGTGATCAGTGATTCTGAGTGCCTCAGTTTCTGGGTGAAAAACTTCAGGTGATTTTTCAGAAAGCAGCCAAGCCACTCTCTGAAAATCAGGCTCCTTTACAGCACCTCAGGTTGGGAGCCCAAAATCACAGAAGGGTTATAATTAAAAGGATAGGAGTGTGTCTGTATGTATCCTCTATGTCTACGAGGAACTAGAAGCCACACTTCTCCAGCATCATGCAGTATCCCAGCCTCTACTGGATTCTTCACTGGTCTTGATTTTACAAAAAGTTGGGATGGCCTGTTGTGTTCTTTCTTTAACTGCACCAGGAGATTGTGATCTTCCCTCTCTGTTGCAGACAGCTCCTCATTATCCATGCCTTTGTTGCTCCAGGCTAGATAACTGTTATGTGCCCTATTTGAAGCTACCTTTGAAAATGATCTTGAAGCTTCAGCTTCAGTGGCAGGCTGGAGCGTCTAGCTAATTTTCAAAGGTAAGTCAGTGTATATTAATACCAGTGGTTCTTGTTCTGCAATGGCTACTACTAATGTTCCCTTTACATTTTTTTTTTATTTTATTTTATTGGTACAGGGCAGTCTGCAAACTCCACTGAGCAGTACATTTTTGTCCTTGGGCAAGCTTACACTTTTTTTTAAGGTGAGGCATATATATCGGGGACATTGGGGCTTGTATGTATAGGAGTCTGGGGTGGGGGGTTGTGTGTATGGCGTGAGGAAAGTGGAGGAGGGTTGTGGTATACACTGTCAGGATGTAGCTCCAGAGTCTCCGCTGACCTGCATTGATTCTGGGGCCACACAAAAGAGAGGTGAATGACATGGTGCCTGTCCTGTGCCGTACATACAGGATTCCTGTGCAGCCACCCAGTTTACAAGGAACATTGGCTACTACAGCAATATTCTGGGATGATTTCCCCCCAGAGATCTGACTAGATCATTAGACTTATCAAAGAAACTGGCCCTAAAGAATCCACAGCTGGTTTTATAATGAACCACGTGCACGCTGGGAGTGGGACAGGACTTGGGGAGTTTAGTCACAGCTATGTGGACACCTACCTGTGTAGACATGTTTCTCATAGCAGTAGTTTTGTACCATTCTTCAGTGTCAAATCTTAGTGCTATAACCTAGAGAGCTTTCAGTAACCTGTGACACTACTGGATCCTTCAATGCTGCACATATTCTGGGAGGCAGTTATTTGGTGGCTCATGCTGTATCACGCTAGCTGAGATGCCTAGGAGTGCTATTATTAGGAGAGCATTTCCAACTGAGAGGCCTGGCCTTTGGAATCTGTTCTTTCTAATGGTTCTTCAGAACCCACGTTTGGTGATCATCAGGGCACAGTGTCTTGTTCTTTGTTTAATTTGGCTGTTGTTTATTATTACTACTTATCATAAGGCAGACTGATTGATGGGCTCACTGCACTGAAGGGCCTGCTGAAATGACTTGAATGTTTCTGTTTGTTTAATAGAAGATGTGGCATCTCGCTACTATGATAGGTGCAACAATACAAACTTATAAATAAATGAGTAAATACATTTACAAGGCCAGATTCTCAGTGAGTGTAAACTGGTGTAGCTTCAAGTGTAAACCCTTCATTAGAGTCATGCTGATTTACACCAGCTGAGGATCTGTTTTCTAGGGAAAATAAGAACTAAGCTTTTACAAAGAAAATTCGCATTCTCAAGATTTTTCAAACATCTTTATTTTAAATGCTGCATTACCATGTACTCATAAGATATGCAGCTAACTCATTTGTGGGGATCAATACCCCACCCCCCAAGAGCAACATGAACATGTCTGCATTATGAAGTATTCGCAATTCCTTTTCTTTAATGACTTGGTACTGTTCTACACTGCAGGTCAGGCAGACTGGTCAGCAAAATGAAAAGCTAGGACCCCAGATAGTATACAGTTCATGTGTATCTGCCCATTTGTTTTGTAATTGCACTGTTATTTGGAAATTGCAACATTGGAATTGAAGAGTTTCATCTGTGTACAGAACTTTCTGGCTCCAATGCAGATCTGCCAGGTCTCTTTATATGCCAGCCAGGGCCAGCACTAGGATTTCTGACGCCCTAGGCGCCGGGACATTTCGCCGCCCCCTGCGCGGGTCTCGCGGCTCCCTGACCCTGGGGGGGTGGGCGCCCCGGGCCGCCGGGGACCGCGCGACGGCTCCTTGACCAGGGGGCGCCCTGGTTGCCGGGGACCACCGTGGCAGCTCCCTGACCCGGGAGCCGCCCCTGGCCGCCGGATACCGCCGCAGCAGCCTCCCGACCTGCCGGGAGCGCCCGGCGCCGCGGACCGCCGCGGCGGCTTCCGACCCGGAGCGCCCCGGGCTGCTGGACCGCGCGGCGGCTCCCTGAACAGGGAGAACGCCCTGGGCTGTGCCGGCCGCTGCGGGCAGCTTCCTGCCGGGGCGCCCTAAGCTGCCGGGCTGGCGCCCGCCCTGCCGACCCCAGGGGCGCCCTAGCTGCCGGTGCTGCCGCGGCTGCCACGGCTGACCCCGGGGGCGCCCTAAGCTGCCGGGCTGCAGGCAGCTGCTGCCGCTGGCAGCTCAGACTACGCAGCGGCCGCTGCAACCATTTAAAAAATTTGGGGGGGCGCCGCTTTTTGGCGCCCCCAAATCTTGGCGCCCTAGGCAACCGCCTAGTTCGCCTAAATGGTTGCACCGGCCCTGATGCCAGCATACATAAAGTTCTAAGATCTAGCTTGCCAGACTAGTTAACCAGTCACACTCTGGCATGCATCATCCAATTTTAGGGTCGAGCAGCCCACACAGCTAAAGAATTTGCAGGCACCATCAGAAGCAACAACGGTGTTCTGTAAAATGACAAAATGCACTCGGTGTTCCTGTGCTTCTTTACTAGGACATGGCAATATTTATTTAAAAATGGTAAAACCTCAGGTGCTTGGCATCTGTTCATTCTGATGGCAAAAAAGCCCAGGGCAGGAGTTTTTCAGTGAAGTTAAAATTGGTTCTTCAGATTATCATAAGGCAAATAAAAAAGATCTGTAAGTGGGAGTAATGGACCATCACTTTCTTGAATTGTACTCCCCATCCAACTCTTCACCTTGGCATATCTAATAGAGCAGCACAAGAAGTCAGTTGACCAGTGGTTGGCAAATGTGACTTGAGGTTATTTACACCGTGTGACAATGAGCAAGTCCCTTTACCTTAATATGCCTTAGTGTATATTCATCTGTAAAAGACAACCAATAATGCTTCCTGCAGCGTTGTTTTGAGGCTTATTTCATGTCTTTGAAAGCAGTTTGTGATCCTCAAAGAAATAGCTTTTATAAAATGCAGACTGTTCATATTATTTTATTAGGTCAAATCTTGAAGTGCTTGCTCAGTTTTTCTCAGTGCATACTCAAAAAAAAAATCTGAGCTTGACTTCAGTGGGAATTTGGCCTTAGTAAGGACTGAATAAAAATTAAGCAATGACTTCAGGAACTGGCTTTTAGATACTAATATTATTATTTATTGTTATTGACAACCAAATACTAATTAATTTCACTGTACAGCAGAGAGACCTTGGTTTCAGGATTAATTATGATACCTGGCAAGGTCACTTTGTAAGGATTTGGGCAGTCTTAACACTTGATATTTTGGGTCAGATCCTGACTCCTGCTGAAGCTGCTTTATGCTGGTCTTCCTAGAGCAGGGGTAATCAACTATTTTTTGTCAAGCTCCAAATTTCTTGGTCAAGGGGTCCAGATTCCAGAGAAAATAATAGAAAAACAACAACAATAATGATCAAAATAAGTAAATAAAAAGATTTAGTGGTCCATTCAAAACCATCTGGCGGTCTGGATTTGCCCTGTGGTCTCCCTATTGAATACCACAGTCCTAGCGATTCTCCAATAGAGTTACCACAGCCAGCTCTATGCTATGCCTCTCATCTTTTCCAGTATCATGATCGTTGCCAGAGCACTCTTGTGTTATCACCAGCTGCCTGAATAAACTCTTGGGAGTTGTTGCTAGAACTAGTCAGAACATTCTCCGTAAAATGAAATTTCATTGAAATACGCTGTTTCCTTGAAATCAAAACATTTGGGGGATGAGAAGTGAAGAGTGCAAGAGCCTGAGACTCTCCTGTTCTAGAGCCTGGTGGTTAGGCACTGCCTTGGCATGTGATTGATCCAGATTCAAGTCCCTGATCTGCTTGAATGAGTGATCTGTAGGACTCTACCAAATTCACGGTCCAGTTTGGTAAATTTCACGGCCATAGAATTTTAAAAATCTTAAATGTCAAGGTTTAAGATATTTTAATCTGAAATTTCACAGTGTTGTAACCATGGGGGTCCTCCTGATCCAAAAGCAGGTTGTGGGAGGCAGGGGGGGAATGGTTGCTGCTGTTGGAAGCTATGCTGCCTTCAGAAATGGGTTCCCAGCTAGCACCGCACAGAAGTGATGAGGACAATACCATACCATGCTGTGCTTACTTCTGAGTGGCTGCTGGTGGCAGTGCGGCCTTCAGAGCTAGGCTTCTAGCAAGCCGCCATGGAGCTTTCTGCAGCTGGGGGAGGTTCCCATAGGTGGGTCTGACCCAGCCCCAGGAGTGGTCCATGCAAGGGAACAGGAATTCCCAACCCTTACTAGCCCAGCCAGGACTAGCAGCTGGAATGTGATGTATTGTAGGAGACCCTGACTGGGGTGCCCCAGCCCTGCCTATTCCCAGCTATAGAATCAGGGCTTAAAGGGGCTTGGGCTGGCTGTGTGGGGAGAGGTGACCACAGCACCTGACCACAGCACCCTGACCACAGCACCCTGGGCAGTCACCCATAGCACCCAGCCATAGGTCCGACCATGCCCCACCCAAAAAGTGACCACTCCCCCCCATACCATGCCACCCTCACTTCTGCGTTGCTGCGGGTAGTGGGCAGAACTGGGTGCTCAGCCAGCAGCTGCTGCTTTCCAGCCACTCAGCTCTGAATGCACTGCAATCTCCGTACACTAGTCAGATTTCATGAGGGAAGACCAGATTTCACAGTCTGTGATGCATTTTTCATGGCGTGAATTTGGTAGGCCCCTAGTGATCTGGGATGAAAAAATGTGCTCTGGATGAGGCCTAGCATGGAATTGAACCTGAGACTTGCACATCCCCTGCCAGCACCCCCTGGCTCTAGGACATACACAATCTGTTTTGTTCCACATTACATTTGATTTTGTTCCAAAAATCTCGAAAGTTCCTGTGAACTGGAACTGTCCTCTGGTGAGCTCTGCCTGTTGCAGCCAAGAGCTAATCCACTCTTTGTGGCCTGATCCTGAAGCCTTTATTCCTGTGCAGTAGTCCCAGTCTACTGAAGGGCAGCAGGACTTAGTCAATGATGAAGCTTTTTACCAAACCTAGACACTGATGTAGGTACCCAGTCAAACATATAGGGTCCCATCTTACAATAGGAATAATCACATGATTCCCATTAACTTACTTAGGACTACTCATATGGGGCTGAGATTTTCAAAGAAGCCTATGGGGTGCGGTGCTTAAATCCAATTGGAATTAAACAAGGAGTTGGTGCCTAATTCCCTTAAGCTCCTTTGAAAATCCCAATCATAAGGGGCTGTAGGATTGATTCATGACTTCTAGAAAAATCACTCTGTTGCAAGGTCTGATTTGATATATGTATATATTTGCAAAATAAGATGAGTGAGTTTTATTTGTCTTTTAATTGAATCATAGAAATATAGGGCTGGAAGGGACCTGGATAGGTCATTTGGTCCACTCCCCTTCATTGAGGCAGGACTAAATCTTATCTAGACCATCCCTGACAGGTGTTTGTCTAACCTCCCTAGGAATCTCCTCCGATAACGGAGATTCCACAACTTCCCTAGGTAATTTGTTCTAGTGCTTAACTACAACTCACAGTTAGGAAGTTTTTCATAATGTCTAAGCTAAATCTCCCTTGCTGCAGTTTAAGCTTATTACTTCTTGTCCTGTCCTCAGTGGAAAAGGAAAAAAATAATTTTCACAGGGCCTTAATACCAGAGATTCTAGGTGCTACTGTAATGCAGATAACAAATTCTAACATCCTAGACCAAGTCCCTGGATTCCACCATGAGACCACAACTAGATGCAAGCAGAATAAAACAGAATTACCTACAACACTTTCAGATTTAGAAGCTTTGAACAACCCACCAGTTCATTCAATGATCAGGCTTTTCAAAATACCTCCAACTTCAACATACCTGAACTGATTGGGCTGATATACAGCAATTCCATGTCCAAACTCAAAAATGAATCAAAAAGCAAACAAGATCTAATCTAAATGACAAAGTGCATTCTCTATGGAGCACTGAATAGTGCTGAAATAGGTACGTCGTAGCACATTACATAAACATAGGAAGCAGAATTTCAGAGTATTATAGATGACAACCTCCGGGCAGATGTCCTCCAAACTATACACACTGCCACCTCATCATGGAAAAAATCCCTGCAGGAAGTAATCATGTTTCTTCCTCTTTATAAAACTTTTTACGTACTTGAAAACTGTTATCATGTCTTCCCCCCTCAGTTTTCTTTTCTCCAAACTAAATAAACCCAATATTTTCAATCTTTTCTCAAAGATAATGTTTTCTAGACCTTTAATCATTTTGGTAGCTCTGCACTGGACTTTCTCCAATTTGTCCACATTTTCCCAAAGTGTGCTCGCCAGGACTGGGTACAGTACTTCAGATGAGGCTTTTTCAGTGCTAAGTAGTTTATGGAGGGGATGGTATGATGGGATAGCCTAATTTTGGCAATTAATTTGGCAACTGGATCTTTGATTATCAGCAGGTAAGTATGCCCAGGGGTCTGTGATGGGATGTTAGATGGGGTGTGATCTGAGTTACTACAGAGAATTCTTCCCTAGGTGCTGGCTGGTGAGTCTTGCCCACATGCTCAGGGTTTAACTGATCACCATATTTGGGGTCAGGAAGGAATTTTCCTCCAGGGCAGATTGGCAGAGGTCCTGGAGGTTTTTCGCCTTCCTCTGCATCATGGGGCATGGGTCACTTGCTGGAGGATTCTCTGCAGCTTGAGGTCTTCAAACCACAATTTGAGGACTTCAATAACTCACACACAGGTTAGGGGTTTGTTACAGGAGTGGGTGGGTGAGATTCTGTGGCCTGCATAGTGCAGGAGGTCAGACTAGATGATCATAATGGTCCCTTCTGACCTTAAAGTCTATGAGTCTATGAAAGAATTATTCCTCGTGTCTTGCTTACAACATTCCTGCTAATACATCCCAGAATGAAGTTTGCTTTTATCTGAAACAATGTTTCATTGTCTCATGGCTTTGACGCCCTAGTTTCCTGACCAAACCTGACTCTGGTTCCTGATTCATGGTTCAGATTTCCAGTTTGTCTCCTGCTCCTGACTGCTGGAATCCTGACCCAGCTGACTCCTGCCCTGGGCTCAGGCTCTGACGATGAGGTCTGGCCGCCAACAACCTAGCCATGAAACCCTATCTCCTTGGCTTTGTGATGTAAGCCAGCAAATCCTTCTTGCTGCCCTCCTGCTTTTAGCCTACTCCCAGAAACCAACTACAGCTTCTTCCCAGGGCCTTCCTCAATCTCCCTTCTCTCAGACAGCTCTCACTTGCCCTTTACATTCAAAGATTGACTGTGTGTGTCTTCTAAGGCAACCGTCACTCACCAGGTCCCACCTCCTCTAGGGCCCAGGTTCCCTCTTTTAAGCCCAACTGGGGTCGGTCACAGGTGCACTGGCCCTGCTACCTCCCAAAAGGCCAGTGTTACCCCATGACACTTTCACAGCACATCAGTCAAAGCCAGAATCTGTCTTTAGGATTAGGGGCTCCAGGTTAACGGTTGACTCAACCAGGTTAAGGGCTCCTGGAGCTAGGGTTAGGGACCCCAGGTTAAGGGCTCCTGGAACTAGGGTTAGGGGCCCCAGGTTAAGGCTGCTAGAGCTAGGGTTAGGAGCCCCAAGTTAAGGGCGGTAGAGCTAGGGTTACGGTTCCCACAGGTCGGGCCCCTGCATCTAGGATTAGAGACCTCACGGGTAGGGTCCCTGGAGCTAGGTTTAGGAGCCCCAGGGTTAGGGCCCAAGGAGCCAGGTTGAGCGCCCAAGGATTAGGGCTCCTGGAGCTAGGGTTAGGGACCCCAGTGTTAGGGCTCCTGGAGCTAGGGTTAGGGGCCCCAGGTTAAGGCCGCTAGAGCTAGGGTTAGGGGCCCCAGTGTTAGGGCTCCTGGAGCTAGGGTTAGGGGCCCCACTGTTAGGGCTCCTGGATCTAGGGTTAGGGGAACCAGTGTTAGGGCTCCTGGAGCTAGGGTTATTGTCCCCAGGTTAAGGCTGCTAGAGCTAGGGTTAGGAGCCCCAGAGTTAAAGCCCCTGGAGCTAGGGTTACGGTTCCCACAGGTTGGGTCCCTGGATCTAGGATTAGGGACCCCATGGGTCGGGTCCCTGGAGCTAGGTTTAGGGGCCTCAGGGTTAAGGCCAGTAGAGCTAAGGTTTAGGATCCCCAGGGTTAGGGTCCAAGGAGCCAGTTTGAGCGCCGCAGAGTTAGGGGTCCTGGAGCTAGGGTTAGGGGCCCCAGGTTAAGGGCTCCTGGAGCTAGGGTTAAGGGCCCCAGGTTAAGAGCTCCTGGAGCTAGGGTTAGGGGCCCCAGGTTAAGGCTGCTAGAGCTAGGGTTAGGGGCCACAGGGTTAAGGTCCCTGGAGCTAGGATTAGGGGCCCCAGAGTTAAAGCCCCTGGAGCTAGGGTTACGGTTCCCACAGGTCGGGCCCCTGGATCTAGGATTAGGGACCCCACCGGTTGGTTCCCTGGAGCTAGGTTTAGGGGCCCAAGTGTTAAGGCCCCTGGAGCTAAGATTAGGAGTCCCAGGATTAGGGCTTCTGGAGCTAGGGTTAGGGGCCCCAGGTTAAGGGCTCCA
The DNA here is from genome assembly GCF_003597395.2 of Chelonoidis abingdonii. Lineage (NCBI taxonomy): Eukaryota > Metazoa > Chordata > Testudines > Testudinidae > Chelonoidis > Chelonoidis abingdonii. Next base: position 202,904,494 of record NC_133769.1, on the reverse strand, counting down.
GGAGCTAGGGTTAGGGGCCACAGTGTTAGGGGTCCTGGAGCTAGGGATAGGGGCCCCAGTGTTAGGGCTCCTGGTGTTATGGTTAGGGGCCCCAGGTTAAGGCCGCTAGAGCTTGGGTTAGGGGCCCCAGAGTTAAAGCCCCTGGAGCTAGGGTTACGGTTCCCACAGGTCGGGCCCCTAGATCTAGGATTAGGGACCCCAAGGGTCCGGTCCCTGGAGCTAGGTTTAGGGGCCCAAGGGTTAAGGCCCCTGGAGTTAAGGTTAGGAGCGCGAGGGTTAGGGCCCAAGGAGCCAGGTTGAGTGCCCCAGGGTTAGGGCTCCTGGAGCTAGGGTTAGGGGCCCCCTGGTTAAGGGTTCCTGGAGCTAGAGTTAGGGGCCACAGGTTAAGGGCTCCTGGAGCTAGGGTTAGCGGCCCCAGGTTAAGGGCTCCTGGAGCTAGGATTAGGGGCCCCAGGTTGAGGGCTCCCGGAGCTAAGGTTAGCGGCCACAGGTTTAAAGTCCCTGGAGCTAGGGTTAGGGGCCCCAGGGTTAAAGCCCCTGGAGCTAGGGTTACGGTTCCCACAGGTCGAGCCCCTGGATCTAGGATGAGGGACCCCACGGGTTGGGTCCCTGGAGCTAGGGTTAGGGGCCCCAGGTTAAGGCCGCTAGAGCTAGGGTTAGGGGCCCCAGGTTAAGAGCTCCTGGAGCTAGGGTTAGCGGCTCCAGGTTAAGGCCGCTAGGGCAATGGTTAGGGGCCCCAGGTTAAGGCCGCTAGAGCTAGGGTTAGGGGCCCCAGGTTAAGGCCGCTAGAGTTAGGGTTAGGGGCCCCAGAGTTAAAACCCCTGGAGCTAGGGTTACGGTTCCCACAGATCGGGCCCCTGGATCTAGGATTAGGGACCCCAAGGGTCGGGTCCCTGGAGCTAGGTTTAGGGGCCCAAGGGTTAAGGCCCCTGGAGTTAAGGTTAGGAGCCCCAGGGTTAGGGCCCAAGGAGCCAGGTTTAGCTCCCCAGGGTTAGGGCTCCTGGAGCTAGGGTTAGGGGCCCCAGGTTAAGGGCTCCTGGAGCTAGAGTTAGGAGCCACAGGTTAAGGGCTCCTGGAGCTAGGTATAGGGGCCCCAGGTTAAGGCCGCTAGAGCTAGGTTTAGGGGCCCCAGGTAAAGGCCGCTAGAGCTACGGTTAGGGGCCCTAGGTTAAGGCCGCTAGAGCTAGCTATAGGGGCCCCAGGTTACGGGCTTCTTTAGCTAGGGTTAGGGGCCCCAGGTTACGGGCTCCTGGAGCTAGGGTTAGGGGCCCCAGGTTAAGGGCTCCAAGAGCTATGGTTAGGGGCCCCAGGTTAAGGCCACTAGAGCTAGGGTTAGGGGCCCCAGATTAAGGCTGCTAGAGTTAGGGTTAGGGGCCCCAGAGTTAAAACCCCTGGAGCTAGGGTTAGGGGCCCGAGAGTTAAAGCCCCTGGAGCTAGGGTTAGGGGCACAAGTGTTAAAACTCCTGGAGCTAGGGTTACGGTTCCCACAGGTCATGCTCCTGGATCTAGGATTAGGGACCCCACGGGTCAGGTCCCTGGAGCTAGGTTTAGGGCCCTCAGGGTTATGGCCCCTGGAGTTAACGTTAGGAGCCCCAGGGCTAGGGCCTAAGGAGCCAGGTTGAGCGCCCCAGGGTTAGGGCTCCTGGAGCTAGGGTTTGGGGCCCCAGTGTTAGGGCTCTTTGAGCTAGGGTTAGGGGCCCCAGGTTAAGGGCTCCTGGAGCTAGGCTTAGGGGCCCCAGGTTAAGGGCTCCTGGAGCTAGGGTTAGGGGCCCCAGGTTAAGGGCTCCTGGAGCTAGGGTTAGGGGCCCCAGTGTTAGGGCTCCTGGAGCTAGGATTAGGGGCCCCAGGTTAAGGGCTCCTGGAGCTAAGGTTAGCGCCCACAGGTTTAAGGTCCCTGGAGCTAGGGTTAGGGGCCGAGGGTTAAAGCCCCTGGAGCTAGGGTTACGGTTCCCACAGGTCGGGCCCCTGGATCTAGGATAAGGCACCCCACGGGTCAGGTCCCTGGAACTAGGTTTAGGGGCCCCTGGGTTAACGCCCCTGGAGCTAAGGTTTAGGAGCCCAAAGGTTAGGGCCGAAGAAGCCAGGTTGAGTGCCCCAGTGTGAGGGATCCTGGAGCTAAGGTTAGCGGCCCCAGGTTAAGGGCTCCTGGAGCTAGGGTTAGGGGCTCCAGGTTAACGGCTCCTGGAGCTAGGGTTAGGGGCCCCAGTGTTAAGGCCCCTGGAGCTAAGGTTTAGGAGCCCCAGGGTTAGGGCCCAAGGAGCCAGGTTTAGCGCCCCAGTGTTAGGGCTCCTGGAGCTAGGGTTAGCGGCCCCAGGTTAAGGCTCCTGGAGCTAGGGTTAGGGGCTCCAGGTTAACGGCTCCTTGAGCTAGGGTTAGGGGCCCCAGGTTAAGGGCTCCTGGAGCTAGGGTTAGGGGCCCCAGTGTTAAGGGCTCCTGCAGCTAGAGTTAGGGACCCCAGTGTTAGGGCTCCTGGAGCTAGGATTAGGGGCCCCAGGTTAAGGGCTACTGGAGCTAGTTTTAGGGGCCCCAGGTTAAGGGCTCCTGGAGCTAAGGTTAGCGGCCACAGGTTTAAGGTCCCTGGAGCTAGGGTTAGGGGCCCCAGGGTTAAAGTCCCTGGAGCTAGGGTTACGGTTCCCACAGGTCGGGCCCATGGATCTAGGATTAGGCACCCCAGGGGTCAGGTCCCTGGAGCTAAGGTTTAGGAGCCCAAAGGTTAGGGCCGAAGGAGCCAGGTTGAGCGCCCCAGTGTGAGGGCTCCTGGAGTTAGGGTTAGTGGCCCCAGGTTAAGGGCTCCTGGAGCTAGGGTTAGGGGCTCCAGGTTAACGGCTCCTGGAGCTACGGTTAGGGGCCTCGGGTTAAGGACTCCTGGAACTAGGGTTTGGGGCCCCAGGTTAAGGCCACTATAGCTAGGGTTAGGGGCCACAGAGCTAAATCCCTTGGAGCTATGGTTATGGTTCCCACAGGTCTGGCCCCTGGATCGAGGATTAGTGACCCCACAGGTCGGGTCCCTGGAGCTAGGTTTGGGGCCCCAGGGTTAAGGCCCCTGGAGATAAGGTTTAGGAGCCCCAGGGTTAGGGCCCAAGGAGCCAGGTTTAGCGCCCCAGCGTTAGGGCTCCTGGAGCTAGGGTTAGGGGCCCCAGGTTAAGAGCTCCTGGAGCTAAGGTTAGCGGCCACAGGTTAAGAGCTATGGTTACGGTTCCCACAGGTTGGGCCCCTGGATCTAGGATTAAGGACCCCACGGGTCGAGTCCCTGGAGCTGGGTTTAGGGGGCCCAGGGTTAAGGCCCCTGGAGCTAAGGTTTAGCGCCACAGTGTTAGGGCTCCTGGAGCTAGGGTTAGCGGCCCAAGGTAAAGGGCTCCTGGAGCTAGGGTTAGGGGCTCCAGGTTAACGGCTCCTGGAGCTAGGGTTAGGGCCTCAGGTTAAGGGCTCCTGGAACTAGGGTTAGGGGCCCCAGGTTAAGGCCACTAGAGCTAGGGTTAGGGGCCACAGAGTTAAATCCCTTGGAGCTATGGTTACGGTTCCCACAGGTCGGGCCCCTGGATCTAGGATTAGGGACCCCATGGGTTGGGTCCCTGGAGCTAGGTTTAGGGGGCCCAGGTTTAAGGTCCCTGGAGCTAAGGTTTAGCGCCCCAGTGTTAGGGTTCCTGGAGCTTGGCTTAGGGGCCACAGTGTTAAGGGCTCCTGCAGCTAAGGTTAGGGGCCCCAGTGTTACGGGCTCCTGGAGCTAGGGTTAGGGGCCCCAGGTTAAGGCCGCTAGAGCTAGGGTTAGGGGCCCAAGGTTAAGGCCGCTAGATCTAGGGTTAGGCGCCTCATGGTTAAGGTCCCTGGAGCTAGAGTTAGGGGCCCCAGGGTTAAGGTCCCTGGAGCTAGGGTTACGGTTCCCACAGGTCGGGCCCCTGGATCTAGGATTAGGGACCCCATGGGTCGGGTCCCTGGAGCTAGGTTTAGGGGCCCAAGGGTTAAGGCCCCTGGAGTTAAGGTTAGGAGTCCCAGGGTTAGGGCCCAAGGAGCCAGGTTGAGCGCCCAGGTTGAGTCCCAGGTTGAGCTCCCAAGGGTTAGGGCTCCTGGAGCTAGGGTTATGGGCCCCAGTGTTAGGGCTCCTGGAGCTAGGGTTAGGGGCCCCAGGTTAAAGGCTCCTGGAGGTAGGGTTAGGGGCCCCAGGTTAAGGCCGCTAGAGCTAGGATTAGGGGCCACAGGGTTAAGGTCCTTGGAGCTAGGATTAGGGGCCCCAGGGTTAAAGCGTCTGGAGCTAGGGTTACGGTTCCCGCAGGTCGGGCCACTGGATATAGGATTAGGGACGGCACAGGTCGGGTCCCTGGAGCTAAGGTTTAGGAACCCCAGGGTTAGGACCGAAGGAGCCTGGTTGAGCTCCCCAGTGTTAGGGATCCTGGAGCTAGGGATAGGGGCTCCAGGTTAAGGCCACTAGAGCTAGGGTTAGGGGCCCCACAGATCTGGCCGCTGGAGCTAGGGTTATTGGCCTGAGGTTGAGGGCCCCTGTAGCTAGGGTTAGGGGCCCAAGGGTGAGGGCCCCTGGAGCTTAATTTATGGGCCACAGGGTTAGGGTCCCTGGAGCTACAGTTAGGGGCCACAGGGTTAAGGTCCCTTGAGCTAAGGTTTGGGGCCCAAGAGTTAGGGCCCAAGGAGCCAGGTTGAACGCCCCACAGTTCGGGCTCCTGGAGCTAGGGTTAGGGACCCCAGGTTAAGGGCTCCTGGATCTAGGGTTAGGGGCCCCAGGTTAAGGCCGCTAGAGCTAGGGTTAGGGGCCCAGGTTAAGGCCGCTAGAGCTAGAGTTAGGGGCCCCACGGGTCTGGCCGCTGGAGCTAGGGTAGGGGCACCAGAGTTAGGGACCCTAAATCTAGGGTTAGGGGCCACATGGGTCGAGCCCCTGGAGCTAGGGTTAGGGGCCCGAGGGTGAGGGCCCCTGGAGCTAGGGTTAGGGGCCCCACGGGTCTGGCCACTGGAGCTAGGGTTAGGGGCCCCACGGGTCTGGCCGCTGGAGCTAGGCTTGGGGCCCCAGAGTTAGGGACCCTGAATCTAGGGTTAGGGGCCCCACGGGTCAAGCCCCTGGAGCTAGGGTTAGGGGCCCACGGGCAAGGAATCCTAGAGCTAGGGTTAGGTGCCCAAGGGTGAGGGCACCTGGAGCTAGGGTTAGGGATCCCATGGGTCGGGCACCTTGATCTAGGGTTAGGGGTCCCACGAGTCGGGCCCCTGGAGCTAAGTTTATGGGCCACAGTGTTAGGGCCCCTGGAGCAAGGGTTAGGGGCCCCAGAGTTAAAGCCCCTGGAGCTAGGGTTACGGTTCCCACAGGTCGGACACCTGGATCTAGGATTAGGAACCCCACGGGTCGGGTCCCTGGAGCTAGGTTTAGGGGCCCAAGGGTTAAGGCCCCTGGAGTTAAGGTTAAGATCCCCAGGGTTAGGGCCCAAGGAGCCAGGTTGAGCGCCCCAGGGTTAGGGCTCTTGGAGCTAGGGTTAAGGGCCCCAGTGTTAGGGCTCCTGGAGCTAGGGTTAGGGGCCCCAGGTTAAGGCCGCTAGAGCTAGGGTTAGGGGACACAGGGTTAAGGCCCCTGGAGCTAGGGTTAGGGGACCCAGAGTTAAAGCCCCTGGAGCTAGGGTTACGGTTCCCACAGGTTGGGCCCATGGATCTAGGATTAGGGACCCCATGGGTTGGGTCCCTGGAGTTAGGTTTAGGGGCCCAAGGGTTAAGGCCCAAGGAGCCATGTTGAGCGCCCCAGGGTTTGGGCCCCTGGAGCTAGGGTTAGGGGCCATAGGGTTAGTGCCCCTGGAGCTATGGTTACGTTTCCCACAGGTCGGGCCCCTGGATTTAGGATTAGGGACCCTACGGGTCGGGTCCCTGTAGCTAGGATTAGGGACCCCACTGGTCGGGTCTCTGGAGTTAAGGTTAGGAGCCCCAGGGTTAGGGCGGAAGGAGCCAGGTTGAGTGGCCAAGAGTTAAGGCCCAAGGAGCCAGGTTGAGCGCCCCAGGGTTCCGGCTCCTGGAGCTAGGATTAGGGGCCACAGGGTTAGGGCCCCTGGAGCTAGGGTGAGGGGTCCCAGAGTTAAAGCGCCTGGAGCTAGGGTTACGGTTCCCACAGGTCGGGCCCCTGGATCTAGGATTAGGGACCCCACGGGTCGGGTCCCTGGAGCTAGGTTTAGCGGCCCAAGGGTTAAGGCCCCTGGAGTTAAGGTTAGGAGCCCCAGGGTTAGGGCCCAAGAAGCTAGGTTAAGCGTCCCAGTGTTAGCACTCCTGGAGCTAGAGTTAGGTCCCCGAGGGTTAGGGCTCCAGGAGCTAGGGTTAGGGGCCCCAGGTTAAGGGCTCCTGGAGCTAGGGTTAGGGGCCCCAGATTAAGGTCCCTGGAGCTAGGGTTACGGTTCCCACAGGTCGGGCCCGTGGATCTAGGATTAGGGACCCCAAGGGTCGGGTCCCTGGAGCTAGGTTTAGGGGCCCACGGGTTAAGGCCCCTGGAGCTAAGATTAGGAGCCCCAGGGTTAGCGCTCCTGGAGGTAGGGTTAGGGGCCCCAGGGTTAGGGCTCCTGGAGCTAGTGTTAGGGGTCCTAGTGTTAGGGCTTCTGGAGCTAGGGTTAGGGGCCCCAGGTTAAGGGCTCCTGGAGCTAGGGTTTGGGGCCCCAGGTTAAGGATGCTAGAGCTAGGGTTAGGGGCCACAGGGTTAAGGTCCCTGGAGCTAGGTTTATGGGCCCCAGGTTAAGGCCGCTAGATGTAGGGTTAGGGGCCCCAGGTTAAGGCCGCTAGAACTAGGGATATGGGCCCCAGGGTTAAGGTCCCTGGAGCTAGTGTTAGGGGCCACAGGATTAAGGTCCCTGGAGCTAGGGTTAGGGGCCCCAGAGTTAAAACCCCTGGAGCTAGGGTTACAGTTCCCTCAGGTCGGGCCCCTGGTTCTAGAATTAGGGACTGCACAGGTCGGGGCCCTGGAGCTAGGTTTAGGGGGCTGTGATGGGGAAGGCCAGATCACTACAGTAAAGTACTGAGAAACAGGTATGTTAGCCTATTGGCATCCCAGGGGTGGGCGGGCGAAGCCCGCCCACTTCTAAAGGACCTCCCCCCAGCCTAAGGGGAGGATCCACAGGGCTAGAACACCAAGTGATTCCGGGGGACAACGAATGAAAAAAACAGGATCAGGAGTGAGGTCAGAGGGCTAAACTAAGGGAACCGGATGGGGACACCGAGCAGAGAACCCCGGACAACAAATCCCGAGCCCAGCGCTGGGCGACAAGGATGGACTTGTTACGGGAAGCCACGAGACGTCGTCAGGAACTCCCGCAGCTCCTCCCTCAGCGCATGGGGGGTGGGTCAACGACCGGAGACTGTCCCCCAGTGGGGCCCCGTCACAGCCCGTGGCCCCACCGGGCGGGCAGCAGGGGGCAGACCCCGGCGGGGGGCGTCCATGGACGACGCCACGCGACACCGCGCTGGCTCCCCAGGTTCAACGAAGGGATGGTGCGGAGAGAACAGCACCCCTGGTGGGTCGGAAAGAAAAACCAAGCGAGCCGCACCCTGGGGGCATTCCCAGGTGACGGCACTGGCATCACAGAGGTGGGGGACAAGGGACAGGGCTACAGGAGTAGCGGGCGGGGATCAGGGAGAATCTGGGTAAGGGGCAGAGACGGGATCCGAGCCCCAATAGGTGAGCCAGGACGGGGCTCCTTCTGGTCAGCTGCAGGCGATTCTGGAAGTGGGAGGCGACCGCTTAATGATGCCGGGCGCAGCCAGAGTGGCACTGGGGCCAGCCTCGCATCTGGAGAATAGAGTTTGTCAATGGGGTCCCCACCTAGGAAAGAGGGCGGGTTTCTCCACACCCAGAAGGTTACCCCCGGGAACGGTCCGGCAAGCGGGGCACTGGCCGTCGCCTTAATGGCTCAGGCGGCCAGCAACAGAGGGCCACCCGCACTTCCGGGATACGTATTGAGGGAGGCCAGGGCCTCAGCACGGTGGGGAGCAGAAGTGCGTAAGGGAAAGGAACTCGGGACAAGGGGACCGGGGTGAGGCGCCCAGATCGAGGCCCGCTGGCAGAGGGTCGTCCTCCCCCTGCGTGACTGGGGTTCAGACCAGGGCCTCGATCTCTCAAGATGGAAGGGAGACGCCCGCACCACCCCAGGCCTCCTCGCTAGCACCCGAGTGCACCCCAGCCTGCGGCACTCGCAGAGACGTTTGAGCGGAGGGGGGTGAGAGAGGCTCCCTTGGGACGCTTCCACAGGGAGCGACCCCGCAGGAGGCGCGCGGCTTACCTCCGGTGTGCCACGATCCCAGCCGGCACCACACAGTGGGAGTCAGCGGGGGCAAGGCGAAGGCTCTCATCGGCGCCCCCTGCCTGTCTTCCGGGGGGCCTTTTTCCGGGGGGGGGGGGGAAATCTGCGGGTTTAACGAGACTCGAGCCTTACCGCTTCCCCGCTTCCCCCTGCACTAAGACCAGCCCTCCATGGCATCATCCGGGGCTGGCTAACAGGGGCGCGATCGTGGGGGCAAGGGCACATGGTCAGGACTCCAGGAGGCAGTGGGTGGCCGGCAGTGAGGGAAGATCCCTGGGACAAAGCTCTTCTCCCACGCCCGGCGGTGATCCCCGCTGCACACTTCCTCTACACGACTGGGCCGAGAAGGAAGAGGGAGCTTCGGGTGCCTGGCGCAAGGTGGCCGGCGATGACGGGCCGGCACCGTGCCGGGCTCAGGGGTCCCGGACGCTCCTCCGTGCTGGGCCAAAGGGGCAAATCCCTCCGGAACGTGGCCCCATCGCCGCAGAGGTAGCCGGGCCCCCCGTCGGAGTAGTGCACCGTAGGGCGCCTGGGTTGAGGGGAACCAGAAAAGGACCCTCGAGCGCCCTCCCCAGCCACGCGCCGCCGCGCAGTTGAAGGCATGCTACTTGCCGGCGGAACGAAGGGACGTGACGAGGCGGGTCCTTGCAGCCCAAGGGGGAGAGGGCTATGATGGAGATGGGGCGCCCAGGGCAGAAGGGCGGGAACGGCGGCATTGGGCAGGAAAGAGGGACGGCGGTCAGACCAAGCGGACCCCCAGTCTTCCAACGGCTCCAGAGGGACGAACACGGCCCCTACCGCTCAGGCCCCTCTCTACCGCCTCCTGGGCGGCGGCCTCGATCGGGAGAAGACCACCTTCCGTTACATTTTGTGAGGCGGCCACGGATGGCGTGGGCCCCACCACCTCGCAACGCCCACACGTAGAGTCTCCACGTGGGGCGAGGCGGGCACCAGGAGGCAACGACGCCGTGCTCCTGGTCAAGGTGGGAAAGGGGTCCGCGGCCGCCTGTAGATGGTGGTGGAAGCGGTGCTCGGAGCGTGGCAGACGGGGGGGCGCCGCCCTGGGCGTATTCCTTGGGAGGCGGGGGAGGACACCGCAAGCTGGTGGAGGAATAGCGGGAGGATTGCCGCAGCCGGCAGGGCGCGCCAGTGGGGGCAGTTCCGCCATGGAGGGCCTGAGCCTTTTAGCGGGCCCATTACCCTTTTGCCCACCGCCGACCCTTCCCACGGCTGGGGGAGCTCCCCCGACATCGGAAGGGGTGAGGGACGTGAGGCGCAGCGGAGGTATCCCGGTCTCGCGCTGCCAGTGCCCCAGCAGGGCGGTGGGTAGTTGGAGCCGGCATCGGCGTTGAGGTGGAGGCTAGGGCAGTGGACATGGCGGTGGGGATGGCGGGGAGCATACGCGTCGGGCCTCCCCCGCCGCGTCCCCGCCATAACGACGAGCGGGGAGGGGACAAACACGGGAGGGAAGGGAGGAGGCGACCACCCCTCCCCGCTAGGCTGCGGAGGAGGAGAGTGCGAAGGGAAGCAAAGGGCGTCGGGGAGCCGCCAAGGACCTAGGGTGAAGGTGACAGGACACCGACGGCAGAGCGGAGTTCCGGGCCTCCTTCCAGTTGCATGCGGATCAGGTGGGACAATGGCAGATGGGCGGGGGGTGCAGTGAACAAGGGAAACTCAAATGGGGAAGGCACAAGCGCGTGCGGGGGGGGTGGCGCCACGAGGGGATGGGGCCTCAGTGGCAGGGGAGAACAAGTGTGGGGGAGAAGGCTGCGGGAATGGGCAGCAGGACCACGGGGATAGCGTGCAGGGCTGGGCAAAACTTAGCAGGCCAGCGAGGGAATAGGTGGCGGACAAAAAAGGAAGGGGCCGTTCAGGGCGAGGGGGAAGTGGTGCGCCCACAGGCACTTGATGCGAAAGTCAATTAATTTAGGATTGCTGCTGCTGCTGGGCCCAAATGATGCAGTCGGGCCTGGTGGCATCAGCGCGAGCAGACTCAGCCGCAAGGCAGAGAGTTCTAAAGGCGAAGGAATAACAGGCAGGCTGGGGCGGTGGAGGGGGGCAACGATACGTGGTGGGGCGAAAGCGAACACAGAATGGACCGGGCAGGCTCCCCGCCACACCCCGGCTGTTCCAGCCAGACTCAGTCCAAACCCCCACCACCAAGAGCACAGGTTGAAAAAAGACTCCAGTCCAGGGAATACCCCTCACAGTGGTCTCACGTAGGGTCTCCAAAGCAGCGTCTCCTTTCCTCCTCCTTCACCTCCTCCGGGCTCCAACAGCTCCCAGCAGCTGCCCCAGTAGTCCAGCATGCCCAGGTTGGGGGGGTCTGTCTCCAGGAAGGAGGGCCGCCGCTAGAAGGTTCCGTCAGCAACAAGAGCTGGCGTCCCTCACACCCCCCCTCTCTGGGAAGCGGCCAGCAGCCCCCCTCCCTCAAGGGCTGTAGTGGAGTGAGTCAGTACAGCAGGAACTGGGCGTGTGGAGCTGATTCTTGGTATGGTCGGGCGGGAGCGGGGGAGGGAATACAGCAGCCAGCAGCTGATAGCAGCAGAGGAGGGGTGAGGTGTTCGTCAACCCAGCCAGGGGAGCAGCAGAAGCAGGAACAGCTGCAGCGAGCTAGTGAGCAGCTTACAACGCATAGCAGCAGCGACGGGCCCCGAGCACCCAGCATGGCACAGCTCAGCAGCAGCAGGCAGCAGCCCATCTCCTCTTCCTCCACAGCAGAGCAGTCAGGAGGGAGGCTTACTGTGGCCCCAGGAGAAGAGGGCTCTGTTCCCTCCAGGTATGGTCTAGCTCCCAGGCTAAACAAATCCTGTTAGGCATGGTAACCAAATGCAGTTTGTGCCAGGTTAATCAAGGCACCTGGAGCCAAGTAGATCTTTCTAGAAGGCAGTTAGAATAGCTACTTTAATTAGAACACTGCAGCAATAAGGCGGCATAATCAGGCACTGGCTTGTAAAAAGGAGCCTCAGCACGCCAGGAGGAACCAGGGAGAAGAGTGTGTGAGGAGCTGAGAGCAGAAGCTGGTAGAGAGTCACTGCTGGAGGATTGAGGAGACAAGCAATTGTCGAGACACCAGGAGGAAGAGTCCCTGTGGTGATCGATAAAGAAGGTTGTGGGGA
>NC_133769.1:202867806-202879317 GCF_003597395.2 Chelonoidis abingdonii | reverse complement strand
GGAGGCCATGGGGAAGTAGCCGAAGGAGTTGTAGCTGTCCTGCAACTGTTACAGGAGGCACTATAGATGGCCGCGATCCACAGGGCCCTGGGCTGGAACCTGGAGTAGAGGGTGGGCCTGGGTTCTCCCCAAACCTCCCAACTCCTGATCAGACACAGGAGGAGCTGACCCAGACTGGGTTCCACAAGAGGGGAAGATCACTGAGGTGAACAAATCCACCAATAAGTGCAGGACCCACCAAAGTAGAGGAAGATCTTGGTCACAGTGCTTAAAGTTCAACTCCTAACCCTTGTTGCACACCTATATAGATGATGTGGTTTTTCTGAAGTGCTGAGCAATAGGAGCTGCTGTGTGCTTAACACTCATGGAAAAATCACCATCTGTATCCATGTTTAATTATGGACCTGGGATCCAAACTTTACCCACTCTTGAAAATCTTGACTGTATAGTATGCAGCTCCCAGATCTCAAGTCAGCACAAGTATTTCACTACTAACTGGCAAGCTTTGACAATTGGGACTTATCTAGCCCTTATGCAACTTCACTGAAGTATAGGATTTATTTTGACCATTGATATTTACCCCATATGTTTTAATCTTTAAAACAATGTGTCACTGGGTAGCAATGTTTCAGTAATTGGTTTCCATGCACATTAGCAAATAATGCTACTTTTCTTCCCTTATTTTCTGATTTTTTTCCCTTGTTTTTGCATGTCTGCCATTATTTCAAAACCCATAAGTAATTATGTACAGGAGTAGAACTTTAAAATTTGTAAAGTCTGCACTTGCTATGGAGCCAATCCTTCTCCTTTTGCGTGATATTTCTTTTAACCCTCAGCTTTGAATGTGCCTGGTTAGAATGTCAGATTTAAAAAGCAGACTTGTCTGTGATATCAGATATTTAAACTAGCGCTACCTGGATTACAGCTGAACTCACAACCTTTGACCCTTTGGTCCTGTTAACGTTGCTGCTGATGGTGTGTTGAGTACTTTGAAAAGGTAAACTGAATGCTGCTGCTTAGAGTTATTCCCTAAAGTTAGAAATGAGCCAAAACCATGTCAGAATTGCAGCTTCAAATATTTCCCCCTCCTGCCCCCCCAACACACAAAATGTACTGAAGATTCAAGAACATGGACCAGAATTTTGCAGCTTCAAACCCATTGTGATTTGAAATCTGTTTCAGTTGTCCTAATCAGAATAATTCATTTCATACTATGTGCTAGACACATTCATGACAGACATGAGATGGGGTTTGATTCTTGTCTGTAGTCATTGTCAATTCCTCTGAGAGTGTCTGCGGGCTGGGAGCAGTATACTGAGCCCTTTGGAGAAATACAGAAATTGCTGCTTTGCTAAGAGTTTAGCTCAGCTACATTAACTATGAGTGATCATGTGAAACTTCACAGAGATCAACTTGCTGATTGGACATGACCCTTTTCAGGTACAGGAAGAGGGTTGCTATGGGATGCATTTTAGATTTCCACAGACTGCCTTTGAGTTGCATGTTATGCACCCTATGTTACAAGTTGTGATTTGACATCACTGATCAAGTCAAAAGATATAAAACTAAGTTTTGATCTGACTTATTATAAAATTGGTAACTTGTAAATATTTGAAATATAAACCTAGGCCAAAATATTTGTATTTGGATGTAGGCCCTTATATCAAGATTGAAGATTCTAAATAACCAAATAATTCACTTGGAGTTGCTGAATATCCACAGCTCCAAAATACTGGTCATTTCTTGTTAGGTAACTAAACATGGGAAGGAACTCAAATTTCAAAGTTTTGGCCCTATTTGTTTGCCTTTATAGTTCTAACTATGACAACCTCCTTTACTTTTGTCCTATTTTTGATTTTTTTCCAGCGTCAGGTCACAAAATAACTCTGTGGTAGAACCAAGACTAGACCCAAGGCTTCAATCACTATATAGAACACATCCCAAAGCGGGCAAGGGAGACTGGTGCTCCTGGAAGTCATTTGGAAGGATGGTGAAGTGTAAGGTTCTAACCAGCAGATCCTGTGGGTCATGTTTTAATCCTCACTGCCTTGATTTTTACTGAAAGACCCTTCGTAGCTAATGAATGGCTGAACTGTACATAACCAATATTCAAAAGGGTCTGTTAGAGCCTATCAATATTAGTTGTAAGGAAAGGCTGAAAAGAGCACAAGTAAGGGGGTTGTGAAAGGTGGAAAGGAAAATGAGACAGGGAGAAACAGCATTTCTCAAATTAATATCATGATACTTTATTGCTCAATAATCTTGAGCTGTACTGAATGTAGGTTTTGTGGTGAGCTTTAATGAGGATAAGTGCAGTGCAGGTAGAGGGAATAGCATCCATGAAAGGTGTTAGTCCTTCTACTCAACCAACATCTCTTGTAAAGTTTGATTAAGAGGAGGACTAAGTGCAGAGCAGACCAGACAAGTGGAATGGGTGAGGTCCTATTAAATCTTGGAAAGCAAGGACTCTAGGTGCCCCTCCCCACACCTCACATGCAGAGACAGTCACAACATTGCCAACATATCCACTAGGGATGGGGAACATGCAGGATATTCCTCCTGTTCCCCTCCCTATGGAACACTGCTTCAGTAAGTCCATGCATCCAAGGGGCTTTGTAGGAGGGACAAAGGGCTTGACCAAAACAACAGTGGGAGGAGTTAATAAATAGTCTCACTTTGTAACAAGTTTCTCCTTCACCAGAAATCTTGTTTTTAATTATTGCTCCCCCTCTGCCAGATGTTTGGTGTCTCTCTCTAGGCCCTTCAAGAAGAAAAATTGGTCTCAGCCAGGTCTAGAATCCATATTTAGTTCATGAGTCATGAGGTGATTGATTAGTTCATGTTTCTTAAGTGTTATGTTTTGGTTAAGTTGGGACAAGTCACAATGGCACAGTTTCTTTATTGTCATTAGATACAGTCGGTTGCATGGGGTTCCTGGATCAACACTTTCAAAAATACTTGGTTTGGCAGTTAATATATTCACATGCAAGGGAACACCTCTTTATGTAAGGGATTAGCATAAATCTCTACTGTTATATCTGGTTACTGACTGTAGAACAAAGCAGTCTTAAAGCATGTACAATAATTATGGTACTAGTTAGGGTTTAGGTGAAAAGTGCATTCTCTTAGCCATAGTGACATTTCGCTGCAACTACAGTTCAATTTCAGACATTTTCAAAAATGATTAGCGACTTTGGGTGCCCAATTTCAGATACCTTTTAAGGGCCTAACGTTCAGAAAGTGGTGAGTATCTGCCCTCTGAAAACTAGGTGCCCTAAGTTGTTTGAAAAATCATGAGCTTCTTATGTCAAGTTGGACCATGCTTGCATATGAGCAATTTGTTTTCTCAATTAGTAATAAGGTAAGGTAAGAATAAAGTTTACAGAATTATTTTTAAAAATAAGCATTTAGCATTTCACAAACCACCCTTTCATCCTCAAACCTTTTCCAGCTATGTAAGAAGTATTATCTCTCTTTTAAAGATGGGAAAGAGGAGAGAGGCTAAATGATTAGCCTAAAGCCATAGATAAGGAGCACAATCAGGATTTTGATTCAAAGATCCTGTTACCTAGTCTTGTGCTCAAGCCATCAGCCTGTGCTCTTTCTGCTGTACTCTTCAGTCTTTTAGAATACCTCTGCTTTAGTACTGCGATGCCTGCAGTACCACTTCTCCTGGCTAACTCTTTTGTATGAAATAAGACACTGACAGAATAACAGTACCAGGTGCTTACCTGTAAGCAGCAGAAGTGACACAGCAACTTGAACCATTTTAAGAGACATCAAGTGTAGCCTGGAAAACATTCTTCTTGCTTAACTATGGATATTCATGCAGTTTTGTACTTTGCTATCTTTAGGTTTATAAATCATTCACCAGCTACATGTAAGCAGTCGGTGTAGATAGAGGGCAGGGTACAGTGCTTTGTTCAGATTTGTCTTACGTGCATCTCTTCGTACCCTTTGGACTTTGTGAGCTGGGCTTCTAATATGCCCCAATGGTTTTTTTACATGTACACATATATGTAATTTGGTAACATGAAATAGCACATCAAGCTCATTCTGTAAATGTAGCACATGACAGGGGACTGCACTTCAGTCTAATATTTTTCGTAGATTTCAAGGCCAGAAGGGACCATTGTGATCATCCTGTCTGACTTCCTGTATAACAGACTGTAGAACTTCCCCAAAAGAATTCCTAGAACAGATCATTTAGAAAAACATCCAATCTTAATTAATTACCATCATAGTAAAAAAATGTACACCTTATTTCCAGTCTGAATTTGTCTAGCTTCAACTGCCAGCCATTGGATTGTGTTAAACCGTTCTCTGCTGGATTGAAGACCCCATGATTAAATATTTAGTCCCTATGTAGATTACAGACTGTTAAAATCTTTGTTAAGCTAAGCAGATTGAGTTCCTTGAGTCCATCACAAGGCAGGTTTTTTAATCCTTTAATCACTTTCATGGCTCTTCTCTGAACTCTCTTCCCATTTATCAACATCCTTTATGAATTGTGGACACCAGAATTGGACATGGTATTCCAGCAGTAGCTGCACCAGTGCCCAAAACAGGTGAAATAACTCTGTACTCCTCCTTGAGATTCCCTGCTCTGAGTCCAAGGATCACATTAAACCTTTTAGCCACAGTGTTGCACTGGGAGCTCATGTTCAACTGATTACCCATCACAACCCAAATCTTCTTCAGAGTCACTGCAGTCCAGGATACATCCTGTAAGTATAGTCTCCATTCTTTGTTCCTAGATGTAAACATTTACATTTTGCCATATTAAAATGCATATTGTTTGCTTACACCCAACTTAGCAAGCAGTCCAGATCTATATAGGGGTCAGTGAGCTGTCCTCTTCATTACTTACTGCTCCCCCAGATTATGTGTCATCTGCAAACTTCAACAGTGAGTATCTTTTTTCTTTTCTAGGTCACAGATAAAAATGTTAATTAGCATTGGTACACCTGGATAGGAACAGGTGGGACTTGTATAAAACCAGGTAGCTGAGGGCAGAGAGGGCTGCAGTGAGGTGGTCTGCTGTCCTTCTCTCTCAGGCTAGGGAAAGAGAAGGAAGGTTGGTCCAGAAGGAAGTGTAGCGAAGGAGCCCGACAGAGGCAATGTAGGAAGCAGCCCAGCAAAAGAGCAGCAAGGTGTGGGATGGTGCAAACCTTGGCTGCTGGTTTTAGGGTCCATGGGCTGGAGCCCAAAGAAGTAAATGGCCTTTGGTTCCCTTACCAGCCACTGGGGAAGTAGCACCATTGTGGGGGGCGGGGGTGAATTGGAAGACTGTCTGGGACAGTCGGTACAGAGAGACTTTGGTACATACATCCCCAGAAGAGGAAAACTACAGTAACCTGGCCAAAGGCCCAAGCCACGAAGAGAGCACTGTGAATTGTAGAGAGAGAAAGAGGCATGGCAGGGAATGTGAATGAGCTGCAGGAAGAGATGTCAGACTGGCAAAGCTAATCCCCAGACCAGCCAGGATGAGACACCCTCATAGTGACAGCACTCCATGACACCTAACCATTTTCTTATCACTATTTTTTTCAGTCATGAAACTCTGTGTTCCCCACAGCCAGGTCATTGCTGCAGTCAGTATCTTTCATTCATCAGGTTCCTCATATTCTGACCCATGCAGCAATTATCAGCATTACAGTTGCCTCATACGCTGACTTTCATTATTGAAATGTCCTTATCCTTCCAGTCTTGCCAAGTTTTCTGAATGGCATAGTAACTAGTCTGATCCTTCTTTTTATGTCTTCACAATTCTTTCTTCCAAACTAGCCAAGGTGTACACATTTTTTCCACTTGTTCTAGTTCTTTGTCTCTGATTTTACCTTTTCCTCTGTTCTTCTGATTCTTCTCCATGCTCGTCTTCAGTCCTAATTTTCTGCCATCCTGGTTTTCTTGTTGGTTACTCTCTGTAAAGCCTCCTTGATCAGTGCTAATTGGTCAATATCCTCTGTGAAACTATGGTTAATCACTGTCCTCCCACAAAGCATGACTCCTTTCATCTCTCAGTGCTTTAGCCGTTACTGCTTCCAGTACAAAATTGAGCAAATCGGGTACTAGCGTGCATCCTTGTCACACTCCTACAGTCATCACCTTTTTGTCAAGTTCTTGTATATTCTAACCACACTCATTGGCACTCTGTATATGTATGTTTTCTATTAGTTTAATCAATTTCTTGAAGATGCCATATAATCTCAAAAGTTGCCACAACCTTTCTGCCCGATGTGACCAAGAAGCTGTTCGATGTCTATAAAGTTGTTTTTGCAAGCCCGATTGTAATCTGTACACTTCTTCAAGATTGGCTATTTGTGATAAGACCGATCTATTGTACTTCATCCTAGTCTAAATCTGGCTTGTTCCACTGCAGCCACTGCTTCCACATCCTCCTTCCTTCTTCTCTGCAATGTCTTGGTGAATGCTTTTTGCTGCATACTCCTTAAGCTGACTCCAGTGTAGTTCTTATATTTGCTCTTGTCTCCCATTTTGCTCTCTAAGATCGGTGCTGCTGTTGCTTTCCTCCATTTGCTCAGCCCTTGCTCTTGTTTGCAAATGTTGTTGAATAGCTCGTGCATCACCTTTACCATGTGTTCATCTCTTGCTTGCAGCAGCTTTGTGGTTATGTTCTCATTTCCCAGTGCCTTTTTCTTTTTCAACTGTCTATAGAGATCCTTACTACTTCTAAGAATTCTGGCTCTCCCTTGTTCATACCGGAAAACTTCTCCAGGTCCTTTTCATCTACTTGTGTTCTGCATGTTGTACAGCTCTTCAAAACATTCATTCCATTGCTTATTCAGCCACTCTCATAATCCCATTTTTTACACTCTTTAGTATCTGTTCTATGATCGTTTCTTCTTTCACCAACGAAGTGATGGTTTTTCTTTGTAGCTTCTTTCTATTCTTTCCTACTACCTGGCTCTTTCAATTTGTCCACGTAATAGATCTTAGTTCCTGGCATATTTTTCAGTTGTTCTCTGCTTCTTCCTCATTGATGCCTGCAGTAATTTGTGACCCAGTTCAGTATCAGCTGCAAATGATCCGCACGACAACCTACTTGATTTCCATCTGGGATTCACAAATATGAAGCCTATCAGAGTTTTAGTTTGCCCACTGTCCCCAGTGTTGTCAGACGCTACCAGTGTGGTGCTCTGCTCTGTTCAATGTTGAGATCAATCGGCTGCATGCGTGTTCCCGCTGTGTGCTGCCCCGGCTCTGCGCAGATAGCTGACACAGCAGACTCCGAGAGGACCCCCAATGACCACAGACTCTAGTAAGGTTCGAAGGCACCTGGGCCAGGTTTAGTGTCAAAGAGAAACACAGTCTCCAGCTCCCTGGCATAGAAGCCCAAGGTGCTGCTAAAGTGCTGCTAGCTAGTACATATGTGCTCCCTGACAATGGACTCAGCTCAGTCAGTGGCAGGACTTTCTACTTCCCCCTAGGCCAGATAAAGACATCCATTCAGGGGTGCATTTTTATATAGAGGTACAAACAAGTTACACCTCATTCCTGATGGATTGAGGTGCAACAGGGCCAGCACTACCATTTAGGTGACCTAGGCAATGGCCTAGGGTGCCAGAATTTTTGGGGGTTGCTATTTTGCCTGGGGGGTGGCACGCAGCTCCAGGGGATCTACCTCAGTCATGCCGGCGGACAGTCCGCTGGCTGTGGCAGCTCGTGGGTCTGCGCAGTGCTGCCAGTGGACGGTGCGCTGCGTTCTAAGACTCTGGTGGACCTACCGCAGTTCATCCTGCAGCAGGTCCACCGGAGCCTTCAGACCAGCGGACCGCACGCCGGGCCGACTGGCCGCTCACTGGAGCCACGGGGGGCGGCAAACGTCATCTGCCTAGGTGTCAGAAACCCTGGCGCACTCTCGGTTCAACCACTCTATGTAGGCAGTACAACTCTCTACATAGTAAGGTGCCACCTTCTCACCTTGTCCATGTTGGTTTCAAAACAAACACTCTATCATCATATTACCCTTTGACCCTGTCATTGGATGGGTCAGCTTGTTCCTTGCTGTGTGGAGGTACAGTATGCAAATGTTCTGATATTCTGGTGTCAGTACCTCTTTAGGTATGTCCTTTCTGCCGCATCAGCCCTTTCCTTGCCAGCTTCTGTGAGCAGGGCCTTCCTCTGGCTCACGCTTAACTTTTTGCTTTGTAGCAAAGTAATGGTCAAGACTTATGTTCAGGCCTTAGGCCTCATACTGGCCTCTGATAAGGGTTTATGTGTCAGAGCTGATCTTACTACACCCCACATCTCCTTGTACAATTGGTTCAACACAGGAACAAGCAGCTTCTTTTTCATATCCCCACCCCTAACCATAACCAACATGGCAAATGAACAAGCAGCTGAGTGTCAGCCTGACCCATCACACACTGGCTAGAAGTGTCCCTTCTCTTAGTTGACACTTACTGAACAATGCAATAGCAGAGCTAGAACAAATGCTATGGGTCACAGAACCATGTCGCAAGATGTGCTTCAACCATCAAGTAAAGTATGATATAGTGTAGAAAACTTCAGTTATAAGATGGGGGCAAAAACAAAATACTCTGGGTGGGATTTTGGGAGGTGTTGGGGGTCTCTCAGACTTAGTTGACTGTAGTACTAGTCAGCAGCACATGAGTTTCAACAACCCCCTGATGGTCCATCTGTTAAGAGCTTAAAGCACCATGTAACTCACGCTAGAGATTCTTATGTGTGGGCAGGATCAGGTTGGGGCCAATACTCAAGTTCTTCTTGATCTAACACTGCAATAAAGACACCGCTTAGAAACAACCCTCAGCATGTCTAGAATGTTTACATGCATACTGATGGCTTGTCTGCTTTCAAAGATCTCCTATAGCACGTAACGTGGGAGCTCATTATTACCTTATTTTTTTTCAGACGACAGTATAAATGGATGAGTGTGTGTGCTGTGCATAAGGATCAAATTAAGAGCTATGATGATCATTTATTGTGCATGATAGCTAACAGGACTAGCATTTGCTCCTACTTGAAAGCATGACACTTTTAAATGCATCACAGAAAGTTATTGTGATACCATTAGATGTTTATCATTATGGAGTTTGAGCCATTTATGTGCATTTTATAGGCTTTCTTGCACTGGAATAGGGTCACATTTTAGGTTAGCCCACTTACTTTGAGTAGTCATAGTTTTTGACTTGCCCAGCCAGGACACATTTTTTCACTCCACTTCTGGCCTGCAATGGAAACTTAAAGAATTGAGACTAGAAAATATGTACTGTCATAAGTAAACCTCTCATAATTGTAATGAGAGGTGGGTAGAGAGTGGAACCCTATTAAGTAATTGTGTTGCTAAGGGTCTATAAACAACACTAACTTGGTTCTCAAACTCTTTTTTGCTATCTTACTAGAAAAAAGGGCAGTACTTTAAGGAGACCTGCAAAAAAACTGTTGCCCTGTATTGGATTCTTATGATATCATAACTGTGGCTCAAAATTTTGATCTCTTCAGACAAATCTGCTTGTTTTTCCCATTGGAAATATCAGACTTGTGTTCTGCAGTCACTTTCACCAAATGTCAAGTGATATTAAATAGTTTGCTGGTTTGGTAGCTTTTTATAGTCACTCTGCCCTCATTTTCTCTGGTGTACATAATGGCACAAGGTGGCTTAATGGACAATCAACTCTCACGTCTTAGTTCATTACCTTTGCTGGAAGACTGGAGCAAAACTCTCTATAGCTGCCACTGGAGCCTAACTTCCCAGCCTTTCGCAGAGAGGGAGGAGAAGAGAGATTGGTTGGGTCTGGCTGTTTTTAAGAATTTGTATGTTTAACCCACGTCTCACTTTTATTAAAACAATATCAAAATAAACTGTTTCGTTTCCCCGTCTAAAACCTTTGCTCCTGAAATATACAACTCAGCTACTTGCTGCACTCATAGGCTTGCCAGATGGCCACGCTCCTGCTTTCGTGCGTGTAAGTATACTCTGTTGCTGTGGTGTGGGTTTGGCGGAAGTCCCAAATGTGACAAGCCCTATTGTCCTTTCAACTTGGATATAATGTCCCTGTAGCAGGTTTTCTGCCACGCATAGCATAGGCAGATCTTCACTTCTCCCACCATGTTCTAAGTTTCTCTGGCCAGGATCCATGAGTGCAGCCCTCTGTGTTGGGGAAGAGATGGGCATATGGGCACCCTATGTTCATAACTGAGGAGCTTAGTGTTCCTTCAGTAGTAAAGGGTTCCAGAGCCATGTGCTGAGGAGACAGCTTTCTTTTAAGATCAGCTTAATTTTAAACTTTGTATATCTTCTACACTACAGCAGCCCGCATTCATTGTTGAAAGGAGGGAATGCAGCACAGAGATTGCCTCTGAAAACCAGAGAGGCCCATCAAGTTTAGTTCTTATTGGCATTTAAATCTGACTATAATTATAAATTAAACTAATGTAAAAAAGTACAAGTAGTGCTCATGAGGATGAACTACCAATTAAAGGGCACTACTCACTCATTCGTGCAACCAGGAAATACCAAGAGAATAGTGGGGGTAAAAATGCACCATGTAATGTTGTGCTGATTTGTTAAGAGTAGTGACCAGAGGCCCCAGTCTGGATGTAGGGGGAGCACTGTGCCAGACACTTCACAAAGACAAAGAAGTCACTCCTCACCCATTGGAGCTTACCATCAAGAAAATAAGCAACATATGGATGGTGTATAAGAAGAATGAATCCAATAACTATTTTATGTTAGTGTATTGGAAGGGTTATTAAAGCTTGAATCTTCATAGGGCCTGCTTGGGGTGGACACTTCACTTCCTAAATTTTGGCACTCTTAAGATGTTCCCATTTGGGCACTGAAAATTTGAAACACCAAGTTACTGAGCATGTTTGGAAAACATGACCGGTAACTATGAAAATGAATGTTTGATTCTAACCCATCTTCCAAATGAAAATGTTATCTTTTGTGTTCATGTTCAGATTCTGCTGCTGTGAACTGAAGAGACTTAATGGGGAAAATCAATAGCCATTTGGCCCAGTCAGGTATATGCAATCCCAATAAATGCCCCACACTTATGACCTGTTTGATTTATTTTCACTTTTTTCAACAAACCCACATTTCCAATCATTGTTTAAGCATTCAAATAAATAGGGTCCAATATCAAATTGTACAAGAGAATAAAATACAAATCCACATTGTGGGGCTCTTGGTATACTACAGCAACATTAGTTACCCACTCTTTTTTTTTTTTTTTTTAAATTTGTTTTGAGAGCTTGATCTTGCGACGTGTTGTGTGCCCTCCTGCACAGCTGAATTTGGATGCTGCTTTGACTCTGATTTAAAAGGGGCATGTTAACACCAATTGGGGATTCGGTGCCAACTTTGCAGAATCCTGCCCTGAACTTGGAGATACCTGTAGATTCCACTTAATCTTCAAATTCCTTGTCTACACCAGGGGAAACCTGTTAACAAAATTCCCAACATTACTAACAATGGATTGATTGAAATGGTGTTAACTTAGAGCCTTAGCACTGGATGTG
>NC_133769.1:202774741-202867706 GCF_003597395.2 Chelonoidis abingdonii | reverse complement strand
AATGACTTAAAGCACTAATACTCTCAGTTTGATTGGCTTTGAGCTTTCTAAATCCCTGACTTGAAATGCTACTTGCCTTAATTACTTGTGGATCATCTGCTCTAAATGCTGCTTTGTCATGAAGTTGGAAAAGGTAGCGTTTCTAATGCAGTGAAAATCAGTCCATAAAACAGTAAACGCTACTATGTCGTGCAAGTAGCCATACTTACAGTTAATCTTAGGAGCATAATTTATTCAGAATAGCACAGAAACTCTGTGAATAGCAGCCTTTATCTAACTCAAGGTGTTTCTCCTCCTGACAAAAAGAATAAAAAAATAGCATAGCTGTTTGATATTAATTTAACAGTACACTCTAGGAGTCTGGTATCAGAGGGTAGCCATGTTAGTCTGGATTGTCTGGTGACGCAAGATGCACATGAGCAAAATTGCAAAGATAAAGTAAGGGGAAATCACTTCCTGAAAGCAGCAGGAGAGCTGCAGTTCTCCAAGGAGATAATGTTAAAGGCACACCTGGAACTTGGTCTGTCTCAGTGCAGGGGGCTGGATTCAATGACTTTGTGAGGTCCTTCCAGCCCACATTTCTGGATCAAGTGTGATGACAAGATTAATTACAATAGTTGTAAGTCCTAAGTGTATGTATATTCCTATATAGAAATGTCTAGCAACATGCAAATAGTGTTTTTTTTAGGAGGCAGCATGATCTAATAGAGATGAGAGTAGGAGTTGGGACTTCTGGTTTATGTTCCTAGTTGTGCCACTGACTCACTGAGGCCACACACTGTAAGTTACTTATCTAACATCAATTTCCCGTCTTAAAACAGGTATCTGCTACTATATCAACGAACAATAAAGTTGTACTGGGCAGAACTTGTTCAAGCCACTCTTGTCAGGGAGAGGAGTTCTCGTTGTCCTTTACTTACTCTTTCAGAGTTAGTCATAAAGTTACGTGAATCACTTTGCTTGTGTGTATCTGGCATTTTTACTTACAGAACCAGCCAAAATGAAAGTCTGAACTGGGGAAAAATACCCCAACAGACTGGGATTGTGGATGCAAGTATGGAATAGTTCTTTATCTCTCACTCTAGATACTTTTCAATAATTTCAGATCTTGTATTTCTGAAGTAACTCAAGTTTCACATGCAATTGAAGAATTGGCAGATCGTGTTCACTGGACCATGTGGCTACTTAAAACCAAGTGTAACTGTGTTTGGCTCCTGTTTTACTAATCTGCATTCTACCTTCAAGCAGTTATTATAACAACATCAACCAGAGGTTAGATTGGACTAGCTGTCACTTCATTCCTACCCAGCCCACCTACATACTAATACTGTCGATGAGATCGCTAGAACAGGGAAAGTTTAACATATGATTGAGTTAGTAGATAGAAATATAGATTATCTAAAGATAAGGATGAAACTGCATTTGGAATCAAACAGTAAAGTGGTACACTGCTGCGATGACATAGTACTGGGTTAGGAACAAGGACCCAGCACCAGCTGCTTTTACCATCCACAGATTATGAGTCAGATTTGTACTTACATTTCTGGCCCAAGTGGGGCAGTGTGAGTTATGGGAGCTCTGAGTGCTATCCCATCCAGAAGTTAGTTCATGTCTGAGCTTCTTGGCATACAGTGGGGAGTGTGTACATGGCTATTCTCTTCTCAGTTTTG
Source organism: Chelonoidis abingdonii (assembly GCF_003597395.2). Classification (NCBI taxonomy): domain Eukaryota; kingdom Metazoa; phylum Chordata; order Testudines; family Testudinidae; genus Chelonoidis; species Chelonoidis abingdonii. The sequence continues at coordinate 202,866,036 of NC_133769.1, read as the reverse complement.
AGGAGAGATGAACCAGTGACTGCTAAGAGAGAATAGTCCCAGTATTCCCTCAGCTGGAAGAACATTACTGTGTCCAATTTGTGCAGGAAACAGAAAAAGTGGCAGTGTGCCTTATATTCTCCAGCGCGCACAAGTGTCAAGTATAATCTACCTACATCTGTTTCAAACAGTACATACTTAAATACTGTATTGCTGGTGACCAGAAAATGCCTATAACATTCTGAGAATGCACTGTTTTTTTCCCTGCTAAGTGGTGGCGTGACTCTCATTCAAACAGTGCTTCACACTTAAGCTTTGCATATCCCTTGGCATGGAGCATCCCCTTTACTCAGTCATTCTGCCGGGTCTTGGAAGGCTTTTCTAGTTCACATATATCAGTTTTTATTTGTTTTAAGGAACATCGTGTTTGTCATTTATCACTTGCTCCCCGTATTTGTGTGATCACAGCTGGCAATCTAATCTCAGGCTGCTGGGTGTAATAAGTTAGATAAATACTTACTCTCTGTAGATATATCATGCTTTTCTGTTATGCTGTAGATGCAAGAACTAAATTAGGAATTAATTGCCTTTTACTGCCTTGGCAGCTTTTGTTATATTAAACCAGACAGTTATTGCGCTCTGCAGTTCATCTTAACCCCTCCCTTGCTTGCCATAAAATGATACAAAGCTGTAAGCAAGATACTTTCTCTTTATAGAGACCCAGGTTGTCCTGACAAAACATATTCTCACTAATATCTTGGCTCAGACTCTTAGCTAGTGTAACTGGATAGCTCCTTGTAAGTCAATGGAGCTGTTCCAGTTAACATCACTGCAGATCTGATCCTTGATCTGCCAAATGAAGTACTCAAAATGGCTTCTGGTGTAGAATGTAGATGACTCTTACAAAGTACAGGTAAACATCTCTGTATCCGTGTCCTGGGTGAGGTGAAATATCTGATGATCATGCTTCATACCATCTTCTCTACCAAATGGTATAGAATGGGTAGCTGTGATGGGTAGTACAGACCTACACTGAAGTGGAAGGATTTAAGGAGCTATTCTGATCTCAGGCAGCTCTGCCCTGCTAAAACTGCAGTGCATGCACAGGCTGAAGGAGACTGAAAAGGGAGCGGAGTAAGCTGCTTGCAGTGACAGACCTCATCGAAACTCTCCAAAAAGAGCCTGCTGGGATCCCTAACTATGATGGTCTGTCCAACCTGCTCAGGGAAAAAGATTCTGGACATCTGCAAGGTTGGAGACTTCTTTGATTTATTTTGTTTGCAAGCTTTTGTGTTTCCCTCTTGAGCGGGGAGGCTGTAAGAAGTGATCTAGGAGGCCTGGCATGTCAGGGTACTGGGTTCAGCTGCCTGCCTTTGCGGCCTGGATTGGAACCTAGTGGAGGAGGGTGGGCCCAGGTTCCCTTACCCACGTCCTGATGGGGCTGGAGACTCAGGTCTAGAAGACCCATGTCTCAGAGAGTCCAAGTCTGGGGCTTTGGCAGGTAAAGCCTGAAGCCCCTTGCTGGGCAGAAGAACTAAGCTCTTTGTTGAAATCCTGACATACCCTGGAACAGGTGGACACAACTTGTGGCCCAGCCAGAGGCCAAGCCATAGCAGAAGACAGATACCAAGGCTTCAATAGGGGGTGCCAAGATAGAAAGCACTTGTCACACCCTCACTGACCACATAGGCGGTACAATGTGGAGAGTAGATCCCTTCACAGTAGCCAATTAGCTTCACCACTTTTCTTCGTGCCTGAGGCATATCCAGACCTTAACTGTATATCCCACTTCTGAGATACTCCGTATATGCTCCTGTATAAACTATCTTGTAGATCACTTGTTAAGTAGACAAAAATGGTGCTGTCACCTTTGCTTTGTCTTCATTTATCTGTTTGATCTGAGCTAATTAGCTGTTATTAGATGTAACTCACCTAACAGAGGCAGTATAGTAAATGCTTCTCTAAACTAAATTGAAATCCTAATTCTGTTAATAAGATGTAATTCCTTGGCATTTTGCTGTTTTGCACATAACATCCTAGATATATGAGCCAGGACAGCAGTATTGATTTATGGTAAGGCAACTTTCTTTGTTCTTTTTACTTCCTTTTTAACGTTCCTATATATTATTGACTTGCTTTAAGCATGCCTGTGTGCTTTAGTGTGATGATAATTCTAGTCCAATAGATTACTTGGTTTCCCGTCACTTATATCTGCATCTAATGTCTCAATCTTGGTTTAACTTTTTTTTTGACAACCTCATTTATTTGTAGCTGATGATCAGTTTGCCTTTACTGCAGACTGTAATAAAGTACTGTACACAGGCCCGTCAAAAAGTCAGCCTTGCTAGCTTCTGTGCAGATAAACCTGATGGTGCATCTGAATAGAGAAGAATCATTATCTGTGTAAAAGCAGTTATCATTCTGTATTTCAGCCTCTATTGTTGTCAAAACAGTGCTCACTACTCTCACTATAAATAAAGCCCTGCCATCTGTTCCATTATAAATCCTTGTTTTTTAGCATTTGTAATGGCTATAAAACCTCGCTCCAGGCTTAAACTTGGTTTATGAGGCTTAATGTCTAGGAATGATGTGAAATTATCCGGATGCTTTTTAATAGGTGATAAAACTTGGCATCTCCATCAATAGTACACTGTATATGACATAAATTATGATGAAAAATGGCAGGACAGAATAAAGAACATTGTACATTTGTCCTAAGCAAGCAGTGGATCAGATGGAACCAGCGGAAATGAGGTGGAGATCTTGTATCTGAAATAGTTCCTGAGTTGGCCATTCATGAGGGTTATGAGAAATTGAAACAGATGGGGTGATAAAATAGTGATGGAGTTGGAGAGGACTGATTTGGAGGTGCAAATATCAACAAAATGAAACCAGTTAGATACCTGGGAGGGGTGGCTGCTGACAAGAGTATGAAAGGTTTCACACACTGTGAGGAATCTAGGTAGTTTTATATACTGTTAGAGATGTTAAAATTTGGAGTATTACTTTAAGTAATGGAGTATCTACGTGATGGAGTAGGAAATATCTCCCCAGTACTCTGGGCAGTTCTTCTTCTTAGAATATGCACTACCTGCTTCAGGTGGCTTGTGACTAGGATTCATCACTGAATTTGGTCTGGTGGTTGGATCATTCCTTCCCAGCCCAAGCTCGGTACTGTCAGGGAGCGCAATGTGAATGCTGATGCATGCCTCCCCTGGGCACTATATCTCCATGCAAGAGGAGACAACTGCAAGGGGACATGCATGCAGCCAGAGCTTTCATGGTTTTAGATGGCTCAGACTTGCTGCTCCGGGGAGCTTGTTTCCAAATGTGGAGATCAGCAGAAGTAATTGCTGAGGGACAATATATTAGCATTGTCATTAGCTTTAACTGTTTAGTTCTTTCTTGGCTGAATACCTTTTTCATTATTGCCATCTCTGAAAACATAGCAATATGCCAACTCGTTATTTATGGGGCATTTTTTTAGTATTCTTTCTCCATTCAAACAGTGAACAAACTCGTGAACAAAAGAAACTATGTCACAGATGTGGTAGCAGCCAAGGCACATAGTTAACTGGCCTCTGAGTCAGCAGAGGAAATTTTATGCTTGATTATCTGCCACTGATTTGACCGCATTACCTCGGACAAGTCACTTAGCTGTCTTACAGATAAGGGAAGAGAGACTCAGAGAAATTACTGCTTACCCAGCTTCATGAAGCACTGTGACATCTCTGGATTCTAAATGCTATCGAAGTGCTAAGCAATATTGCCTAATTTTCATATGGAAGGTGTGAGTTATATACAGGGATGGTCGACCTCACTCACTTTCCCACTAGGAAAGCTGAAATCCAAGTTAAACATAGGTCTTGTCTCCATGAGTCAGGGATTAATCCACAGTTAGTTGCTCTGTGTTAGTTAATATGCTGTACACAAGCTGCAGTTAATAGTGGGCACATGGGCAGCTGTGCTCTCTTTCAGTTCTCATCATTGTATGCATAGGGTGGGGGCTTGTTGCATACTATGTGTGTGGCATTCTCAAAGGGTCTTCCATGGTCCTTAGCTTCGCTTCTGAGCAGTGGGCATTTCTGGGATTTCTCTCGCTGTACATTGTGGGATGAGTAGAGGAAGGCAATGGAATTCTGGGACTTGGTCAAAGATTTTTTAAAAAATCCTATGATTCCTCTCTCTCTCTGTCCAATGCTTCCTCTCCTTCTGGCTGGGCTAGCACCATTTTGACATTGCTATCAGCCAGCATATACTTAACTGGGTTCCATGCTGCTGTGCTGACAACCGCAAAGATGCAGAGGCTACTTGGGCTGTATTGCAGTTCTCAAAGTCAGGCAGCTTTGCGTTTTGGACTGTGCCTGTTGCACCACCAAGAACATAATGTGACAGCAGCAGCTTCAGCAGCGGGGGAGGAAAGACGACAAGGACGAGGTGGATACCAAGCAACTGCTGCTACAGAAGCTGTTCTTGGAGCAGCGTCACACATTACAGTGCCATTGGTAGGCTTAGAAAACCAGTGTGGATTGGTCAGATAGGATCACTAGGCAGACTTGAGATGACCAGCAGTGGTGAGAGAATTCAGGATGGCAAAGGGTGACTTTTTCTGAGATCTGTGCTGAACTATCAGCAGCAGCATACCAACCTGCAGTGTCCCCCACACATGGACAAGTGGGTCGCAATCACCATTGGGAAAACGGGCCACTCTGCAATGCTACCAGTCCATAGCAAACCAACTGAGTGTAAGGAGATCCACTGCTGGGGCCATTGTAATGCAGATGTGTGCTGCCATGCATAAGGCACAACTCGACAGGCCTATAAAGCTTAGGAATGTATTTTGAAAGAGTATTACACAATTCATGGCAAATGAGGGGTTGCTGCACGCTAATGAATTCTTTCTTGTGAGCTCAGGCATTTTCTCCCCAAACTAGCTTGTGTAACTGTGGTTAAATCCCTCAGTGTAGACAAACCTGTAATTAGCTGCTAATGCTACCGTTTCTTGACACTAAGGCCTACAGTAATCTGTGAGAGACATGCTGTGCCTTGTCTCTGAGGATACTGGAGGTAGCTTAGTGCTGTTGCTAGGTCACTATGGGGAAAGATTGTGCCCCCTATTAACTAATTGTATTAGTCACATTAATGCACTATCCCAGAGACCCATTGTGTTAGGGACTACACATATATACACGCAGCCCCTGCCCTGAAGAGTTTACAGTCTAACTGGACAAGACAGACAGAAGGGTAGAAGAAGGAAATGTTATTTCTTTTCCATGTGAGGAACTGAGGCACAAGTTAAATGACCAGGTGAAGATGCGTCAGCTCAGGGTTCAATTCCCATCTCCACCAGACATCCAGAGTCCCAGCTGAGTACATTAACCATGCTTCCTCCTGCTAGAAGTTCTGCTTACAATGGCAAAATGAGTTGGCAGCTCATTTCCCTCCTTCTTTCTTTTTAGCCCTTTCTCTCTCTTTTCCAGGCAGCAGTGAGCTCTTCCTGTGCATCTCCACCACTACCTCTTCTCTAGGAGCCATTGGCGCACCAAGGCTTTGATCCCCTGTTTTACGATGGCAGTGCCTCCCTGTTGTCTCCTAGCATCCTAATGGACACCAGGCAGAAAGCAAATACTGCTTTGTTTGTGAGACTGATTTCTCACAGCGTTGAAGGGGACTTTGCCAAATCTGTTCTCAGACAATGGCCTCTCATTTTCTACCAAGGTTAGAGTCCAGAGGGCTTAGTTGGCACAGTCAAAGGAAATGAGGCAATGGATGAAACGCTGCATAGCATTGAAAAGATCCCTCCCTTCCCTGCAAGACATGTCATGCTGAACAAAAATCTGAGTGAAAGAACAGTGGATTACATGAAAGGCCACTATCCTGAAATAATCATACAAGCCTTACAGAAAATCACCGATATGATGGGCTTCAAAATGGCAATCAGAATAATTTAGACTTTTTTCTCTTTTTTATAACATGAGAAAGCTAATCAGATCATACGATAACTCATTTTTCTTTAGGCCACTACAGAGTTCCTTTCATATGTTGCTGCTATGAAACTTACATAAGCCTGTGCCTAACAAAGCATAGAGGTAGATCCACTGTATTCAGTGGGACTGCTCATGAGTTTACTTTCCTGAATAAGGGCCAGAATAAGGCCATATTTAGAACATTTTAAAAATATCAAACTGCTTGCTAAGCAGCATAATCTTCTTTACCAGATCTACAAAACACGTGTTGTTTGCCCACGTTTTCCCCCTTCATTTACATCTAGTTAAAAACAATGGAGAGTTGATCTGTAAAACTGCACAAGTACAACATTGAGCTGAGAAGACAAATATCAAGGAAACATGTAAGGCCTGATTCTGCCAGTATGATTCGATCGACTTGATCGGGTCACTTCTGACTTATGCCTGTGGAAGCAAGTTCAAAATCAAACCCAAATTGAATTTAACCTGGAGTTAACCTCCAATTAACATGTATTATATTGGGATTTAACTTTGCTATGTAGATCCATGGCTTTTTAGGAGAAGACAGTTTCTAAAGATATCAAAAGATAAACTAAATTTTATGCGTTTTAGGTAATGGCGTCTGAGGATGAGACTGAAGATTTGTCTAAGTGTGGGGAAAGTAAAGAATTTCTTTGGTTGAACAAAGGTAAAATCAAAAAGTGTTTTGTACCTTCAATCTAGACTATGGTTACAGAATTGCTGTGAATATTTAAAACAAAATAACAGTATACGCAAGAGGGACTTGCAACTGACACTAATCTCACTATCATATGACTATTGGAAAACAGTTAATTGGAAGCAAAATCTTTGTGTGCTTAGGCCAGGAAACTGAATATTCACTTGGAGGACAGATTTCAGTTTCAAGGGACAATTCTAAATGACTCTCTTTAAAATGATAACTTCCTTTTTCAACATAAGCTAGTGTTAAAGCATTCTTTAAAGAAATTACTTCAAAGTGGTTTCTAAAGTCAACAATTTTTTTTCATCTAATGTGTTTTGCTAAATGTTTAGGTTCATTTGGAGGAAAACAGAAACAGCGTGACTTACAAAGGTATATTTGTTTTGATCAGAAGGATGCTACAAAAATAAAGAGAAATAATTTGCCTTCTTCAGAATTGGAAAGGTGAGAATATTAATATTACCAAAATGCAAAGGGGCTGTTCCAAAATGTTTTGTAATGGTGCTATAGCTAATGATACCAAATATTGCAGTGTATTGCAAACACTGAATATGCTAAACAAAATGCTGAGTTAGGAATACAGTAATGATCTCACAAGTTATAGCGGTAACTACCAGCCTCAGTGTGCAGTTAAGAATGTTTTAGCATTTTATGTCATCCATTTATACTACATTTGTAGTGGCTTTTGCAGTATATAGATATTAAACACATTTTTACTGATCTTACTTCTCGCTGCTAAAAACTGTGTTAATTTCAAAAGACTCATTTTCAGACTTAAGGTCTAGTCCAGTCATCAGGGTAAATTGGCACTGACTTTTTTGCAGTTAGTGGAGTTACATAAATGTAAAATTAGACTGAAAATAAGAATTGCTCCCTAATACTTACTTAAATTGTTCTTTAGCTCTTATTTAAAATAAAGTGGTAATTCTGTTTAATTTTGAAAAGTTGCTAATCCATAATTGTATTTTACCTGCTCTTAACTTTTTAGCTCTAAATCAGTGTCTTCTGAAATAAACTATATCCACATTATGCTGCTTCAAAATTCCTTTTGTTTCCTAATAACATGATTTGATAAAATTTCTAGTAATAGAAGCTCTGGGTCAAATCCTGCATTCCTGTTGCACATACAGCTCCCATTCTTTTCAAGAGAAAGGCAGAGGCTTAAAAACACAGCACACTGCAACCAAGTGGAAAGGGCTAAAAAATAGCTGTCAGATGTTCACTCTATATATAAAAGCCAAGGTTTCTTCCAAGACTTCAGATTCCCTAATCAAGTTAAATTATCTTCAACAACCGGTATATTCTTTTGTGTGAAATGAGACCCAATAATACCGTATGCAGCTACAGTACGATACCTAACTGTGATCCTACATGTAACTAGATTTTCATTCAAATATGCGTACATATAAAGGGATAACTTTGCAAGGAGTTGAGCACCTCCTGTCAGGTGATGAGCAGCCTCTGCTCCCATTGACTTCCCCACTTGGCAAGATGGGGCCCATAGTCAGGATGACCAAATCCAGTAGGGCTTTTGGCACCATCCTTAACTTCACTGGGTGAGTGGATGAAAGAGCTACAAAGTTTTTCTGTTCAAAACATAAGTAACCTAACACAATTAGGTAAGCTCACTGCAAAGTAGACAGAAATAAATCTGAGTAGCCTAAATGCCGACTTTAAAATAATGCTGTATCAGGTTGAGATGTTAAACAGGTAAATATTTTTTCCACAATAATGAACTCAGCCCTTTGCCTATGTTGTATCTGTTACAGCTGGGTTAACTTCTATGCTTGATGATATGTTGCAGAGTTGTGGGAATTTCCTGGTATATTTGTCTTGAAATCTCAACAAGAGGAAGCACTCTGAATGACATATAAAGCAGACGCATTTTTTAATATCTTTTCTCAAATACAAGTAAACTATATGATGTTGATATAATCTACTCAGCCTATATTGTATTGAAAGCAATAAAATATCTTGATAGATACTGTGGCAGAGCTCTGACCTTGATCCCTGTGGGTCCTGCGCTTCTAGGCAGTTTATGCTAGCTTCAGTGGCTCACTGTGACCCTCCACTGTGACCCTCCACGTAGCCAGGGTTACAGTCTACTGAGCCTTTTTCATCATAGGCCTGCAAGGAGGTTGGTGAGAGAACTCCCACAGTGTCTGTTCAGCCTCCTGTCCTGACAGCGGCCTGACTTCCCCTCCCAGGAGATGTTCCTGTAGTGGTGGGTTGAGGGGAACCCGGGCCCGCCCTCTACTCCGGGTTCCAGCCCAGGGACCCTAATGGTAGCAGTTGTTAGCAGCCACCCTTTCACTGCCAGAGTTGCTACATTTCCCTGGGCCACTTCCCCATAGCTCTCCTGCTTCTCCCTTCTTCACCCTTACCTTAGGGCTCCTTTAACTTAAACAATGGTCTGAGGGCGTTTTCAGTAATCAGCCCTTCAGCCACACTTCCTCCCTCGCTCCCTGGCTCCTCTCTGTCTGACTGGAGTGATCCCTTTTTTAAGTATCAGCAGGACCTTAGTTAGAGTCAGGTGTCACATTAACTGAATGGCCTCACCTGACTCTTTACGGTTAATGAGAGTCAGGTGTTCTCATTCCCTGGAGCAGCCCGCTCTTGGTCAGTCAGGACAAGAAAACTGTTAACCCATGGCCAGTATATCTGCTGCTTCTGCTATTCTGCTGTACCAACTGCCTGGGTCTATCACATATCCCTCCCTCTCTGCTCAACACCAAGGGGTTGGGCAGCTTGGATGCCAGACAGTGTACTCGTGATAAGCCATGGCATTGCCATGGCGACTCCTGCTCTTGTGCTCTATACGGAACTGGAAAGGTTGGAGCGATAAGAACCACCTGGTTACCCTTGTGTTCTTCCTTGTTCCATTGCAATCCATTGAAGAGGGGCATGGTCAGTCACAAGGATAAATCTGCACCCCAAGCAGTAGTATCAGCAATGTTTCCATGGCCCATTTTACAAGCGAGGCACTCTCTCTCTACTACTGCATATTTTTGTTCTTGGAAGGAGGTTTCTACTGAGGTAGAGAACTGGGTGTTCCTCCTCCTCCTCAACCATCTGTGAAAGGACAGCCTTAACCGCTACCTCAGATCCATCTGTCGTAGGATAAAGTCCTTGTTGAAATCGGGGCTATCAATACAGAGTTACGCAGAGGGCAGTCCATAACTCTGCGAATGCCCTCTCTGCTGCATCGGACCATCTGAACTGGCATCAGAACCACGGGCCTTCACTAAGTCCATTAGGGGACTTGCCCTGTAGCAAAAATGGGGGATGAAACGCCGGTAATACCCCACTTTTCACCCTAGAAAATGCTCGGACCTGCTTCTTACGACTTGCCGAAGCCATTTTGGATGGCCTCTAACTTATATTCAGTTTGGGGTTTACCAGACCTTTTTCTGCACGTACCAAGATACTTGGCTCCTGAACTCTACAGCACATTTAACAGGGGGTTCACGTAAGGCCAGCCTCGCCGGAAGGTAATATCAAGGACCGCCCTCACTTTTTCCAAGTGGGTCTCCCAGTCAGGGGTATGAATCACACATTCATCCAAGTAGGCTGCAGCATAACTGGTATGGGGGCGTAATAACTTGTCCATGAGGCGCTGAAAGGTAGCTGGAGCCCCATGTAGTCCAAAAGGAAGACCATGTATATTGGAAGAGACCTCTGGTGTAGAAAATGCAGCCTTTTCCTTTGCATCTTCAGCTAGGGAAATCTGCCAGTACCCCTTTGTCAAGTCTAAGGTTGTCAAGTACCAAGGGCATTCCCCAGATGGTCCACTAGTTCGTCTATGCAGGATATAGGGTAGGCATCAAACTGGGATATCTCATTTAGTCGACGGAAGTCGTTGCAGAACCTTGTGGTGCCATCAGGTTTGGGCACCAACACTATTGGGCTGGACCACTGACTGTGGGATTCTTCGATGACCCCCATCTCCAGCATTTTCCTGACTTCCGCTTTTTCATTTCCTCCTTTTGGCTGCTGGCACCCGGTAGGGGCCTCATAGTTACTCTGGCCCCAGGGTTTGTGATGATGTGGTGATATGTCCTGGTTGTGCGACCTGCTTTTGTCGAGAATACATCTTGATATTGGGCAATCATCTCAGTTACCTCTTTCTTCTGGGCTGTCGTTAGATCAGGAGACACCCTCACCTGTTCAGGATTTTTGTTCCTGGGTGCAGCTCTTCTCGAATCACTGGTGCATGCCTCTCGCACATGCCATGGTTTCAGAAGGTTGACATGATATATCTGCTCTAATTTTCGACGGCCTGGTTGTCGCACCTTGTAATTTACTTTCCCTATGGGTTCAGCTATTTCGTAGGGCCCTTGCCACTGGGCAACAGCTTACTTTCAGCCGTGGGTACAGTACCATTACTCGTCACCAGTTTGAAACTGACGAAGCTTGGCTTGGGGGTTGTAGTAGGTTCTCTGGGCCTCTTGGGCCTTCTCTAGGTGTTCCCTCACTATGGGAGTGACCCGGCTATCCAATCCCTCATCTGTAGTACATGTTCTATTACGTTCTTCCCCTCACCGGGTTCTCCTCCCAAATTTCCTTGGCTATGTCCAGGATGCCTCGGGGGTTGCGTCCATACAACAGCTCAAAGGGGGAGAATCCAGTGGAAGCTTGGGGGACCTCACATGGATGGCGAACATGAGGTACGGTAGTAGGTTGTCCCAATCTTTCCCATCCTTGCTTACCACCTTTCTTATCATGGCCTTGAGGGTTCAGTTAAATCTTTCACCAGACCATCAGTTTGTGGATGGTAAACCGAGGTCCGCACAGCGTGTCTGGACATGGAGCAGGGAACACAAATCCTTCATCAACTTGGACATGAATGGTGTTCCCTGGTCTGTGAGGATTTCTTTTGGTAGCCCTACCCAGGCAAAGATTGCCACTAATTCTTTGGCAATGCTCTTGGAAGCTGTATTTCGTAAGGGGACAGCTTCTGTGGTACCTGGTTGCATAGTCTAGGATGACAAGCACATACTGGTGGCCTCAGGTCGTTTTCTCTAGCGGCCCCACAAGATCCAGGGCGATCCGCTCGAATGGGACTTCGATGATTGGCAGGGGTACCAGAGGAGCTCTTAGATGTGGACGAGGGCTGTGTGCAGTTGACATTCGGGGCAAGAGACACAGTACCACCGGATGTCTTCATGTACCCCCGGCCAGAAGAACCTGCGTAAGATTTGCGCCTGGGTTTTCTCCACTCCCAAGTGTCCTCCAAAAAGGTGACTGTGAGTGAGGCTTAATATTGCCTTCTGGTGTTTCCAGGGGACTAGGAGCTGGTGTACCTCTTGCTCCTGCATTTGCACGACCCGGTATAGGAGATTTCTCTTGATCACAAAATAAGGCCCTGGCCCCCAGGCATTTCCCTCTTTGGGTACCCCATCTATCTCAGCCACCTCCTTCCTGGCATTCTTGTACCTTTGGGTCTTCCACCTGGTCCCGTCCAAAAGTCTCTCTCTGGGCTTAACAGCCTGAACTCTGAGGGATCTGTCTCTGCCCTTTCGGCTGGCTCCATGAGGTAGGGATTGGAAGTGGTCTCTGATCCCTCCTCTGTCTCAGGGCCCTCCCCTTCATTTGCCCGTGTACGTCTGCTTACACAGGCGACCCTCTGTACTTTGGTCTTCCTGCCTTTCCCCGGGACAGGGAATAGCTCCTGGGACATTTCTGCGAAAAATGGGAGGTGACATTCTGCTGCAGAAACCTCCTGAAGTTCGGGGAGCTCCTCTCCCTCTAATTCCTCCAGTGGGAGCAAGTTTCCGAACCCAGGGAAATCTCTACCTATGAGCATGGGAGGTTTGGGACTACCCCTGCTTTCACGCTGGTGACTTTTCACTGAATTTCAATTTTTACTGGTATGATAGGGTAGTAGCTAACAGTCCCATGGACACAGGTTACCCCCGTATGCTTGGCCTGCATTAACTAGCTACGCTTCCCGAATTTACCCGAAATCAGAGTGATAGCACTCCCCGAGTCTACAAGTGCCATGGTTTCTACACCATTCAACTTTACCTGCCTTGTATATTTATGTGGGGGTGACTGCAACCCCTACAATATTGAGTAGGCTGCATGGGTCTCGCCCGTTGCCCAGGTTACACTGCCTTGGCTCTATGACATTGGGGCACTGGGCAGCTATGTGCCCAACTCCCCACAACCGTAACACCTATAATTGCTTCTAGTCATTCCGCTATAACATGCGTTAGGGGATTTAATCCCAGGGTTCCATCCACTCAGGCCTTCCCCTTCCTTCTGGGTTCCCGACTGGTTTTCGACCTCCCTCTTCTTCCACCTAGGACTTCCTGGGGGTTTGGCCACCCGACCCTCCAAGATTGGGGTCAAGTGTTTGTTTCATGAGGGGCCTTCCTTGGGTAGCTGGGTTAATTCCCTGGCTGTTATCTGTCTTTCCACCAATGTGATCATTTCATCATGGGTCTGCCAGAAGGATCCAACCACCTATTTGCGGAGATCTGGCAGCAGTCCCCGCATGTAATGGTCCATGACTACAGTCTCTAAAATCTCCTCTGGGCTGCATGCCTCCGGCCGTAACCGCTTTCGAGCGAGGTGTATGAGGTCGAATAGTTGGGACCTTGGAGGTTTGTTCTCCCTATATTTCCACTCCTGGAACCTCAGGGCCCGTACCACTGCTGTCACCCCAGATCATGCTAGGATCTCTGCCCTCAGCCGGGAATAGTCAGAGGCATCCTGAGTGGGCAGATCAAAGTAGGCCTTCTGGGCCTCTCCGCACAAGAAAGGGGTGAGAATGCTGGCCTGCTGCTCCAGGGGCCACTCCTCACGCTGTGCAGTCCTTTCAAATGAGAGGAGATACGCCTCTATACCATCACCTGCCGTCATCTTTGGCAGACAACCAGTGGCCCTAAGGGTTCGCGTCTCATTGGACCTCCGGGCCTAGGGGTGAGGATCTTCAGCTGGTCCACAACCTCACGCAGGAGGGCTCGATCTTGGGTCGCCTGGCTCATTAATAATTGGTTGGTGTCATAAACAGATAGCTAAGGGTTAATGTTTCTTTTACCTGTAAAGGGTTAACAAGATCAAACCAGTATCTTAGATGCCTATATACAAATGCGAGAAGTATGGGTAATAAGCAGGAAGAACTGGAGTGCTAATAAATAAATACAACTATGACATGTTGGCATCACTGAAACTTGGTGGGATAATACACATGATTGGAATGTTGGTGTGGATGGGTATATAGTTTGCTCAGGAAGGATAGACAGGGGAAAAAGGAGGAGGTGTTGCCTTATATATTAAAATGTACACACTTGGACTGAGGTGGAGATGGACATAGGAGACGGAAGTGTTGAGAGTCTCTGGGTTAGGATAAAAGGGGTAAAAAACAAGGGTGATGTCATGTGCTAGGAGTCTACTACAGGCCACCTAACCAGGTGGAAGAGTGGATGAGGCTTTTTTAAACAACTAACAAAATCATCCAAAGCCCAAGATTTGGTGGTGATGGGGACTTCAACTATCCAGATATATGTTGGGAAAATAACACCGCGGGGCACAGACTATCCAATAAGTTCCTGGACTGCATTGCAGACAACTTTTTATTTCAGAAGGTTGAAAAAGCTACTAGGGGGGAAGCTGTTCTAGACTTGATTTTAACAAATAGGGAGGAACTCGTTGAGAATTTGAAAGTAGAAGGAAGCTTGGGTGAAAGTGATCATGAAATCATAGAGTTTGCAATTCTAAGGAAGGGTAGAAGGGAGTACAGCAAAATAGAGACAATGGATTTCAGGAAGGCGGATTTTGGTAAGCTCAGAGAGCTGATAGGTAAGGTCCCATGGGAATCAAGACTGAGGGGAAAAACAACTGAGGAGAGTTGGCAGTTTTTCAAAGGGACACTATTAAGGGCCCAAAAGCAAGCTATTCCGATGGGTAGGAAAGATAGAAAATGTGGCAAAAGACCACCTTGGCTTAACCACGAGATCTTGCATGACCTACAAAATAAAAAGGAGTCATATAAAAAATGGAAACTAGGTCAGATTACAAAGGATGAATATAGGCAAACAACACAGGAATGCAGGGGCAAGATTAGAAAGGCAAAGGCACAAAATGAGCTCAAACTAGCTATGGGAATAAAGGGAAACAAGAAGACTTTTTATCAATACATTAGAAGCAAGAGGAAGACCAAGGACAGGGTAGGCCCACTGCTCAGTGAGGAGGGAGAAAGTAACAGAAACTTGGAAATGGCAGAGATGCTTAATGACTTCTTTGTTTCGGTCTTCACTGAGAAGTCTGAAGGAATGTCTAACATAGTGAATGCTTATGGGAAGGGGTAGGTTTAGAAGATAAAATAAAAAAGAGCAAGTTAAAAATCACTTAGAAAAGTTAGATGCCTGCAAGTCACCAGGGCCTGATGAAATGCATCCTAGAATACTCAAGGAGTTAATAGAGGAGGTATCTGAGCCTCTAGCTATTATCTTTGGAAAGTCATGGGAGACGGGAGAGATTCCAGAAGACTGGAAAAGGGCAAATATAGTGCCCATCTATAAAAAGGGAAATAAAAACAACCCAGGAAACTACAGACCAGTTAGTTTAACTTCTGTGCCAGGGAAGATAATGGAGCAAGTAATTAAAGAAATCATCTGCAAACACTTGGAAGGTGGTAAGGTGATAGGGAATAGCCAGCATGGATTTGTAAAGAACAAATCGTGTCAAACCAATCTGATAGCTTTCTTTGATAGGATAACGAGTCTTGTGGATAAGGGAGAAGCGGTGGATGTGGTATACCTAGACTTTAGTAAGGCATTTGATACGGTCTCGCATGATATCCTTGCCAAACCTGACAGAGGCCAATCAGGACCCGAGATTTTTCAAGTTCAGGGAGGGAAGTTTCTTGGCGCTTGTGGGTTTTTGTTCTGTCTGTGCTCTCTTCGGCTATGAGAGTGATTTTATTCGTTTCTAATCTTCAGCTTCAAGTTGTGAGTACAGTTTAGAAAAACAATGGCTTCTTACTTGTTGGGGTTTTTTTGTATTTACATGTGTGTAGTTTGCTATGGATGTTAAATGTATTTTTTTTTGATTAAGGCTGTTTATTCATTTTTCTTTTTAGCAATTGGACCTGTTATTGTCACTTGAAGTCAGAGGAACATTTATGTCTTTTTCTTTCTTTTTATATAAGCTTTCTTTTTTAAAACTTGTTGGATTTTCTTTTCTAGTTGGGCTCCGGGGTAGGCATCTCTGTGCCAGGGTTACGGTCTCTCTCAGGGAAAGACTGGGAGGGGAAATTTCTTTGTGTCAGAGTCAAGTTTACCTTCTGCAGGGACTTCTGACTGAGGGAGGAAGAAACTGGATCTCTCTGTTTTGCATTTCAGGATTGAAATAGGGAGATCGTTTCCAGGTCATTCCAGGGAGGGGACGCTGGGGAGGAAATCAGAGAGACACACGGAGAGGGGTTATTTTCCTTTGTTGTAGATCAGGGCATTGAGTCTTCGGGGCTCCCAGCGGAAGGTTTTGGCGATGAGAATCCAGAGTGGCACCGACACTGGGGCTTCTGGCTCGGTGCAGCGCTATCAGATCAAGCTGTGTAATTACTTGGAGGGTTCATGCAGGCCCCACATTTTGGAGCTAGGTTCAGAATTGGGACTTTGCTTATGATAGTTGATTTCTGCTGTCCTCATGGATCCTGTTTGTGCTATCACTGAGCCTGGGTTTGCTCCTGCTGGGCTGCCTTGGCTTGCACAGTGCTTCTCACTCATCCATTTGGTGGCTAAAAACAACACACAACAACAAAACCACACACCAAAACCCTGTACATCTTTTTTTTTTTCTTGTTGTTTTTGGATTTTTGTTGGGCTTTTTTTTTTTAGTAAACACTTTTCTTTTGTCTGCACGACTCGGTGAACAATCAGCTATCCCCTCTCACACCAGTTGTGCAAGCTCTGACCTTGCTCCCTGGAGTTTGTCGCTTTAGGCTGTTATAGCTGCTTCAGGTGGCTCACGTGACCTCCCATCGATCCTTCTCTCTCTCTCTTCTACTCTCTCTCTCTCTTAGAGCCAGGGTTACAGTCATCACTGAGCCCTTTTCATCCTAGGGCTTGCAAGTGAGCGATTGGTGAGAGAACTCCACCAAGTCTCTGTCAGCCTTTATGTCTTCGACAGTGGCCTTGACTTCCCTCCCAGGAGCTGTTCCTGTATGGTGGGTGGGGAACCGGGCCCGCCTCTATCGGGTTCGGCCCAGGGACCCTAATGGTAGCATGTATAGCCAGCCAACCTTTCTCACTGCCAGAGTTGCTACTATTCCTGGCCACTTCCCACAGCTCTCCTGCTTCTCCTTCTTCACCTTTATTAGGCTCTTTAACGATGGCCTGAGGGCGTTTTTCAGTCAACCAGCCTTCAGCCAGACTTCCTCGCCTCTGGCTCCCTGGCTCCTCTCTGTCTGACTGGAGTGAGCCCTTTTTATAGTATCAGCAGGGCCTTAATTAGAGTCAGGTGGTCACATTAACTGAATGGCCTCACCTGACTCTTTGCAGGTTAATGAGAGTCAGGTGTTCTCATTCGCCTGGAGCAGCCCCTGCTCTGTCTGGTCAGCCCTAACACTGCAAAAGCTTTCCACCATAACAAGAATTACATTTAAAGCATTGATGCCCCTATCTTTCTAATCTCTTCCCTCAACAAAGAAAAGAAACCAACTGTAACAAATACATCAACCCACAAACCCCTAACTCAGACAAAACAAAAAATTAACCCAACTAGAGTTTTAATCCAAAAAGGGAGGACAGCTGGAGACTCCATACAATCCACTAGGGACTTTGTTGTTGCTATTGATTTTACTTGGAACGCCAATGATGGATGGCAGTATAAAAGATATATAGGGAAATTCTGATAGCTGGTTTTCTTGTGATTCTGAGGCTAAATCTTGCCTCCATGATTTTTTTTCAAAACGCTATGAGTATTAAACTATGACTATTACACTGTAGTTATGAAAAATCATGCTTCTGAAATAAAATTCACATCTGAGAAGGACAAAGAAATTACATGAGTGTGCCACTTACAGCTTTGACCTGTTTGACAAGCTAGCCACCATCACTGTGGGCTTGTCTACACTTGCACACCGCTACAGCAGCACAGCCGCAGCTATGCTGTGGGAGCACTTCAGACACTATCTACACCACTAGGAGGGGGCCTCCCATCAGGATAGGTAATCCACCTCCCTAAGAGGTGGTAGCTCGGTCAACAGAAGAATTCTTCCATTAATCTAGTGCTGTCTACAAGATTGATTTAGGTTGGCTGAACTAAATCAGGAGTGTGGATTTTTCATGCCCTTGAGTGTGGTAGCTAGGTTGTTCTAATTTTCTAGGTAGACCAGCCCTGAACTGTACGAGATTTTCTTTTGTAACCTACAGTATGTCTGTGAGATGTTTGTATTGTGACTGAAATGTTTGCAAAAAGCTGGAAAGTTTCTGAAGCAAATAACTTGAATCCTAATTCACTCTTCTGTGATTAGCTCCACCGAAGAAGAAAAAGTTATAGGTAAATTGATTTGGTATGTGAGGTAAATTGAGGTTGTTAAAAGGTACTGAAAATAGACTCTGTAGGGAGACATAATGGTATAGGAATTACTATCTATTCATTGATATACAGATGTCAGTTAGTAATATTCTGCTCATGTTATGAAAAGTAAAATTACTATCTGTAAACTTTCCCCATATTTATCACATCTAGTAAAAAATAAAGAGAACACTGTATGAGGGTCAAATTCTGGCCTCAAATATGTGTACAATTCTCATTAACTTCAGGGAGTACTAGGCAAGCATAATGTATCTTGTCCTAGATTGTTTGGGGGGGGAGGGGGGTTGGGTACTGTGGCTTTATGGGAGACATTCACGTTGTGCATTGACAGTCTTCATTCTGTTTGTTAGTCTGCAGGAGTTGCAAACAAAAGGGAGCGAAGTTACCCATTAATGTTTCTGAATTGAATAATGAATCCATCAGCCTTTTAAGGTTTGGCCAAATTGTAATCATATTTCAAGAATCACCTGCCATATCCCCTCACATCCACCTACCCCAGGACTAGATCACACTACTTGCTTGCTATTCCCACTTTGCCTGGGTATAAATGCACATCTCCATGAGACAGTGGAGAATCAGGGCCACAGATTATACCAGACTGTAAACTACATCATGCAGATTGTGAAAATGGAAATCAAAGCAGTGTAACATAATGATGAATTATTTTCTATACACTCTAAAATACAGAATAATGTCTCCTTTAATACATATATCTGAAAATCACCACCAAGAATTTTAAATAATAGGCATGAATAAGGGGCCTCAGTTTCTACCAACAACATGATTTTCATTATCCCTAAAAAAATAAGAGTACTTATGGCACCTTAGAAACTAACAAATTTATTTGAACATAAGCTTTCGTGGGCTACAGCCCACTTCATCGGATGCATGCAGTGGAAAATACAGTAGGAAGATATATATATACATATACATGCAGAGAACATGAAACAATGAGTATTACCATATGTGTCATTATCCCTAAATGATCAACAATTTTTTATTATACTCTGCTGAAAAAAGTAAATGTCTTGCTACCCAAGTATAGTTTTGCACATCAAAATAAACAGAAGTATCTCTTTGCCATCTGAGAAAGAATGTCATTAACTGAGTTATTAAAATGCTACTGGCCCTCTGTTATATATTAAAACTTGGAGTCTGGACCAATATTTTTGGCATAAGTGATGGTCATTATTGACCTACTTTTGGTTTATGTCATTACTCACCTACTTTCTGCTGGAAAAGTTACACAAGCAGCCTACTGAAGAATGAAATAGGATGGTATAAGTCAATCCTTACTGAATGTCCAATGAAAATCCTGTGCTGCAATATGAAGAATTCTCCTAACATTGCAAATGCCCTTCCTTCCCACTCCTGATGTCAGTAGGGTTGTAGGGAGTTTGATCCAATCAGAAGAGAGATTGGCCACCCATTTTGGCTGTGGGGGAAGTGACATTTTCCCTTCCTGATGGTAGCATACCCCAACTGCCTGTTCTCCTTACTCACCTCGTTCTCCATACGGAACAGGTGGGGCAAGAGGGGTTGTATGTGGCACTGTGCCCACTCTCCATAGTGTGCAGTTGGTTGGTCTGGCAGAGATGGTCAACCTGATTCATCAGCCTTGCCACTTTCCCCTTACTCCTTAGACCCCTTCCGGGTAGGCACCAACTCTGGAACCTCTCTTACAGCCTTGACACAGGCCCATAACAGTGACAAATAATTCTGCATGATGTGCCAGATTCAATCCTGAAGTAACTTGGGACCATTCCCATTGACTTCAGTGGGTGTTGTTCCTACTTAGGCTCAGGCTCAGGCTGGCCTGAAGAGTGCTGGGTGGCTGACAGTAAGAACCATGACCAGGACTCTGTGGGCCCTTTTGTCTGGAAGCTCTGTATAAGTGCAGGGAAAGCAGCTGTGTGCAATGTTGCATAACAAGGGCTTAGTGATGAGGCTAGTGTTGGAGCCTAAAAAAGACCATTGAATTCTGTGAGCAATGAACAGATGAGCTCCGAGGGAAGTCACAAAAGGATTTTTAAGAGGAACATATTGATGTGCTGGATTTTGACACGGCCCAACTAGTGAAGAAGCTTAGTTGGTAGGAAAAGGGAGAAAAGGAGTGTGCGCACTTACATCCTAATCCAGAACTCACAGAAGTCAATGGGAGCCTTTCCATTGATTCAGTACGCTTTTGGACAGGCCCACAATTCTGATAATTTGCTGTGTACCTTCTACATCCACTGTAAGGCAGAAGGTGAAGCTGCTCCAAAACAAAGCATGAACACTAGTGCCCAATAAGTTAGTATTAATGTTCTAACACATCAGTGCACAAGTTCGTGAAGCCTGGGAAATAAGTAAGAATGACTAGAAGCAATAATAAAGGATGGAGACTCTACGTTGTTGGGCCTAATTCATAGCTGATCACATTCTCAGAGCTATAGAAGAGACTGAAAGGGAACAAGAAGTGGAGAGTATATGTGAATATTTACCAAGCTGCAATCTGAAAATGAAGAATGCAATGGTGCAATGTTTATGGATTAAGCTAACGATAAGAAAATAGAGATATCTACGACAGACTGCCAGGACTGGAAGAGGACAAGAGTATCAAGCTGTTGGACCAGCCCCCAGGGTACATAAACTAAATATCCATCGGTACTTAATACAGCCAGACATCAAAGAGGTTCCTAAATTACACAGAGAAGACTTTATGGTCCAACCAGAAGAGACCCTAACCTGGATTTGACTCTTAGCAATAGGGAGGAACTGATCTGAAAATATGAGAATACAGAATGCAGCCCAGTAAGGAATGCGTTCACTCACTGTGGCTCTGTAAGGATGTTAGATGCTAGAAAAGCAAATGTAGAATTAGGAAACAGAATAAGGTACAGTGGGAGGAAATATTAAATACACTAGTAAGGAAGAAGGTTGGGAAATCCTAAAAGATGCCATGATTGTAAGGTGTCATGCAGTAGACTATAATTCTTCTGCAAAAAAAAGAATGCAAGAGCCACAAAATGACTGATGTGGTTTTACAATTGCCTGCTCAGCGATATAAGGTTAAACAAAAAAGGAATGAAAACAGAAAGGTGAGAGGCAGCTAAATTGGAGTACAGTCAGCTAACACTTGTACATAATGAAAATGAAATGCTAACCCAAAGGGTTATGGGGAATCAGAAAGTGAGAGAGACAAGAATTTTCTTGTGTTCATTTTAATAAAACAGTAAAGCACTCAGATGTGCAGGGTAAGACCATGTTGGACCAGGATGTATGAAGTGCTGTCTGAGCATGCCTTCCTGCTAGGCAAGGAGTGGGGAGAAGGTGGAGGGCCAGAAGGGAAAGAGGAGGTATGTGACATCAGGCCTAGTAGCACTGAGCTGCAAGTTAGAATAGGAGGACAGCAGGAGGACATGAGTGGAAACAAAGAAAACTGTGCTCTCTCAGGCATACGGGAAGGAGAAGAGGCCAAGCAGACTAACACAACTGAGGTGCTAGTCGAAGGAGGGGCGGGGCCAGTGTCAGCCATATGAGTAATACTTTGGGAGAAGGGATTGGAACCAGGGAGAAGTGCAGAGATGAGCATGTCTGATGCCAAGTTTCAGTTTGAATATGTTCTGTGTTAATGCTCTGATTAGAGATGTATAGTAATTGGGAGAAGACAGATTGCATCTGGACTTTTCAGATATAGTCAGATAGTTTAAAAGCCAGAATAGCAGGAAAAAAACCAAACTGTACTTTTCCAACCAAGCCAGAGCAAGCTGTGTAACAACTTTTAGAGCCTTGCAAATTTAACAGCAACAGCTGATTTGATTTGATGAGGGAGAATAAAACTGACAAATCACACACGGTTCAAAGGCAGTTTAACTTACCAAGCCACAGCAGGGCTTCTGAAAGAAAAAGAAAAGAAAAGAAAAGAAAAGAAAGCTACAATTTCATTAATTTCCATTGCTGTAAAACACACCATCATTTAACTTGATTTGAGGAGGCAAATGTCCTCTCTCTAATATTTGTTATAGCCTTTTAATTGCAAAGTTAGCTGCTGCTGCTGCCTGGACCAAGCAGTTTAATTTGCAAATCAATCCTTCACTTAATCACAAATCAAATGCAAGATATTTGTATAAAAACTATATGAATGGGGACCTGGCTGATTAAAACAATTAAAAATGTCTCGAACTACTAAAACATTTTGCTGGGGAAAGTGGGGTCAAAAAAAAGAAAAAAACCCCACCATCAGCCCAAAACATCAGAGGGCAGTGTGCAAAGCTCTGAGACAAACAAAGCACATGGCTCAGAAGAATATACTAAGGAACATAAGAAATTTTCCAGAGTTCCTTGCAAGCTTATTGACAACTTTCAAGATTTTATTGCAAATCTCATGATACTTGGTATTTTTGAGCTCTACGAGGCAAGTCATTAGGTGAGAATTTCAGCTTTCATTAAAAGAAAAGCACGTTTCTATGCCTCGTGGTGACAGAGCTAAATGTGAAAACATGACTCAAGCATAAAAAAAAACAGAAGACCAATGAAAATCACCCAAAATTTCATGATTTTTAGACCAAATTCATGATTTTGGGAGGTCCTGATGCATGATTTTTTAACATTTGGGGCGGAAAATGCTGATATCTTTAATTTTAATGTCAGAAACATTAAATGTTTTGTGTAATTAGCAGAGTGCTAGATGCTTTATGGTAAGGATTGCCCTCTTAAAAGTGGATGAAACACTACCATTTAGAATTTGCTTTCCACTGTTATATAACTGCTCTGCTGCTTGTATAAAATGCATAATAGTAGAAAATATGTCACTTGGCCCACAAAAAACAAGCTTGCTTCGGGAAAGGAAACATCAGGAGATTCATACATTTGCCGTCTTGTTTAGCACAGCTAACATAATCACTATACATGATTTCAATTTTAGACATATTTAAATACTCTGCAACTTGCTGCCCTGCAAATACTCTGACTACTTGCCTTAATCTTGGGTCAAACTATGTTAGCACCCACAGAATGAGAGACTGTATAGAGGCAATTGCAAAGTCTCTTAGCAAATGGTGTCAGAAATACATACCCAGATAGCTAGTCTCATGAGTTTGCTTACTGATGGATCCACTGACAGTTCTGTAGCTGAGCAAAGGTGAGCATACATCAGATTTGTCTAGGAGAGAAATCTTGTTCTCCATTTGCTGACCTAGCAGATTTGAAATCTGGGACAGCTGACGGTATCATGCAGGGAATATAAAAAGTGGTAGAAGTTGTGATCCAGGGAAAAGAGCTCGGTTCAAAACTGGTTAGCTTGAATTCAGATGGTACAGCAGTGAACATGGACCATCCAGATGGTGTGCAGGCCAAGTTAAGACAAGATCTTCCTCATATTGTGTTGTTATTTATGCACTTCATCACCCACCACCTTGTGTTTACTATTTGTGGATCTCAAAAAGAGTGTGTCCCTATATTAAAAATTTGAATTTATTTGTAATGCCATGTTCAATGTTTGCTATCTGAATCTCAAAGGACTCTGGCAATTTCAAACTCTTGCTGATCCCTTTGAGGCAAAGCTTTGAGCTGTACTGAAGGTCTCCACACAGGGAGACTATAGTCAGGCCATAGAACAGGAGGTTCTGATCAAACATCATCATTTGGCTGGTGCCCATTTCGAAGATACTGAAGGAACTAGCTCACGGACTGATGGAGCCTGTGTAGCTGTTAGTTGTGACTGCCTAGAGCAGGGGTCCCTAACATGGTGCCCATGGGTACCATGGCGCCTGCCAGGGCGTGTAAGTGCGCCTGCGTACTGGCCAGGAGACAAGCATCCGCCGAAATGCCACCGACAAGTTACGTCATCCAGAGGTGTCGCCGCCGAAATGCCGCCGATTTTCGGTGGCATTTCGGCGGTGACACCTCTGGATGACGCTGCTTGTCGGTGGCATTTCGGCGGTGATGCCTATTGACGTTGCCGCTTGTCGGTGGAATTTCGGCGAATGCTCGTCCGCTGCCATGGTCCTCTGTGTCTCGTCATCTGGCACCCACCAGATGAAAAAGGTTGGGGACCACTGTCCTAGAGCCCCTGTTTAGACAGGCTGCTAGGGCACCTGGTGGGAGAAATATCAAAACTCTAGGATAACAGGAAATAGAAGTCAGTCAGTTACCCTCCCCCAGCTTCTCTGCATTCAACAGCCTGAGGCTGCATCTACACCGCTAGATGTACCCACACTAGCTCTAATCTAGCTAGTTTGCTAATCATAGCAGGTAGGATGCTGCAGGGCAGGCTTCAGCGAGTACACAACCAGGAATACCAGGCAGTTGTGTACAGCCCACGCCACCTCACTGCTGTTTCTGGTGAGCTAGCTGGATTAAAGCTCACACCGGTACATCTACATAAGCTGCAAATGTCACACCAGGCCTGCAGTACAGGTGAAGCCTTAGTTAAAGGACATTCTTGAGGTGATCAAGACAGGCAAGTTTGTGTCTACATTGTATTCCAGGTTGGACTTCATTGTCTTTGTGACTGAAGTTTCTCTTACTTCTCAAGGAGAGGATGTCTTGTTGTCTGAAGCTTGCAAACTCTAGAAAGTGCCATGGTGGAATTTATGTCTAAGGACACGTCCTTAGGGGATGGTGAATGCAAAGGGGTAAACATTTCAGGCTTTTTAATGGCAAAGATGCAGAAAAGCCACATCTCTATGCTTAAAGCTGCTATTGAGCTCATGGATGTCATTCCTGATCACCAGATTCCAGCTACCACCTTGCCTGTGGTTTCAATTCTTTGCCTTTACAACGATCTACAGATAAAAAAATAACTGGCCGTTATGGCTGCATATAAACTGTCAATCTGCTAAACCACTTCAGACAGTTATTGAGTGAGGGGGGGGAAAGGGCAGTGTCCTACATCAGTGGGTGCCTGTGAATTGTCCCTTACATACCATAAAATCTAAAATACATGCTGTGACAAAGTGGGAATGTTCATAATGTGTTCACTGAGTACTGTGTGGGTGCCACAGTTTTCCCTATGCATTACTTAAGTATCTAGGTGGTGGGATAAGTCTGTGTGATTGTTGCAGAGCCTGAGAGGGCACGGATGATGGTGTCTGCACAGAGAATGGCCGACATCCTGTCTCCCAGCAACTGATGGCATGGGCCCCTCCTCTGCAAAGGTGCCAACTGAAAGTGTTGGAGAACAAAGGGATCAGGTGACCTCCTAGCCTGGGAAAGAGACAAAGGCCAGAGGAGGGGTTGAAGGAGGTTTCAGTTTGGAGCTGGCTGGGGAAATTGAGGGAGGCGCAGATGGGTCTCTGGCATCCCTGCCCCCCAAGATGGACCTGATGGAGGGGTCCTGTTTCCTGTACCTACAAGTTCTGTTTTAGACCATGTTCTTGTTGTCTAATAAACCTTCTGTTTTACTGGCTGGCTGAGAGTCATATCTGACTGCAAAGTTGGGGAGTGGGGCCCTTTGGCTTCCCAAGGAGCCCTGCCTGTGTGGACTTGCTGTGGGAAGTGCACGGTGTGAGAAGAGGATGCTGAATGCTCCAAGGTCACACTCAGGAAGGTCAAAGCTGTGTAAGTTTCTTGGCCTGGAGACAGTCTGCTCACAGAGAGGAGGCTTCCCCAGAGTCCTGACTGGCTTCATATGGGGTAGTTACAGAGCATCACCCGGTGACTCCGTGACGCAGGCATAGCAAAGCTTTTACCCAGCAAGCTACCTGCCTTCCAGGTTATATTGCTTTTGGGAGACTACTGATCTCATTGTCATATAGCAGTGACATGATAGAATGGGGGGTTTCCACAATTAACATAATCCAAACAAGCCCAGAACATTCCTTATTAGGATGGGGACTTTGATCTGTCTCTTATTATGTGTATGCATTCTGCTTAAAACCCTGATTTTAGTGTGGGCCTCTGGACTCTACAAGAAATACACTAGTAAATTGAAAGGTCTCAGAAATTACCATCTCATAAACATAACAGCTGCCTCCAGAAAATATTGGAACAAATATTAAGAAAAAAATCATTGAACATCTGGAGAATAACAGAATATTGAGCAATATGCAGCATAAAAAAATCTTGCCAGAAAAAACTTGATTGTTTTTTGAGGTTTTTTTGACACAATAACAAAATTCATGAAAAAAGTAGGAGATATACTACAGTGTATTCCATTTCAATAAAACATTTGCTATAGGGTGTCTTATGAAAACTTACTTCTAAAATTAACTCAAATCAACTTATATGGGAACAATGTGGACTGAAAAGTGGTTGTAGGATATTAAAGAAAGAGGAATGTTAATTGGCAATGTATCGAACACAGGGCCAGTTTCTATCCTGATGCCACAGAGCTTACTGTTAGGCCAAGTGCTGTGTAATATACTATTTAATTCTATTCTATACAGGCAGGGCAGGCTCCAGGCCCCAGAGCGCCAAGCACGTGCTTGGGGTGGCATGCCGTGGGGGGCGCTCTGCCAGTTGCCGGGAGAGCGGCAGGTGGCTCCGGTGGACCTCCCGCAGGCGTGCCTGCGGAGGGTCCGCTGGTCCCGCGGCTCCTGTGGAGCATCTGCAGGCACGCCTGTGAGAGGTCCACCAGAGCAGCGAGACCGGCGGCCCCTCCACAGGGACGCCTACGGGAGGTCCACCGGAGCCGCGGGACCAGCGAGCGACAGAGCACCCCCTGCGGCGTGCCACCGTGCTTGGGGCGGCGAAATGGCTAGAGCCGGCCCTGTATATAGGTTCTTATACACATCCACCCCCCACCACCACCCCATTGCAGTATCTGAGTATCTTCCAGAACTAAAACACATACAGGGCGACTTCTGCTGACAAAATGATGTCCCCCGTTCCTCATCCCTGTGGGAAATTGTATGTGATTTAAAAAAAATATTTCTCCATTCTCATAAATTCTAATAAATTCTGAGTTGCTGTGTGTGGTTAACACTTTTAGTCATGACCTAGAAGGAGTAAACAGCATTCTAATGAAATTCACAGATGATATCGAGGGTTCAGTTTGGCATTAACCTACAGCCCACACCTGTTCCCCTACTCAGCAATAAATCCACCCAAAGCTCAACCCTGATCTAGCAAAGCACTTAAGTTCATTTGTAACTTTAAGTACATGAGAAGTCTCATTTGAAGCTGATGGGGCTACTCATGCTTAAAATTATGCTGAAACTTGATCAGGAATTTAAAGTAGCTTCAGGTTACATTAACTTCTGAGCAGACCCTCCTCTGGCTTGGGGAAGCCCAATCAAGGGAAGATTCGGAGACATCTGCCTCAAAGCCAGTGCAGAAGCACAGGAACTTTGTGCAGATGTCCCTTTACCTCATCAGATCCCCTAGATCTTGGATGATACACAGAGACACAACCTCCTGTTCATTCCACAGGCTAATCTTGCCCTCCTCTCCTTGCCAACAGGGGTCTCCACTCCTTTCCTCTTCTGTGGCCTCCTCCTGCAGATTTTACAGATGGCATCCCAAGGGTAGTAACTGAAGCCCCCACTGATTGGGACAAATGAAAATAGACTGGGGAAAAATACTAGTAATTGTGCCATAAGGTAAGGAACAATCCAGCCCTGCAAGGAAATGGCCTGAATGTCCTAATAGATCTGAACAATCTATTACTTTATTAACTTGAAGGAGAAAAAATTTCCAAAAAACACCCCAAAACTCCACTTTCTTTTCTCCCTGAAGGGAAAATTTGGTGCACTAATCTCTAGGTCATTATAGATTAATAGCTGCTTTTGCCCTATACGTTGACAGTTTAGTTTATTATGTTGGGTTCTAAAAATACTTCAAGAAACAAAACATATGACTGACCAGTGCCCTGTGGCTTTCTTCCTCATGTGAAAACTTCAAAGTGTTTCTCTAATGTTTCTGTAACATATGACTGCTGGCAACAAAGGATACAGTTTTACTTGAAAGGGATTTATTGATGAATAAGTAGGTAAAATAGCTAGCGGGATAACAGCAAATGATGTACAAACATATCTTCTATGTACTCTATTCAAAGGACAATGTTAAGGCTAGTAGGAATGTTAAGGAACGGGGTAGGGATGAAGCCTATGGTGGAAAGGGTGGGGATGGGCGCTAGCCTCCCCAAGCAGAGGATTCACTCACTGCCCATGGTCTTATCCTGTCCATACAAAGCCCTCTAGTACTATGGTGGGGCATTGGGTCAGCCTGCCCTCAGAGGAAAAACGTGCCACCTCTGAATTGTCAACATCACCTCTTACTGGTATCTAGGTGATCCTTTTGAAGGGGATGCTGAAATGACTAAATGACTAACATTCTGTTAAAGCTGCCTGTTTTGCAGGTTTACTCCCAGTTAGAAAGTCCCTCTTCAAGGCCTTGATTCAGGAAGGTACTTAAGCATACCCCCATCTTTAAGCATGTGAGTTCTCCCATTGATACGTGTTTAAGCCTCTTGGGGACCTGAGCTCTAACAGTTGACGTTGATCCTGTAAAAGTCAGGCCGGGTGAACTCATTTTGCCTTTTTTTTTTTTCTTTTTTTTTTTAAAGCCCACATGAACGCTATGGTATTAAAAGATCAGCTTGAATGTTATTAGGTTATTAGGAGAGACTGTTTTTTTTAAAAAATGAGCAAAAAGTAAGACAGGAAAAAAAAAAACAAAGGGGGAAAGATGGTGAATGTAGAGCCAAGAGTGGGCATAATGAAAATTAAACACTGACTATGAAAGAAAAGGAGTAGAAGGGAAGAAAAAGACATTTAATTTAAAAATACATCTTATGTACAAAGTATAGAGCACATATTTGTGCCAGCATAGCTTTTGGGGAATGTGCTACCCCCTAACACGTAGCCCAGGCCTCTCTTTTAACTACAAAAACATTTTAAAAATTGAATCTCCTCTGGAGAAAGAAGTGGATTAAAGTTACAGAGGGAAAAGGTTAATAAATCCATGCTAACTCAGTGAACCCTCAAATTAATTTGAGAGGTCTGCAAAACCTCAAACTCCTTGAGGTTCACTTATTCCTACTTTATTATATAAAATGAGTGACTATAAAGTCCCAGTGTAATAAAATCTGGATTAAGCTGTTGCAGCATTTAGCAGAGCCAAATAATGTTGCCAAGTTGTTTTTAATACTTTTTAAATGAAAACACACACACAAAAAAATGTAGAACAAGGGTCAGGAATCATGGAAGAAATACTGCCAAGCCTCTGTCACGGGAGAGCTAGATGGCACTCTCATGTCCTAGAGATCCCAGAATAAGACAACCTATTCACTGTTCAAACAGATCAGCAGTGGCATGCTGCTACCTGTACGTGTTTTTACGTCACCTAAATTTGCGTATTACAGGTCTGTTGAATTTAAGCTCAGCTCCTGTCAGTCATCTCCTCTGCATGGGCAGACCCCTACGCTTGCCCAGAGCTCTGCTGAAGTCAAGGGATTGCCTGCACAGATCCAACTGCAGGACCAGGGCCTTAGGTTTTAATAACTCGGACAGGGACCAGGTGCTCAATCCTAAACCCTCACTCACATACACAGTCCCTATTCATGCAAGTAGTCCCCAAAAATACCTTCAGGAGCCCATGAGTCTCTTTGTAAATCAGTCCCAGAATGCACTTCACTCCTCAGCCCCCTTACCATCTCCCTCCGCCCTCATGACAAGCAAAATGGTGAATAGCAGGTTTTGTAATGCCCTGGATGTTGCCCACAGTACCTATCTATGGTACTTGGTGCCTCCTTTTCTGAGCCCCTTGCCTCCCTGGCCACCATCACACACATCGGCAAGGTTTACAGACAAAAGTACATCCCATTGACATCAGTGAGATTCCTCAAATGAGTAAAAGCTGTAGCATCAGTCCCTATGTGTTTTTCTATGTATACGCTGAGCACACGACTCGTGCTCAACAATAACAAAGGAACACTGGCATTGCCAGACTGCATCAGATCTATGGTCCATCTAGACCAGTATCCTGACAGCAACAATCGCCAGCATCAACTGCTTCAAATGAAGTTTCAAGACCCCTCTCATTAGGCAGACTTGAGATAATCTGTTACCAGGGAAGTCTTCTGCTAACTCATACTTGTTAGAGATTGGCTTAAACTCTTTGAAACATGCTTTTTTATACTCTTTACAACCTTTTTTAAAAAAAGTATTTACAGTTTCACCTCTGGAGAGAAGGCAGAGGGGTGAACTGGGAAGGCACATATAGAATCTTTTAAAAACTTTCATTTCTCAGTTGAAAACCTTGCAGAGTTTTGAAGGGAAATAGTAGTTTTCACCTCTGATACTATATTGGGCCATATTCTAGGTTTGAATATGAACATGGGGTTCCAGATGACTTAAACGGAAAATATCCAAAACCAGAAAATAGCCTGTTTTTTTGGGGGGGGGAGGGAGAGGGATTGTTTATTTTTTTTAACCAAAAAGGTTCTCAAAATTTCTTTTTAAATCTCTTACAAAAGTACTGAAGTTTTTATGAAACAAATCTTCTCTGGGTTTTCCTCTCCCAAATTCATAGATTTTTAAATGCCAGAATGGACCACTGTGATCAATTATACTGGTCTAAATGTGTGCAAGAGAAGGAAAAATCCATTTCAAGTCTACCCAAAAACAAAAAAGTTATATATATGTAACTTCTGGCAGCGTGGGTGGATTTTTCAGCAGTCCACAAGAGTGAGTTCTAAAGCTAAGGGCAGTTCTTTGTATACCTCTTTTCCACTGGGTTTCCCCTGCATCAGAAACCAAATGAAATACCATAAGGCAAGTTATGCTTATGCTGGACCAAGTGGAAATGGAAAGTCACAGAAATATCCCCAAAGAAAGCCAGTTCTTGCAACATTTCCAGGCCAGTTCTGCAGACCCCAATTTTTCCTACAGTTGTTATACCAATAAAAACTAGCAGGATCTTAAAGGGGACAAGACATTTGTCACATTTATTGTAAATACCATAATAAAATAAAAGATAACAGCAAACAATGTTGTTTGGTTACTTATTCCTATGATTCCGACCTCCGGTCGCTATATTATATAATCCATTCACACCAATCTTCATACAAGTTCTGTGTAGATATTAAGTTACCAGCTAAAGTTGCTTGTGACAGATTACTGGCCAGGTACTCTGTACACAGAGTGAGGCCGAGTCCAGCAGGTGCACCTGATGCTCCTGGAGGCTGGCAGCAGAACCATAGACTCAAAGTCTTAGTCTTCAGAGTCAGCTTTATAGGATTTTTCCTATGTTAGTTCATGGGAGTTGTTCATTCTGCTGTTGTTAAATTAATCAGCAGGTGGCTGGCTCATGTTGGCAGCAGAATGTTACCCAAAGTGTCTTTATTTACCCTTCTTTTTTTACAGGCTTTTAGTTTGGATTCAAAGTTAGGTTTGCTGTGTCACGCTGCCTTGGTTTGGATTGATCACCCCGTCAATTGCAGCGTGACTTTCAGCCTTGAACCTGCTTTGATCTTCTTCTTGTTCTTTGTCCTTTTCTTTTTAGGGTGGATGCTTTTTACTTTGTTTCACTGTTGTCTAGGTTTTCAGCCGTGGTAGTTGAACTTCACCTCATCAGGACAAGCTGGGGCTGGAGTTGATTTTAATCATCCATACATGCTCATTCAACATCTAAATAACTAATAAGATTACAGCGGGTTTGCAAAATGAAGTTGGGAAGCTTTTACAATGAGTGAGCGTTTAAAATGGAGTTTGAATTACAATATGGCAAAAAGTGAACAGAAGTTACAATGCAGGCAAGTGTAGTGAATGGTGAACAGAAGTTACATTAATAAAGTGAATAATTAAAAACAATTTCATTTATCAGTTCTACACAGTTGGCTGAATATCCAGACATTCAGGTGCTTATCTGATCTGAACTTCCCAATCTCTTTTGAAGTTTGCCCTTCACCAATTGCATCCTGCCTCTCCCTGCAGAAGGAATGGTCAGTAGGTAAGGAGGACATTTGGAAAAAAAAAAGTACATAACACAACAGTTCAATCTCAGTTTTTTGTTTTTAACTGTCTCCAAAGAAATTTGAGCTGGCTAGCCAGACGGTAAATTATTGGACGTTTGACACTGAAGTCTGGTCTGGTCCTATCTTAGAATATTTGCTATGGCTCCATATGATATCAAAGTCTAATTTACAATGCAATCTATGTTACTTTACAGAGCCAAATTCTGTTCTTAGTTACACAAGAGTAACCCCATTTACTTCAGTGTGGTTGTGAGCATGTAAAAGAGCAGAATTTGGCCCACTGGATTTATTTCAAGTTCACAGACATTCTATAAAACTTTGCAGTTAGGGTTGAAAACTTTCTACTCAGACAAAACTGAACAGCCTTGCCCACCCCCTACCCCAACCTCCTCTGAGACCCTGCCCTGTCCCTTCTCTGAGGCCCCACCCCCCCATTCACTCCATCCCTCCTCCCTCTGTCACTCGCTCTCTACACCCTCACTCACTTGCTCATTTTCACCAGGCTGGCTCAGGGGGTTGGGGTGCGGAAGGGAATGAGGGTTCTGACTGCAGGTGCAGACTCCAGGGTGGGGCCAAACATGAGGAGATCAGGGTGTGAGAAGGGGCTCCAGGCTGGAGCAGTGGGTTGTGGAAAGGAATGAGGGCTCCACCTGGGGTGCAGGCTCTGGAGTGGGGACAGGATGAAGGGTTTAGTGTGGGGTTGGGGGATGAGGGATTTGAGGTGCAGAGGGGGGCTCCAGGCTGGGGCTTTTGAGGGTTTCAGAGGGCAGGAGGGGGGGATCAGGGCTGGGGCAGGAGGTTGAGGTATGGGAGGAGGTCAAGGGTGCAGGTTCTGGGCGGCGCTTATCTCAAGCAGCTCCTGGAAGCAGTGGCTCCTATTCAGAGACACAGCCAGGGGGAGCTATGCACTGCCCCATCTCTTCCCATTGGCCGTGGTTCTTGGCCAATGGGAGCTGAAGACAGTACTTGGGGCGGAGGCAGCATGCAGAACCCCCTGGCTTCCCCTTTGCATAGGAGCTGGAGTATGGACATGCTGCTGCTTCTGGGAGCTGCTGGAAACCTGCCTTAGCCCCACTGCACTGCCAACCAGACCTTTAAGGGCCCAGGCATTGGTACTGATCAGAGTCATCAGGGTCCCTTTTCGACTATGCGTTCCAGACAAAAAATGGGCAGCTGGAAACCCTATTTGCAATATACAATGACTCCGTTTGCAATCTAGCTGAAGAGTAACTGGCATAAGTGAGAAATACATTTAAACTAGAATCTGTATTGACTGACACAAACTATCATAAAATGACTGTTGTTTCTAATGAAAGAGTCACACAAATGTTAAAGTTGTAAGTCGCTCCTCGAAAGAAAAGGAAATCCCTAGCTAAAGAGTAATCACTTCTACTTTCCAAATAGCAGACTAGCAGTGTCATGACATAACCTTAATAAACATAACAGGCTACCATTGCCAAAGAGGTATGTGTGATATGCTTTTCACTTCACTGGCATGCATGCCACATGATGCTATGACTCTTACACTGCTTTCCTTTAAAACGTAACCAGCTGGTGGCAATAGACACAACTTGACTGTTGGTCAACACAACACAAAGTCTTTGTTCTACTTGTGATTTGTGACATTTCTGGAAATCATACATTTCCACTGAATGCCTTTCAGTGCAATGTTCAAAGCGTTTCCCTAGCTTCCCCCAGAGTCACACTGAAATATGTCTGACAAAGTCTGTGTTTGTGATTAATTGCTGGAAGGCTCTTGATGACACCATTATCTGAACTTGCCATTGTCCAATGCACCATTAACTTTCATTCCTGTGAATGAAAACAGAGAGATTAATTGTGCTTTGCAAAAGACAGCACATTTGTCTTGTAATCTAGCTCCTTGTAGAGTAGGGTTTAATATGTACTGTAGGATTCAGATTTGTCTTTGCTTTTCCATAGACTTAGAAATAGCTCCCAGTGGCACTTAATGATGCCAATGTAACAAGAGAACCGGTATTGCCACCATCCAGGAACTGAAATGCCAGAAGACTCAACTCTCATTTTGCCCCAAAAATGGTTCTCTTGAGCATAACAGCCTGAAAAACAGAAACACAAATATACCATAAATACCAAGATAGTCTAGTCTATTCAGATTGCTATGGATCCCAGGTTTTTTTTAAACTATATTTTTAAAAGCCTAGTCATGCAATATCATGTTCTTTATCAATCACCAGCAGGTGCATGCACTCTCCATTCTTTGCCATTAGGGTTTTTGTTTGTTTTTCATTTTTTTAATAACTCAAGGTTAGGCATTTCAAAAGTTTCTGACTAAGTCAAGAGCACAAGTCAATCCCCTTGAAATGCCAAGGGGCTTGTGCTCCAAACTTGCTTGGTCACTTTTGAAAATCCCACCCAAACATCTGTTTTCCAAAATGTCAAATGTCCCTCATTCTTAGCACTGTACTAATGAGCAAATAACAGAGAACACTGAAAACAAATGCTGAGAAAACCAAGATTATGAAGGTAGGAAACTGGATAACAGATGCAAAGGTATACATGAATGGAAAAGAAATCAAACAGGTAGAAGAGTTCTGCTACCTGGGACGTGTGATGACATTTAAATGTGGCTCCAATGAGCATATTCATACAAGATTAGGAAAAGCAAAGACATTTTTTCAAACAGACCCCAAAGTAATGGTCAGATTATATCATGCTATTGTACAGGGCACAGTACTGTACTGAGCAAAGACTTGGACAATGACAATGGCTCAGGAAGTGAGTATTCACCCATGAAAGCTTATGCTCCAATATATCTGTTAGTCTATAAGGTGCCACGGGACTCTGTCACTTTTTGCAGATCCAGACTAACACGGCTACCCCTCTGAAAAGAGATTAGAGGCTGCCCATCACAGATGGCCAAGGAAATTATTACATTAAATCATGGAAAGACAAAACAACAAATGCAAGTGTGAGGGATCTGACCCAGCAGGACATGTTAGAAAATGTCATCAAAGAAAGAAAGCTCAGGTGGGTGGGACATGTATACAATATGGAAGATAGGAGACGTGCTAAGCAAGCAGTATGAATTTGAGGGAGGAAAGAGAAAGTGAGGGTACTTGAGGGAGGAAAGAGAAAGTGAGGAAGGCCAAGGAAGAACTAACAGAAGATAGAGAAAGAGGATATTGAATGTGCTGGCGTCACCTGGAAAGAAGTACCACAACTAGTAAACAACCATAATCAATGACAGAACTGCATTGCCACCATGTCAGTGGGGTAGGAGGAACAAAGGTCTAAGGGAAAGTAAGATAATAGGGATTATGGAATGTAGGTTTCACTGTAAACTCTTAACTTCTCCATAATGTGTGTTATTTCTCCATAACAGTAATGCCCTTACGTTAATCCAATGATCTTTCACCCTCAGTGTTTTACAACATTTTTGTAACCGACTCAGTCTATGTACAGGGATCATTTAATTCGCCATTGAAATACCGCCATTGGTGGAAAGAGAGAAACTGATCACGAGTACTACCCAGCATTTTAAGACAGGAAGCAATGAATACTTTTTCCAATTGAAAATATAATGGGACTTAGCTAAGTAAAATGCAATTGCCCAAGAAGAAATGTTGCCTTAAGTTAACGAGAGGTAACACTACTAGTCTTACAAAGCGTGACATGGAACAAGAAACGAGTTCAAGTTGTCAGCGTACTTGATTTATCTCACACCTGAAAGGCAGTAATAGCAGTAGCACAAGAACCTGTAAACGCCACAGTGGGTCATGTACTGAATCAAAGAGACAATTGCCACCAGCTGAATGCGAAACATTGGGGGCACATAGGGGAGTGAGGGCTCTGGCTGGGGGTGCAGGCTCCGGGGTGGGGCTGAGTATGAAGAGTTTGGGATGCAGGAGAGTGCTCCAGGCTGAGACCAAAGGGTTCAGAGGGGGATCAAGGCTGAGATAGGGGGTTGGGGTACAGGCAGGTGGCTCGGGGGTGCAGGCTCCAGGCGGCACTTACCTCAAGCAGCAGCATGTCCCTCTCTCCGGTTCCTATACAGAGGCACAGCCAGACAGCTCTGCTGCACACCATCCCGTCCACAAGCACTGCCCTGCAACTCCCTTTGCAGCTGGCCAATGGGAGCTGCGGGGGTGGTGCTTGAGGCAGGGACAGTGTGCGGAGTGGAACCCCCTGGCTATCCCTATGCATTGGAGCTGGAGAGGGGACATGCCGCTGCTTCCAGGAGCCATGTGGAGTGGCCCCCAACCCTGCTCCCTGGCGGGAGCTCAAGGGCCAGATTAAAACGGCTGTCAGGCCAGATGCAGCCTGTAGGCCATAGTTTGCCCA
Source organism: Chelonoidis abingdonii (assembly GCF_003597395.2). Taxonomy (NCBI): domain Eukaryota; kingdom Metazoa; phylum Chordata; order Testudines; family Testudinidae; genus Chelonoidis; species Chelonoidis abingdonii. The sequence goes on along the minus strand of NC_133769.1, from coordinate 202,829,600 downwards.
TCCCTGTTCTATTTGTTTCAAAAACTATGGAAGACCACATGCTATATGCTTCCTGAGAGCTCCCTGAACTTGTTTCCAGTGTCCCGAAATATCTCAGGAGTTTCTAAAGCAATCTAGTAGTTGCCTTTGCAGTAGGAGTGAGCAAATATTCCTGTAAAGAAAAGGAAGATAGAAAAAAGAAAGAAAGAGGTGCAGATTGAGAGAGGAGAATGAAGACAATAGAAACAAGGATGAAAAATCAACGTTGAATACTGCAGAAACAGTTGAGAAGATCCTCACCTGGGGCAGTCAATGGAACTATGGCAATTTACAGCAGCAGAGGATCTGCCCCAATGTAGTACAAAGCGGAGCCTTAGAGAGAGATAAAAACCACGCTGAGACAGAGAGAGACAGGGCCGCCCAGGGGGTGCAGGTGAAGCAATTTGTCCCAGGCCCCGGGCTCCACAGGGGCCCCCACGAGAATGGCCAAGGCTCCCTCCTCAGCCCCAGCCCGACCTGACCCTGCCTCCGCCCCTCAGCCAGAGCCTCAGTGCATCCGGGAGCATCCCTGAACAGCGGCCCAGCATCGCTCCAGCAGGGCCCCTGAGCTCCACCCCACTCAGAGCCGTGTGGTCATGGGGTGGGGCTGCGAGCTTCATGCCGAGCGGAGGAAGCTCAGGCCCCGCTGGAGCTTGCAGCCCTGCCCCCTGACCACGCGGCTCTGAACGGGGCAGAGGTTAAGCCCCGTCGGAGCCATGCTGCACAGCTGTTGAGGGAAGCTCATGGATGGGCTGAGGCTCCAGGTGAAGGGGGAGCCAGGGGTAAGGGCAGGGCTGGCTCCAGGCACCAGCTTATCAAGGAGGTGCTTGGGGCAGCAACTCCGGAGAGAGGGAGCACTTTCAGGTATTCAGCGGCAAGTCGGCAGAGGATCCCTCACTCCCGCTCGGAGCAAAGGACCTCCCGCTGAATTGCCGCAGATAGCGACCACAGCTTTTTTTTTGTTTGTTTGGCTGCTTGGGGCAGCCAAACCCCTGGAGCCGGCCCTGGGTAAGGGGCCAGGGCGGGTTGACTAAGGGGCAGGAAGTCCCAGGGACAGTCAGGGCACAGGGAAGGGGAAAAGTTCCTGGGGGACTGTCAGTCAGGGGATGGGGAAGGGGGGGTTGGATCATGGGCATTCCGGGGGTCTGTCAGGACTCAGCGGGGAAGTGGATAGGGGTTGGGGCAGTCAGGGACAGGGAGCAGAGGTGGGGTCCCAGGGTAGTGGTTGGGGTGAGGTCTCTGGGGGACGGTGAGGGGACAAGGAGCAGGATGGGTCAGGGATTCTGAGGGGGGCAGGAAGTGGATGGGGGTCGGATAGGGGGCAGGGGCAGGCTGTTTGGGAGGCACAGCTTTCCCTACCCTAAAGCTCATTCAGCAGTTTGAGGCTTGCAGAAGAGCCAAGCGTTACTTTCCATTAGGGCTACCATACACTTTCATTCTAACTAAATGCCAAATTAATAGTCCCTATATTATAATTTAAGTGCTATAGGGAGATTCAATGTCAGGGAGGGTAGCTCAATTTAAAATTAGCCACTGGGGGAGGATCACATGAGCAAGAGCAATAATCCTTCCCAGCCCTACCAGGGAGACCCTGCATTCCCTGAGGCTTCAAAAAGGGGTTAATTCAGTGGTTTAACAACATTTATAGTATATCTGTGAACCCTTTCACAATAGACAAACACCTTGAGTGAGTATGACCTCCCCCTTAATAAAGTTAAAAACACTTTTTTTAAACACTATTATAAATGCTGGAGGCAAAGCAGGGTTTGAGGTGGAGGCTGACAGCTCGTGACCCCCAGTAATAACCTCGTGACCCCCTGAGGGGTCCTGACCCCAGTTTGAGAACCCCTGGGTTAATTTAATTTTAGCACCCTGTGTCCATTCACATGCATGTGCTATTTTGAGCATTTCAGTTTTCACAACATAGGCTCATCCCAGATTCTGGAACAAGCTCAAATGCTCAGTTCGTGGAGTATGTACATAAGCTATACTAAAGACAACCCACAGTAACCGTCTCCAGTTTGTGAGGGACCCCATGGAGCCAGTCTCTAGGAAACAGATATAATGCATGGAGGTTAAGTCCATTAATGGCTATTAGCCAGGATGGGTAAGGAATGGTGTCCCTAGCCTCTGTTTGTCAGAGGTGGAGATGGATGGCAGGAGAGAGATCACTTGATCATTACCTGTTAGGTTTACTCCCTCTGGGGCACTTGGCATTGGCCATTGTCGGGTAGACAGGATACTGGGCTGGATGGACCTTTGTTTGACCCAGTATGGCTGTTCTTATGTTCTAACCTAAATGAACCCAAAGTTATGGAGACAGATATGAGTCAAGGAAGCCAGCAGAGTATCAGAAACCTGGAAAAAATCTCTGACTGGATGGGCTCAGGCATTTGGTCACAAGCTGAGGTGGTTCAAAAGTTTTGGATTTTTTTAAGCAGAATTTTTTTTATTGTTTTTTTAAACAATCAAACACAGCAAGCAGCAAATATTTGGCCACACACTTCTGAAACCCCAAACCATATTCAGGTTTTGGCAGACTAATTTCAGCTTTTCAATTAAAAAAACACAACAAAATTTGAAGGAAAGCAGACATTGTCTGTGATTTTTTTCTGCTTTTTAAAAACCCCTAGTTTTCGATCCAGAAAAAGTTTTGATGGAAAATATTTGTCCAATCTTTTCAATGAGCTTTAGTGCCTTTTAGCACTAGCTGATGCTGAGAACCAGTGATACCTTGTAAAGAAATTTTCTCAAAACTGGGTTTGTGCTGAGATGCAGAAGGTTTATTTTTCCCAGGGCCGCCTATGGTGGGGCAGCAAGTGGGGCAATTTGTGATGGGCCCCGCAGGGGCCTCCACAAGAATATAGTATTGTATAGTATTACAATTTTTTTTATGGAAGGGGCCCCCAAAATTGCTTTGCCCCAGACCCCCTGAATCCTCTGGGCGGCCCTGGAGAGAGATAAATGGGGAAGCAGAAAGACAGAAAATTAAGCAAAACTAGAAATTAAGGAAAGAGAATAAGTGCAATAAGGAAAGACTAGACAATGGGGAAAAGAGACTCAATTCGCAGTGAGGAAGAAGAAAAGGAACAAAAGAAAAGCTAGAGGGGGGTATGAAATGAATCTGAGAATTGGGGAAATAGACAGAAAAGGAAGAGGAAATAAGCCAGAAATACAAGATCAGTGTTTCTTCCTTCATAGTATTTGTTTTTAATTTGAATGAAAGAACCTGTTTTTTCCTGAACTAGTAGGAAGCCAAGACTGGGCCATTGCAATCTATGGCCATTACAGACCTACAGTCTCACAGAATCCGTTATCTTGTTGTTAAGCCACATAACACTAAATCTTTTGCTGGTTTATCTATTTCTGCATCTCTAGTACATATAGTTTTTCTCCTACTACATTAGGTTATGCACCCTGCTGATCCCCTGGGATTCCTACTTGCCATACCAAGCTGTAGGGTGAATCTGTGTATAAGTCCTTTTTTGCACTAATGTTTTTTGTTTGCTCCTCAAACTACTACAGTTCTTGCCACACTAGTGTTGTTGCATTGGGTTTAGCTCCTTTCTACACCAGAGCTTAGCCTACTTAACCACTATGCCCTCTTCAGCAGGAAAAACATGTCTCCTATTTACAGCCAAGCTGCAACTGCAAAAACATAACTACTTGCACGCCAACTTTTTTTAAGTTTCATTCCACTGGGGCTGCTCTGTCAATGGAGCATACAAGTCTCACTCCTCAAGTCCATTATTTCCTTCCCATTCACATTATGGAGGGCCCTCTTCCTTCCTCTCTTCACTTCCAACCTATAATTTTTTAGACGCAGGAAGGTGTCTTTTCTACCACTTCCCAGCCTTGTACCAATCACAGCATATGTTTTAAAAAAATGTGCCCATACACTTGTACAGAAAATGAAGTACAGTCTAGTGCCCCTCATACCTGACTGGTTCTTTCCATGCTCCTAATGACCACAGTCCATATCCTCATAGCACTTTTCTGAGAGGGGCCCTGTAACAGGGTTTACTCACCATGGGGGATAAGTTACTTTCAGGTTAGATGCCCCCTTCTGACTATAGCTCACATGGTGTCCCTCCTTGCTCTATAGTGCTCCCTCTTCATGATTCAGCCCTCTGGGCCCATCACTGTATAGTCATCCCCTTCCAGGGTAACAAAGTCCCATTAAATCAGCTGTCCTCATGCCATTCCAGACAGTCTTCTGGTTCAAGGCCTAGGTCCTGTCCCACTTTTCCAGTAGGAGAACCCAAATCCACCTACTACTCCAGGTTCCAACCCAGGGATCTTATGTCTAACAACTATAGCCTGCTTGCTCCCAGACCCTATTGCTACTTCCCAACTGAACTTCATCTTCCATTTGTTAATTAATTAATATATGGAGATATACCTATTTCATAGAACTGGAAGGGACCCTGAAAGGTCATCAAGTCCAGCCCCCTGCTTTCACTAACTAGTAGGACCAAGTACTGATTTTGCCCCAGATCCCTAAGTGGCCCCCTCAAGGGCTGAACTCACAATGCTAGGTTTAGCAGGCCAATACTCAAACCACTGAGCTATCTCTCTCCCCTTTGTTGATGCCTGGCTCTCCTCCAGGTATAGCATATAAGGTTAATTGACCTAATTTAACCTACTCTGCCTTGTGTAGGGTACATATCTCATCACAGGCCCCCAGTATTCCTTTGCCTGGAAGCAGTGCTTAGACCATAACTTGTCTCATGACTCAGCCTCCCCTGGAATGTGTCCAGTTTGTCAGACCGTGCTTGTGATCTTCAGTTGTCCCTTAACTCAATTCAGCTGGTCTTAAATAAAAAAAAAAATATTTCTAGTCAAAATTACTTGCACAGTGAAAAGCTAAGCAGACTCTAAATACAGATAGATGGAAGGTCTGCAAAAAGCATAGCTAGCTAGGCCTGGCTGTGAGCTACATCCCAAAGGTTAAGATGGATGAGGCTCTCAGGGAGCAGAACATACTTTATCCCGCATACCACAAGATTTGCCATTCAGCAGCTCTCTCTAAGCAATTGTGTGACATGACCCAAGAAGGTGTTCCCAGGATCAATGTTTCTCCGTGTGTCACAGTCTTCTTGAGCTTTATCAGGCCAGGCATTAAAAACTTTCAATAGCATGTTATACATTACCTCATTCTTTGTTTTAAACGCCAATGCACAATTAGGAATTGTACTCCTAAATGACCATATTTAATTGTGTGGCTGTAACTGTTTCAGTCCCAGGATATTAGATAGACAACAAAAGTTGTTTTAATAAAATATATTACCTTACCCACTTTGTGTTTAATTAAGTTCATTATTGCTTAAAAATACACAATCCTTTCACATTTCTTTCTGCTTTTTCATGGATGCATATCACTATCAACATTTTTTCACCATTTCAGAGAACTCTTTGAGCCTGTGTGAGGGATAAGATTTTGTGAACTAGATCTACAAACCTTTGATATGTAACCAAATATTATTATTGACATTACAGTAGCAACTGGAGTCCCCAAATTATATTGGCGGCCCCTGGTACTAGGCATTGCACATTGTGTGAGAAAGTCTCTTCCCCAAAGAGTTTCCAGCCACATAGCTAAGACACAGGGCAGAAGGGAAGAGATGAAATGACTTGTCTCAGGCCACACAGCAGGTCCACAGCACAGCCAAGAAATAGACTTCCATCCAGTGCCCTATCCAGTAGGCCGCACTATATCTCATTAAAAAAGAGTCCTTAACATTTGGTGCTAACACTCGGTACCTTTCAAATGTTATCCACATCATGTGGTTGTCTGAACAAATATTCTCCTTTGAAACTGTTTTATGTTAATTACCCTTCCTGCTGGGGTTCATTCTTTTCCCTGACTGATGTATTGGGTAGAATAGTATAACCAAACTCACTACAATTTATTTAGCAAATACAGTTCATTTCAGATAGCCTAGCTTCCAGCCATGATTGTAAGCTTCAGTCCAAGCCAGTGCCACAACGTCCACACAGCTATGTGTAGCACACTAGCACAAGCCCAGTTAGCACAAGTCTGTCTACCCACCCTAAGGTGCTCACTCCCAGCTGCAGTGTAGACACCCCAAACAGTTTCATTTAGGGCCAGACTAGGATACTCTTACTCCTATTGAATAATACCTTCGGAGCTAATGAAACAACTCATTACGTAAGGAACTATTCAGCATGAGTAAGGGAATCACATTCTGGTTCATAGCTGCAAAGACTGTGTAGCCAAGTGGGTAAAATTGTTGCCATATTGTAAAGGGAACAAATTCAAATCCTATTAAGTTTTTGGGGAGGGGAATTATTTCTATTAATGTTCTCTGTTAATGCGATTATAAATTCTTACCATTTTTCTGAAGCACAAATAATCTAACTGAAAACATTTCACGTGTAACAGAATAAGCAAGTTAGGAAAAGAAGAGTTCAGCTATCTATAGACGTGGCATCTGTAATAAACGTCTGTCCCAGATCTGGACTTAGAGTTCTACATCTGGGTGTTTATCTGAACCTCCCCCAAGCTCACTACCAGCTTGGATATTTTCTTGCTGCCACCAGATAAGAATTAGGCTCTTATCAGCCTGGATTCCCCAAATACTCCTTGGGGGACCCCCTCTGTGGACTCCCCAACTTCCTTTGGGAAGACCCCCAAGACCCAGACCCCTGGGTCTCCTATTTTCATTCCCAGCTTCCCTCTGCCGGTGACCTGGGCAGATGTAGTACTTACTCCTTGAAGGCAAAACAAAAGGAACACCCTCCCCCTGACGAGCATTCAAGGTTATAAACTTTAATATAAAGAGATTTCCAACCCCCTTCTAGCCTCATAGGACCCAACCTCAGCCAGTTTTAAAAAGACTTATATAAAAGAAGAAATACGAACAATAATCTGGCATTACAGGAAACTCATTACAGGCTCTGCTTATAAGAAATATGAATAAGCAGCTGATTTTAAAGATAGCCCGATTAAACCAGTCCAGCAAATCAACATAATTGAATCAACAAAGCATATAAAGATCTACTAGTTTCCTTTTGTACTACAATTTTAAGAAGAAACTTGAAATAAGAGAGTTAGGAAGAAAGCTTGATTACCACAATCCAGGAACAACAAAGACCCTGAGTATACAAATTCCCGCCCCTGACTTTTAAACAACCCAGTTCTCTGATTGGTCCTCTGGTCAGGTGTTTGGTTCCCTTTGTTCCCCCTTTACAGGCAAAAGAAAATTAACCCTTACCTTACCTATCTACTTATGACAGCATCTACAATATAAAGATGTGTTAGAAGAGGGGTAGTCAAGGTTAGAAAGAAAGGGCTAACTTGTTCTTTCTCATAAGGTTTATAAAGCCACACGTGGGAATTCTAAATTACACAGAGGAGCGGAGAGAAGATTAGACCGAAGTATATATTGCTTTATTTGGCCATTTATTGGCTAACTCTTTTATATCATGGCAGTTTTCAAAAATATCACACCTTTATAATGCTTAACTGTTCTTTAAAAAAAAAAACTTGGATTTTTTATTAATAAATGAGCACCTGGAAGCCAGAAAGGAACAGCAGAAAACCTCCATGCCCCAATTCAGCAGGATACTTAAGCATGTTCTTAAATTTAAGCATGTGAGTACTCCCATTGGATTCAATGAAACAAGGCAGATGCTTAAAAGTTAGGCACATATTTAAGTACCTTTCTGAACTGTGGCTTTAATAGGTTTATCTGCTGACTATAAGCAAAGATTAGAATGATTTTTTATTGATGATGAGCTTTAATTAAAAGCAAGATACATCAGCTGAATTTTTTTTTAGATTAACCACCATGCCCCAAAAAAATCTTTGTCAGTTTTATATAATGAAACCTGGGTGATCTTTTTCATGTGAAACATCAATGTAAAATATTTTCAGACATAAGGCTGAGTCAATCTGGCTCTTGTTTAAAATAATGATTACAGCATTTTTTCAAAGAAGGGGCAAACTTCACAGTTCAGATTTTGTGAACCTCTTGAACTATCAAGTTCAAATTCATAAAATCTTTTCTCTTAAATTTCAACCCATTTTTAAAAGATAATTAGGTTTTAAAAAACGAATAAAGCCTTGTGTATATAGCCTAAGGGAAGAGTGTGCCATGCATTAGGTACAGAAAAATACCCCTTAAAAAGTGAGGCTGGAATGCTAGCTGTTCTATACTGTACATATACTGGACCATCCGTATATATTCTTCAGCTGATGTAAATCAGCATAGCTGCATTGACTTCTATGGAACCATGCCAATATACAGCACTTGAGGATTTGGCCCAGTATATTTATTTTATTGTTAGATTTTTTTTTTCTTTTTCCTTAGTTCTAAATCCTTTCAGTGTCTCTTGTTTATTTCTACATAGGATATTTCTAGGACCCCTAGCACCATAGCACCCTACCACCAAGCATCTCACAGTTTTGTGTGTATTCATCTCACAATGCCTCTGTGTGATGGGGATAATAGCGCTGCCCTATTTTACACATAGGAACTGAGGCCCACAAACACTATGGGTATCTACACTGAAAATAAATAAAAATAGCAGCAAGGCTCAGAGCCTGGGTCAATGGACTTGGGCTCATGTTACAGGGTTAAACTAAGAGTGCAGACATTCCCGCTTGGACTGGAGCCTGAGCTCTGAGACATGACAAAGAGTGTGAGTTAGTCTCATAGCCTAAGCTCGAGCCCAAGTGGGAACAGCTACTCTGCTACTTTTAGCCCCAAAGTGCAATGCCTGGGAGCAAGAGTGTGTTGACCCAGGGTCTGAGACTCGCTGCTGAGGCAGTTTTGTTTTCATGCAGTATTACACTTCGAGCAGGAGATGTACTTCCCAGCTCAAGGAGCTATACTTGTGCTAGCTCACTGTTTCTCAAACTGGGGTCACCACTTGTGTAGGGAAAGCCCCTGGTGAGCCGGGCTTGTTTGTTTACCTGCCCCGTCTGCAGGTCCAGCTGATCGTGACTCCCACTGGCTGTGGTTCGCCGCTGCTCGAAGCAGCGGCCAGTAAGTCCCTCGGCCCACGCTGCTGCCAGCAGCTCCCATTGGCCTGGAGCAGAGAACTGCGGCCAGTGGGAGCCACGATCAACCAAACCTACAGACGAGTAAACAAACCAACCCGGCCCGCCAGGGGCTTTCCCTACACAAGCGGCGACCCCAGTTTGAGAAACAGTGAGCTAGTGCACTAAAAACAGAATGTAGTCACAGCAACGCCAGGGGCTAGCCACCCCAAGTACCTACCCATCCCAGACATGAGGCACGTACTTGGGACAGTTAGCCATCTTGCTGCTCATGCTGCCACTCCTACATTTTCTATTTAGCAAGTCAGCTCTGCCACAGCTACCATGAGTATCTATCTTTGAGCTGGGAATCACACCCAAGGACTGCAAGTGGGGGGATTCCAGGACTTCTGGACATGTACGTCAACTAGAGTCTGCAGCATTTCAGTTTACTGCCTTAAAAGACCCATTATGGTCCTGGTGCATCTCCCTCTCCTTTTCCTGGTAGGATGCCTAAGCCTTTCTCCTGTCCTCTCTGTCTTTCTCCATGCTGTTGGTCATATTGGCCCTCCAGGCCCATTGTTCACAGTCCAATGCAGCACTGGCCTGCAGGGTCTCACTGAACATATGCTCCCTAGTCTTCTTTCTCTCCTCATCAGGGTCAGGCATCCCATGGGTGTGGAGGGGGCACCCTGTTAGGCCACCATGCCAGAAGTTGCCGATAAAAAACAGACAAATGTGCCATTGGATTTACAGCCACTATGAAAGGGAAAAATAAGTCACAGAACTCCCTTCCCTTATTTCCATAAACACTTTTAGTAAGAAATGCTTACTGACACTTCAGCTTTGGTGTGTCTCTGCTTCAGCGCCAGCCATGTAGTACAGCCCACCAGCGGCAAGAGTGGGAGGGAAAGGATTTTCTGTTGCACGAAGCAGTAACATTTCAGTCCCTATTCTAAGAGTATAGGGCAATGGCACAGAATATTGACACTTTTTTCCACAGCTGGTGAAGGGACATCTCACTCCTTGAAGGTTACAAAGGCACTAAGAACATTGCTGGTTCCCTGAAGCTCCTTAGGTCCATATGCCGCTAGCCTGGTTACTGCAATGCTGCCAGACAGCTCATCAAAAAGTGGCATCGGATAGTTTCCTAACATGGAGGAAGAAATAAGGCAGCCATCTCTGGAAACCTTTGGCAGAGGGCTGCAAAGTATGTCTATAGAAGTTTCATTGAGATCTCTCAGAAGGATGTGTCATGTTTTTGGGGTGCAATCCAGACCAGTAAGGGGTTGTGTCACCACCTACCCTGTAGCCCTGCATGCCTTAAACGCCCTGCTGCTGTGGCTCATTGCATGGACACGAACAGCCAGCAGACCAGCATGCAGTTTCCTGTGTGCTGTGTAACCCTGTTTCTCTGCTTTGATACCAGGACCCTGCTTACAACACAGCACCCCACCCTGTCAAGTATCAGAGGGGTAGCCGTGTTAGTCTGGATCTGTAAAAGCAGCAAAAAATCCTGTGGCACCTTATAGACTAACAGACGTTTTGGACCATGAGCTTTCGTGGGTGAATACCCACTTCGTCAGATGCATCTGACGAAGTGGGTATTCACCCACGAAAGCTCATGCTCCAAAACGTCTGTTAGTCTNTACCCACTTCGTCAGATGCATCTGACGAAGTGGGTATTCACCCACGAAAGCTCATGCTCCAAAACGTCTGTTAGTCTATAAGGTGCCACAGGATTTTTTGCTGCTTTTACACCCCGCCCTGGTTTCCACCAGCCTTGATTGTACCTGGCAAGATGGTCCCAATACACTTCCAGTCCTGAATTGCCCCAAAACCATCTGCCCTGAGTCTCCAAGACCACTCAGATAAATAATAAGACTTGTTTGCTTCTTTAAAGAATCAATACCTATCCTGTTGCCACATTAACTGGAGTTAACAGTTACTTCAATTCAAACACTGCACTGGGTTGGTTTAGATTAAAAATAAAAAGTTTATTAACAAGCCATTAACAGTGAAAACATGCATCTAAAGTCTAAAACTTAATCTAGCATGATACAGTCTTCATTTCAGATGGTTTTTCTCCCCAACTATACTTTGTCCAGCATGATTGACTGTTTCTCAACCAGGACCTTCCATAGAAGTATGAAGTGTGGGTTTCCCTTGTCTTCTTAGGTGAAAGATAAAGATGAAGTCACTCTCTTTTCTTTATATTCCCAAAGAATTGTCTTTGTTTTTAGTGTCAGGAAAGCCTTCTGGGGATTCAGTCTCCTGTGTCTTTCTGGGGTGCGTAAGCCATGTTAATTCTCTGTCTCTCAAGTTCAGGCTCAAGACAACCCACAGTGGTTTAGCTCAATGGCTTTGTTTATGGCCAATATGTACACTGAGGTAAACCCACATTCTTTTGTCTAGGACAGATCTGTTTATCAACTTTACCTAGGCTAGGCTGTCTTGCAAACATCATTCAGAGGGAATTCATAACTTCAGAAATAAGGTTAACACATGCAATTTGCAATGATATTAATGACCACTGTGTTATTAGTTTCTAATATTTTGTACAAACATATTTTGTACAAGGCATATTTTGTACAAACATCATTGCAGTAGTTTGTAGGATATGAATATGTTCTTAATGTCCAGCACCTCCCACTCCTACCTAACCCAATAGGGGAATGAAAAGCAAATGCCAACTATACCTCCGTTTGTTGTATCGCTATTGTTTCTCATCTGAGTAAAACAATGAAAACTCAACACCTATGTCTTGGTAGCTTGAGATGGGATGGGCACCTTTTAAAAATTTAAAAATTGCAAGAAAAATGCATATATACACTTACCCAGGGTCCCTTCCCTTTCATCAGGCTCATCCATGCTTCCCTGGTGGGACTGGCTAGTTTGTGGGGCAGTCTCAAATAGGTCCTTGCTCTCAGCATGACTGGGGCCCTGCAGCGCGTCTACCCTCTCCTCTGCCTTGCTTTTCATAGCAGAGGTCTCTGTCTCAGGCTTCTTTGAGATATCCATAGTGGTCTGCATGGTGCTGGTGGGGTCTCTGCCAAGCATGGCATGCAACTTGTAAAAGCAGCAGGTAAGTGGCTCAGCATCAGAACTCTTGTTGGCCTTCCTGGCCTTTTGGTATCCCTGGCAAAGTTCCTTCACTTTCACACAGCACTGCCACTGATCCCTGTCATAGCCCTTCACCTGCATCCAATGTGCAATCTGTTCATAGATTACTATGTTTCTATGGCTGATCCATAGCTGAGCCCACAGGCCCAGGAGATCCAAAACCTCCCGTCTACTCCAAGCAGGGGTGGGTCTAGTGCATGGAGCCAGCATGTTTGGCTGGGCAGTTCCATACAACAAGAGAGAGCAGCTAGGTGTGCTCACCAAGGTGGGCAATCAGGAACAGGCATTTCAAAAACACCTGAAGGAGCTTAAAGGGGATGGGTGACTTCCAGTGTCTGTGAGGGGTCATTGTCACAGGGAATGGGGCATCGTATGACAGCTTCTGGAGGACTGTTAGGCTTAACATAGGCCATCAATATCTGTATTTGCACTGCATCAGTCCAGGTAAGTCAACTATGACTCCACACCATTCGGGGAAGTAGTTTTACTCTGTCACTGTAACAGGGTGCTTATTTCAGCCAGAGACAAATCTGAATGTAGATACATGCACAAATAGGTCAACGCAAGGCAACTTACGTTGGATATAAATATGCACACACTCAGACCAAATAAAGGGCTCAGTCCTGCAACCCTTTACTCAGATGAGACTACTTGCATGAGTAAGATCCACTCATGTGAGAAAAGGTTTGCAGGAACAAGAACCCCATCCTACAGGCCTTTAATCATGTTAATAGTCCCTTTGATGTCATTAGGACTATTCGTGTCAGTAAACATTTCTCACCCAAGTATAGGTTGCAGTCTTGAGTTCCAGAGCTTTAATTTGCATAGTTGTAACGCACTGATAATTATGTTTATTTAAGAGCCCTTTTTGTACAATGAAGGATTAAATTAGCAGAGAATATTTTTAAAAGACTGATGTTGCAATTTGCCTCTTGGTCAAGCTTAAGCACGCTAAGAATTATTTCTTATTTTTTGCAGGAATTTTATAATAAATCAAACCAATTCCCTTTCATATTGGGGTTGATGAGGTACTAAACTTACAAAATCTGCAGAAAATATGCTTGTACACTTTGTTAAAGAACCACAAAGTCAGAGGTCTGGCATTTAAAATATATCCATAATTTCACCACAATTTCATCGAGATACAAAAAAAGACTCAAGAAAAGATGGAAGGAATTTTATGGTCCCATCTTGGCCAATCCTCAATAACTGGTTTAATAGGCTTATAATTATTATTTTTACTATTTAAAAAAATCATTCCAGGTTCCTATCATTTTCATCTGAACATATAACCACCATGATTTTGCTCCTGGCTAATACATGCCATGTTATGCCATTAAAAAAGCAAAGGTACAATAAGTTTCTTTGTACTTCTCTCTCTTAATTTGCAAAACAGACGCAGTGACTGCACTGGCAGCTCCAGAGCCCTTCCAGCAAAAAACATAACTTTAGCAGGTTAATACTAGTTAAGGGCATGTGGTTCATTATTCTCTGTGGAAAAGATACCATAAATCAGTCAGCTGATTCAGAGCCTTGTAATTAACAGAAAAACATTTGGCTATAATTTCATGAGGATTTTTTTTCTTTTTGTACATGGTTTCCAGTCTAATCATTGATTCTTAAAAAAAAAAAAAAAAAAAAAAAAAAAAAAAAAAAAAAAAAAAAGAGAGAGAGAGAGAGAATTCTCTCATACCACTATGTGAATGATGGAGTATATTTAGTTGCTAATATCATAAGGATGTCTTTATTTGGTATTGTTTCAAAATGCTTGTTTTACACCTTTCTGATTTGACTTTAATTTAGAGATTATAGAAAATCATTCTGCATGATCATAAATCATAATTTGGGGCAGTCTTTCCTGAATGAAGCCAGATTGGTTTTCAAAGTACAAGACAATCAACAAGGAAGTATGGAACCCTTGAAAAGAAGCAGGGCATGCTATTGGATACCAGGAAGAGGCTGAATATAGAGAGTAGGCCAAATCTTGACTGAACGTACATACTTCCCACTGACTTTTAAGGAAGTCATGTGTGGTTCCAAGGATGGGATTTGTCCTATTGCCTTAGTAAGGGCCAGTTAGGGAAATTATAAAGCCCTGAAACTCCTCACTGCAAAGGACGCAGAAACATTCTTAGCAGGACAAAATCGTAACTTTTCTGACTCCTATGTGGATGTTTGATTGGATGTAAGGCAATGTCCACAAGGGACACTCAGGAAAGTTGTGGCAAAACAACTAAACATGCGAAGTCAATGTGTATAAGCTAAGGCACATTAAAGACTCACATGGATTCTCTCATGGGGAAGTAAAGTGGCCTTAGTTCACTATGAATCCAAGGAGGATTAAGTTACAGTGAACTGAAGCTCATTGACTTCACATCTTTAATTGATTTAACTTAACTTTCCTGAGGCCAGGTCTACACTACAGACCTATATCTGTGTAACTACATTCAGTGGCATCGGAACTGGAGGGAGATATAGCCCTCTCACATTTTGAAAATGGATGGGCCTGGCCCATCCAATTTTTGCCAGGGTGGACTCTGCCCCTTTCCCTCCTCCTGCCCCTCCTGAAGCCTCATCCCCAGCTTGGCTGGGGGCGAGCTCTCCAGGGGAAGAGGAGAGGCACGGGTGGGGCCTCGAGGAGGCAGAGGTCCCCAGCACCAGATGCCTCCACTTTTGGGAAGGCTCCAATGTCCTTGACTGCATTGCTCAATGGTGTGAAAAATCCACACTCCTGAGCAACAAAGTTATACTGATCTAATCCCAGGTGTAGACAGCACTATGTCGATGAGAGAGCTTCTCCCATCGACACAGCTACCACCTTTTGCAAAGGTGGATTAACTACTCCAGCAAGAGAAGCTCCCCCATCAATGTAGTAGAGTCTTCACTGAACCACTACAGCTGTACATGAAGACAAGCCTTGAGTGTCCCTGTATCATTACCTGTTAGGTTCTGTCAAGGTTTTTTCCCCACTCTGAACTTTAGGGTGCAGATGTGGGGGACCTGCATGGACCCTTCTAAGCTTAATTACTAGCTTAGATCTCATAACACTGCCACCACCCAGAATTTCAGTGTCTGGGGCACTTTCTGTCCCCCCAAAACTTTCTCCTCCTGGTTGCCTTGAGAGGCTTCACCAATCCCTGGTGAACACAGATCCACCCCCTTGGATCTTAAAACAAGGAGGAATTACCATCTCCTTCTCTTTTCCCCCCACACTCCTCTGTGAGTCCAGATCCAATCCTCTTGAATCTTAAAAACAAGAAAAATCAATCAGATTCTTAAAAAAGAAAGCTTTTAATTAAGAAAGAAAGATAAAATCTTCTCTGTAAATAAGGATGGAAAATGCCTTACAGGGTAATCAGATCCCTAAGACCAAGGGACCCACCCCCAGCCTTAGGTTCAAAGTTACAGCAACAGAGGTACAAAATCCTTCAGCAAAAGAAACATTTACAAGTTGAGAAAACAAACATAAGACTAACACACCTTGCCTGGCTAATTGCTTACAAGTTTGAAACATGAGAGACTGATTCAGAAAGATTTGGAGAGCCTGGATTGATGTCCCATCCCTCTCAGTCCCAAGAGCGAACACCACCACCACAAAGAGAACAAACAAAAGACTTCCCTCCACCAAGATTTGAAAGTATCTTGTCCCCCTATTGGTCCTCTGGTCAGGTGTCATCCAGGTTTACTGAGCTTCTTAACCCGTTACAGGTAAGAGACATTAACCCTTAACTATCTGTTTATGACAGGTTCATTCCCTCTGAGGCACCTGGCATTGGCCACTGTCAGAAGACGGGATACTGGGCTGGATGGAGCTTTGGTCTGACCCAGTACAGCCGTTCTTATGTTCTTATGTATAGACAAGCACTAGGACTCTGCTTTGACAGCAGTTGAGCACATTGTACCAGGGGCATTTGGAGGGCAGGGCAGCCTAGCGGTTGGAGCATTTGATTTCTGGCTCCTTGCTTGATGGAGGTGCTTCAGTCTTTAAGGCTGAGGAGGAGATAGGGGGACCCAGGCCACCCACTACATCGGATCCTAGCTCAGGGCCCTGTATAAGTCCACTCCCGAGTAGACAATCTCACAGCAGGGAGTCTAAATCCACTGCCCTGAGCTCCCTCCTATTGCTGTCCCTTCTGTTTGGGGAATGGCCCCTGTAGTCCAAGTTGCAGTGGTGGCTTGTCTCTAATAGTAGACCTGGGGTGGCGTCCTCTTGCAGTTCCAGGTTCCTCTGGGAGGGGCAGCTCTGTGTTTGGTGGGGCCAGTGCCCCACAAGGTCTCTGTGCTTCAGTCACCTTGTTCTACCTTAGGCCAGGTGCTCCTAGGCCTCTTCCTCTGTCTCCTCTGGACAGGAAGATGGTGCTTGCTGCCTTGGCTGGCTGGGTTTTTTTAACCCCTTCTGTGCTGGTGGGAGGTTTCTCTGCTTCATCACACACATGCTCAGCTGTAAACACATGCTTATGTACTTTGCCAAATCAGGGCATGGTGATTCAGGAAGGCATAGTGAATTCTTTTTTTTTTTCCCCCCATTAATATTGCTGCCAACATTTCCCTGAATTTGGCAACCACCAGCATATCACAGCAGAGGGATTTCCTCTAGATGGCACTTGAGCTAGATGCTCCAGGACACCTTCCAAACCTGCCACTCATTGCATGGAGCCATATTGTTTTGTGCTGGGATTTTACCAGCCCTCATAAGTTAATAAACTGGTCAATATGTGAATGGGAGTCACACAAGTAATGCCCAAGCTGCTGCAAGAAGTTGTTTTGGCAATTCCGACTATGACTTTCTTCCCTCTCAGTCTGTACTGAACCTGTTCTCCAGAATGGTGCCAGGAGGCCCTTCGAGTGCCAGAAAGATTATCTGTCTAACAAGACATAAAAGTGAGACCCTGACTATTCCTGATAATTAAAGCTTCACTTTCTGTACCTAAGTGATTGTGTAGTGTAGCCAGTACAGCTCTGATGCATGCCAAGTTCTATTCCCGGGGCAGAGCTAAGGAAAGCTCTGCTTGCATAATGACTACAAAATCTGTTTAGCGTTTGTCATTCTTCTGTGGATTGTGTCTTCCTTTGTGTATGTGCAGTGCCTAGTATAGCAAGAGAATAGCTAAGGTCTCCGGTGCTACCACAACTCTAATGCATACTAATGATAGTAATTAATAAAAATAATGATTGCAACTAACAATAAGAATAAATAATAATAATTAGCCTCTCTCTCAAGTCTTCACACTAAAAGCCCTTCAATGATTAATGATGATTCTGTTATTGCTAACACATTAGATAGTCCTGGGCATATATGCCACGTGAAGGTTGAAAATTTACATACAAACCATTTTCTTCTAGTGCCGTCCAGAATCACCTCTAGGGCTCTTTTTGGATAACGGCTTTGCCCTTCCATTTTAAGCAGTGGCCCAGATTCTTCATCCTGCTATGACCCCTTGCAATGCACAGTGGCTCACAGGTGCCATAATCCAGTCTTATCTGGCTATGCATGGATTCTGCCGTGAAAGGGAGAACCCAAGGGGAGGCAGAGGCTGACTAGTAACTCTATGCCACCATACCATGAAACCCCCAGCATAGGGAATGGAGCTTGAAGGCACTGTGTTCTGGACCCCAAGGGGCTCTGAGCAGCCTGGAGGCTGCAGTAACTTGTGCCAAGAGCGAAACAGATTCTTAGTGACTCCAGAACTGAGGAACACCAAAAGTGGCATACAGTCTACTTTGCGTTTCCCCCTCTGGACCTGTGTTTAGCACAGCTCAGCTGGGTGAGAGGATCCTGCCCGATATGTGTCTGGATGTATCTTGTTCTCTGTATGAAGTGTCAGCCTAGAAAAATGCAAACTGAATAGCATATTGTAGGTAGTTCCATTGTACTGTGATATTATCTTAATAACTAAAGGTAGAATTCTTGCTTAAGGAGAATCAATATTATTAGAACTGGTGGAATTATTTGTTGCAACTAAATTATCCAGTAAATGTAATCTTTTCCCCTCTTCATGTAGTATTTGAAAACTTATTCTGATTTCTGAGAATCATTATTCCTAGGTATTCATTATTCCTAGGTATTCATCCAGTGGCAGAGATAGAACAGCCTATGGGCTGTTCACAAACTGCTTGCTCTGACTATTTGCTGTTTGTTATTTGTGTTGAGTGCCTGGGTTACATAAGTCATACCCCGTGGTGTTGGTTCAGCTTTCTGGTTGGAGAAGGGAATTTGTTACATAGGAAAATAAGGCATGGTGGATAATAAATAGCAAATGTCTATTCCGTGCACAAATGCCCTTGTTCACATCTGCATGTGGGCATCTGAATAAAGAACAAAACAGCAAAAAGCATTCATGTGGATACTAAATGAGGCAAACATGATCAAGCTGAACAGCCATTTAAGAGCCAGACAAAAGCTCATCAACCCTGGTTTTGCAATATTGCATCAGCTCTGTTGTTCTAAAAAGACAAATCAGCAATTTCCCTTCTGTTTGGTTCAATGCTCTCAAAGCTGATGCTACAGAATGCTGGTTCAGTTCCTCAGCTTGATCAGGAGAGGGTAATAACCTGCCCTAGCTACAGTTCAAAAAATCTGATGCCTGAAAGGGAAGGAGGGAAGAAAGACCAGGTGGAATGCTCATGAAAATGCTGGGACTAAAAAGGATCCATACTGTGGTGTGAGCTAGGCAAATACCTTAGTGATGGTTCTTTAATACTCAGTGTTTGCATTTTAAACACTTGCCGTAAGTGGCTTGTCATTGTTGCTGTGGGACTAACGTCTGGCTCTAGCTGTACTAACAGCCCTAGTGGCAGCTCCTCCCTCTCTTTCCCTTTTGGCTGCATCCCCTTCTCATTGTGTCCTGGATTGGCTCCTGGCCACTTAGCACAACATTTTCTTTCAGCGCTCGTGATTACGTTATTTTTCCCATACATTGTTAGCAACTTTTCAGCACTTCATTTTTCTCTCCTAATGTGCCAGCCCTGAAGTTATGAACATATGTGAAAAAATAATCATTAAGCACCACAGATTCCAGGGTTTAGCAGGAGCTTATAACCCTCCTATGCTGAGTGCATACTTTAGCCATATTGTCAGAAGCTCATTAATTAAAGGAAAGCCAAATCAAGATAATGCTGTTTTTCAGTCTTATTACAGGTAGCTAATAATAAACTATCAACTAGAGTAGAAATGATTAGGCTAGAAATTATCATATGCACTTTGAAAGGGAAATGGCCAATTTAACTCAGACTTCTCAGACTGAAGTTGTTACTTGAAGACTGTATTAGGGTCCTCCTGAAACAGATACTCTATCCCGATTTTTAAAGAAGTATATTCTGAAAAAGAAATTACAATCTAGAAAAAGAAAGAATGTATTAAAACAAGTTAAAATACCTACACTTTTAATTAAAAATAGTGAAACGTTTTCATGGTGGAGGTGAATTCGTTAATGTTAGAGAAAGACCTTTGTGTCCTGAAGTTATTTCTAATTCACATAATCCTCACAGGTCCCAAAAGAAAAAAAAATATAGTTAAATGATAAATTTGTTAGAGTTTAAATAGATATTGAATGGTGACTATCAAATGAGGCTGGAGTAGCTCCAAGTATTGCCAACCCCAAATGTTCAAAACCCATGAGTTAGGCTCACCAAAAATAATGCAATTGGCTTTAAAACCATGAGATTATGTAAAAATAATAGATTTGGTGTTCTTTTTATATGCCTTCTGCTTTTTGAGCTTTCAGGGTGCACTGGGATCACATTTTGAAGCTTTCTGCACAACCACAGGAGCTAGAAACTTACTTTTTCTTTAAGATTGAAGGCTGAAATCATCACACATCCACTTGACTCCAGGATCTGGGGCTTTAAGAAAAACAATAATTATCAAAAGTCTGATGACAAAAACATGACAGTAGGCACTACTGTGGCTTCTGTATGCTCTCAGATCCACTTTAAGAAAACTCCAGTATTCCCAAGAATTTCTGGAAACACAACCTGTTCAGTTGCCTGCATCTGGCAGAAGCCTACAGGTTTCAAGGAGAAGATCCTCTGGCTTCGCTGGAAGAGAACTACAGAAGGGCCCAGTCAATCTGTGCTGCTTAAGAAAAGCCATTTGAACACTTCAAACACCCTCCTAAGCCAAACTAGAAAATGATGTCAAAGAAGGAGGAGAAAGTGACAGTGCAGTTTGCCTTCATGTCCCTTTGCTTTTAAGACATATGTGCTTTCTCTTACACTGCACACTATGGATTTTCTATGCATCATGACACTCCCGTTCATTAACATGGCTGAGTAAAATTTTTTCATGTAACCAGAACCTATGCAAAGCCCTCCTAGTTCTGGGCTATGGTACAGAAACAAATCTCTTTGGATGTGACCCAAAGAGGGCTGCCAAGTGTCAGGTATCTCATGGGATAGTCATGCATTTGCACCTTCTCTCTAGCTCTGTCACACTCTGTTACTCAGCAAGACTGCAGGGAGGCACCAGGGTTCCCCTGCCCTATCTCTTCCTAGACCTATGGGTCAGTGTGGGGCCTGCTGAGCAGGCAGCCAAGCTGCCTGTTTTCCAGTGGCATCACTGCCTCTGCTAGATCCCAGCCAGTGGGAAGATGCAACCACCAAGGTGCTGAAAGAGAATGGTGAGGAGGAGATGGACAGTAGGACACGAGATCAAGCTCCAGTAATGCCCAAAGCACTCCCCCCACAGCTGCCCCAGGCTCTTCTGAACAATCCCCTCTCTCTCCACTATCTCATTCTCTTTGTTCATCAAATCCTTCCCTCTAATCCCATTCCCTAAAACCCCAAACTCCATCACTGCCCTCAACCTATCAAATACCTGCTTCCCACTCACTTCCTAGGTCTCTCAACAATCTGCTACCTTCCCAACCACTCCCATCTCCTACTTCACCCTATCCACCCCCAGGCTGTCCCAGGTAGGGTGACCAGATGTCCCGATTTTATAGGGATAGTCCTGATTTTTGGAGCTTTTTCTTATATTGGCACTTATTATCCCCGACCCCCTGTCCCAATTTTTCACACTTGTATCTGGTCACCCTAGTCCCAGGCTACACCTAACCCTTGACTCCACTGACCCCAGTTGCCCCAATAACAGTGCAATTCATTATAATGACCCTAAGGGATCCCTAGTTTTGTGGGAGCGGCAGACGGAAGAGTTTACCTCAGGGAAGCAATCTGTTGCCTCCACAACAGCCTGTCTCCCTCCCCCAGTCTTCCTAATCCCACCAGGTATTTGTAAACTACCTTCCTTTTCCTATGCTGAGCAACTATATGGGCCCCTAGGAACTACAGGAAAGAATGGGAAACATTTCAAGAAAATAAAGGAGAATTTTCAACTTAGGGTAATTGATACATTCCCCAAAGATCAAGTTTCAACAATCAATACGCTAAATGACAGAATGCAAAGATTCCGTAAGAGGTAAACTTTAATTGAGTTATCCTTTCTAGAGCTGGTCAAAATCTATTTGGCTGAAAACTTCTTTTTATTTTTTTGGACAAAAAATGGCTTGTTTTGGAATTAAATGTTTTGCAGTAAAAGATGGTACCCAGTGTTACATACTGACATCCCAATATTCACCACTGTCATGTAATTAGGGTCTGTTTTATAGAAAGTATGCCTTGTGAGGTGTCATTCTAAAAGTCCTAAACTGCTAGACAGTAATATCCCATTGGATTCTATGTGCTATCGTCATGTGTGAAGTTATGAAGTGTGGCTATGTATGTGTTGCGGAAACATGTCCTAAGGTTGAAAACACCCACAAGCAGCCTTTCAGGTAAGACAGTAAAAAGGTCAAACAATGTTAATGGCTTATTGAGGAAATGCACACAAGCACAAAGATTACCCCAGGAACTGTGTACAACAGAAACCTCTCAGAGAGAGCACTACACAATGGGAATTGTTTGACCCAAGTCACAGCAAAAGAGCTTTCCAGCAAGTGGGGAGAAGATATAAAAGGGGGGAAATGACATCATGGGGGGGTCCTCACTCTCCCTACAACAACATATCTGGAAAGACCTCAGGAACAAAGACTGAACTGTGGGAAGTGATAGTCCCAGATTAGAAGGATTTTTAGCCTGTGTATGAAAACCTGGGAAAGCCAAGGCAACCTGAGCCTTAAGAATCTGCCAGCCTTTTTATCACTCAGGGTGAGAATTTGCTAATGTATATCTTACCTATCTAGTGTGTTAAGCTCAGTTTGCGATTTTTGTTTATTTACTAAGATAATCTGCTTTGATCTGTTTGCTATCCCTTATAATCACTTAAAATTTACCTTTTGTGATTAATAAATGTATTTCTTGTTTATAACATAACCCAGTTTGTGCAATTCATATCAGAGGGTGGGGGCAGAAGCTGTGCATATATCTCTAAACATTGAGGGAGAGGGCGAATTGTTATGAGCTTGCGCTGTGCAGATATTTCCATACGGCGTAAGACAATATTACAGTGGGTTTACTCCCAAAGGGGGTGTGCATGTGAGTTCTGGATGAATCTCCGAGCTGAACCCTCTCACACAGAGCCGACTTCATTCTAAGGTGGCCAGATGTCCCGATTTTATAGAGACAGTCCTGATTTTTGGGTCTCTCTCTTATATAGGCTTCTATTGCCCTCCACCCCATCCTGATTTTTCACACTTGCCATCTGGTCACCCTACTTCAGTCTATGTTTGCAGCTATGTGTGGCCTTACCTGTGTGTGTGTGTGCTAGTGAAGGCTTGAGGGACTGGCAGAGCATAAACTGGGTGAGCAAGCCCAGGTTGGTGGAACGGGTGAGTTCAGTGAGACCCCAGCACATCAGGTGGCAACACATCACACCCAGATTGAAGAACTAAATGTTACTAGGCCTATAAGATAGCCCAGTCTCTTGCATTTATTGTACATTGCATCTTTCAGATGAGAATCTCAAGTATTCTATGAATGCGATTTTGGATTTTTTGCCAAAGGCAAAACAAAAGAAAACAAAAAAACCTCTGTCCAGCTACTCCCTGCCTGACTTCCTAACTGCACAAAAACAGTAGTTCTATGTGTGCATAAAACATGTTTGGGTGTGTGCTTTTGGACACGGAAACTACAGAACTCAACTAAACACAGCATCTATCCAGCCACAAGTGTTATGGCTGTCCCTCTGAATCATTTCTTTCGCTCAGCCTCGCACCAGTAGCCATCAACTTTAAAACACAACACTGTTATTTTAAAGAATTGAAAAAAATCAAAGTTATGGTATATCAAACAATTTTTAAGAAACAAAGAATAAAACTGGAACTAACGAGATACATGCAAAAGCCAAGTCATTCATTTGTCATGATCTTCTTATATTTTCTTCCTTTGTCCATTATTGTTTGGCTTAGCTCATAAGCACTCTGAGACAGGGATTACATCTTCTTTAGTGTTGGGGAAGCATATGTGATGATCAGCCTCTTGACCAACACACAGATGTGTTAGCTGGGGGCTGCAAAACCTCACATCCTGTGAGGAACAGCACAAAGACATCCAGTAACATACACTCAAAGTGGGTTATATAGTTCTTCTGCTCAAAGGAAGCTCATCCTAAGCATTGAAGGCCTCCAGCAATTCAGATCCCTGCCAAGCCACCACTTATGCATTTTTGATTTGGTGGTCCCTGTTCAATGTCAGCCAAGATAATAACCATCACATGAGTTGCTAGAGCTTGAACTAAAGTGGCAAGGGCTTGCGGCTAGCAACGCTAACAACTCATATTCTCTGTGGATCAGCACCACGGGGGACAGAACCCCATCAACACATTCATCAGTGGTTACATATGTGCACCAGTGGTGCTATATAAATCATAAAAATGTTAGCCACAGTCAGTCAGGGAGCCAGAAGACCAATCATGTGACTTATACTGGGTAGCCACAGTTATGAAGTTATGAATCCGCAAAACCCATTTTCTAAAATTGAAGCTTATCCACATATAGCAAAAAACAAACACAAAAAACACCACCACACACACACATACACAAATAATTCTTGCAGATTTCATGAAAGGTTCATAGGCCCAAAACAGTTTTGCCTGAAACTATTTGCCATCTATTTTCATTTCCATTTTTGAACCTGAAACCAGCCAAGTTTTGTGTGGTTTCTGCTATTGTTATGAATGGCTCGTATGGCTCTACCAACAGCATTAATAATTGGACTGCCACAACCATATGACAGTTGCTAACATAAACCAGCAATAAAAATCAAGCTTTGATGCAGAGACTTGACCAGCCCATGTGAATCCAACAGTGTTTGGCACCAAAGAATATTTGAAGAATTTGCATATAATCTGCTTTTTGCAAAGCTTTTGAGAAGGGGCTATTTACACTGTAAGCGTGTTTTTCTTCAAGAGATTATACTCGTTCCAAGTAAATTAACTACATTCCAATGAAAACAGGGAGAATTTTAAATAAATTATACATTTTCATAAAGAAGGAGAGAGAATACAATGGAAACTCTGAAACTGTAGTCACTTTTAAAAATCCCTCTGTGAGCAGCTGAAAACACTTTCTCTCCTAAAATACTGACACTTCATCATAGGAGGCAGTACAAGGACATTCAAAAAAAAAAAAAAAAAAAAAAGGCAACGCCTTGACAGCGTGCACAACAAAAGAGTGAAAGGTGTGCATATGCCCTCTTCCCAGGAATGAGTATAGGAGTGGAGCTGGTCATAATAACGTCTAGAGAGATTTTTCAACTCAAAAGATTCCAAATGCTTTAAAAACTTAGCCTGATACATATACTATCACAATCACTTTACACGTGAAGAAAGCCGCTTAACAGCACACCTAGCAATATACATAACAGTTTAGGACAGGAAGTGTATAGGAATACTGTATCCTGATATTTTTTTCATTTCATTTGGCTAACAGGATACTCATACTGAACACAGTTACATTTCCATACCTATCCAATTGCATTTGTACAAAGAAGTATATCTTAAGAGTTAAATCCTGCAAGTCATTCAGCACTTCTGTAAACCTGAGTGCCCTTAATCCCTACATTGCACTGCATTCAACACCTTGCATGAGTTCTCAGCACTGTGCAAGATCAACCCCAGCAAAAGAAAATAAGAAATAAACTTTTGCATGACATTTAGAATCCACATTAAAGCAGATTTAGCAGAATCTTATAACTGATGGTTCCTGTTTGTAGTTTGAAAAAAACCCTGATGTACAAAGTAGCTTTGGGAATGAACCCCTGGTATGGTGAGCAGCTATGCACAGCAAATGAGCACTTTGCATTTATACCAGTTACAGGACACTCTGTCAGTTCTTCAGAAGTTGCAATAACTTGGGGTAAATTCTATCCTCGCTAGCCTGCATCCAACTGTCTAACTTTGACGCAAACGGTTTGGGTGTATGCAAGAACCAAGTGTGCCCCCATAACATTTCTCATACTCCTCGTCCTTTGTTAAATCAACAGACCCTGGGTCATAGTCCAACCTGGCTTTTGTAGCATGATCCTCAAAAAAAAAAAAAAAAAAAAAAAAAGGCAATTACTCATTTGTTTTAGAAAACAATCCAGAGCAATGTGTTCTATGCAGACACATAGGAATCACCTCCCAAAAGAAAATAATACTATTGTTATTCATTATGTCTATTGTAGTAGCACTTAGGGACTCCAATGAGGGAACACAGCACCATTGTGCTAGGCACTGTATAACCCAACAGTACAAAGATGGCCCCTACCCAGAGAACTCACAATCTGGGACTGCTTAAACTCTTTCATTGTATGGATTTCCCAACACACAGAAAAATTCCAGTGACATCTGAAGTCCTGAATGTTTGAAAATAACTGACGTGTGACTTCGGTGAGCTGAGTACAGCTTCTGCTGCATTAG
Source organism: Chelonoidis abingdonii (assembly GCF_003597395.2). NCBI lineage: Eukaryota > Metazoa > Chordata > Testudines > Testudinidae > Chelonoidis > Chelonoidis abingdonii. Next base: position 202,803,618 of record NC_133769.1, on the reverse strand, counting down.
TCAGAGGGAGGCTTTCACTGGGTTCAGATGGCAGAGCTGCTGCCACTGCCTCCGGATCACACAGTCCTGACTCTTACCTCAGCTGTGGCGACTACACAGCAAGCTCACATATTGCATGAGAAAATCCACTAACTGCCAGCACCTGCTCTAATGTCTGACAGATGTCATGGCCAATTTTAAATTACACGGAAATACAAGCCACATACCCTAAGAGCAACCAGGGCTTTCAGCTTTTTGAACTCTGCACATTTTATCCATACGAAAATAAAGGGAAACCTGCACTCTGGATCACTTGCAGCAAACAATCCTCTCATCTTCTGAACGTTTTAAAGTATCTCTGCGGTTTTGAGCACAATTAAGTTTCACTATTGGTTATTGTGGCCCTTTTTGGACTGAGCAATTAGGCAGTATTCAGCGCTTCACTGGGTTGTTTCCGTTAGGAGGAGAAATGGATGTTACATGTCAGGTATTGGGTATTTTTTTGGTACAATCCTGTTTATTTATAAAGAATGTACACCAAGTCCTGTTTCCAGAGACAGACAACCTACATGCTGTGTTGAAAGGTAGAAAGGAAACAGAATTTTCCACTTACAGTACCCACCCACCCACTCCTTTTATTTATAGCTTCATCTCATCCCTAACTGGAATTTCAGTTGGTCAGTTCAAAGTAATGGGTTTGCAGTAGAAATTCTGCAAAAATCATCTCTACAGAGAACATTAGTGACTAATCAAAAATAGCATCAGCACTGCTGTTTGAGAGCTGGTTCTGCTTGTATGGTACAACAATGCCGCTTCCACCTGGTTTCACACAAAGGTGGGATTCCAAATGAAATGCATTATATAGTACCCCATTGTCCCCTGAAATAGCAATTTTGAAACATTTCAGACCAGGCGACACATTACTGAGTTATTATACAACTCCATCTATGTGTATGCAACTTTATAAAAACATAAACAAGATAGAGCCCTACCCTGAAAATCTTAAAATCTAAATTAAGCCTAACACCAAATGAAGATGAACAGCAATGTGGGGGCTGAGGAAGTGGTATAAAGATCATTTGATATAAACGTGGTATCTGGAAAAAAAGATCATTTGCACATTTTTCAGTTGATACTTTGGAACATATTTTCTGCCTGAAAAGCTCCTTCATGAGCATTTTGGTTTTATTTGCATTGAATCATTTGCTTCATCCATGTCTCCTAAGAGACTGGAGGACTGTCACGAATTCCCTGCAATTTTATTTTAAGCAGATTTTCATCATACTTCAGTGTTCAAAATATTAGCAACGTACCACTCAGCCCACACTGATGGTGGGTATGGAGACCAACAAACACTTAAAAGGCACTTGGGAAGCAATCACCCCTTTTTGAATGCTAACCTCTTCCGAGGGGACACATTACACTCTCATATATTCGTAGGGACCTGGCTTCTCTTATCCAGCTGTATGGATGCAGAGGAAAAAAAGGTGGAAAGCTTTTCCTTCCTTGGGCACTTTTGCACAGCAGACACTCAGAATCTGGCTGCTTATTTACCCTGAGTGCAGGAGATGAGGGGATTCACAATGCTGTTAGTGAAGCTAGACACTTAAATGGACATCCTGAAGTATGGACAAGGCAGGGCTATCTGCTCCCCACTACCTACACATGCACACACACACACCTTCCTGCACTGCCTGGCAATCCAAGGCCAGTGCTGAAAGAAGTACACAACACCTTTTAAAAGAAGATGTCACATCTGCTGCAGCTTTGTATAGACTAACAGACGTTTTGGAGCGTGAGCTTTCGTGGGTGAATACCCACTTCGTCAGACGCAGGTATTCACCCATGAAAGCTCATGCTCCAAAACGTCTGTTAGTCTAATAAGGTGCCACAGGATTCTCTGCTGCTTTTACAGATCCAGACTAACACGGCTACCCCTCTGATACTTGCAGCTTTGTAGGCATTCTGCCTACAACTGTCCTCCACAGGAAGACTGCCCTCAGCCACTGTTGGTGGTGCACTCCATCGCCACAATCCCCCACCTTCCACATGGCTGGGACTTCCAAAACTGCTGGAAGTTGACGCTAGACAAATTCAGACTGGGCCATATATAGAATAATAAGGATAAACAGAAATATCAAATTGCTAATCATTTCATGAGCACTGTCTGTCATGTGCACTGAATGAGATTGGAGTTCTCTAGAAAAAAAATAGTATCTGATCTTTAAAGCTGTATCATAATGCATATGCACTAGGGGACTGAATTTAGGATGCAACAGCAACCTTAATTCTGGAATTTCCTAACTTTTGAGCCCCTGACTTGCAACCTTAATGTTCTTTTAATGTAGGATTTTTAATATAAATTTCCTAAGTTTTTTTAAAATGTAAAAAACAATAATTCCACTATGTGGAACCATCTTGACAGCTACAAGGGTCATCAAAAATGTTGGGCTCTTCAGATCCACAGCAGAGTCCTCTGTCACTTGAACTAATAGAGTATCTGGTAGCAGTACAACATTATTATCCTCTATGCAGACCTGCTGCTAGATGGGACATTGTGATCAGTTAGTCTGACCACTTACATACTACAAGCCATAGAACTTCCCCAAAATAATTCCCAGAGTGTGTCTTTTAGAAAAACATCCGGTCTTGAATGGAGACATACACTTTGCCAGTGGGTTTCACAGCTATTTACTAGACAGCAAAGGAATGTTGATACAATGTTGATACAAAACTGGTTCAATTCCAGGTTCTATTGGGCAGCATTCTCTAATGGCTACGGATCCTTCTGTTCCATGCCCCCAGCCTGTTTCTTCTCCTCCTATTCCCCTACTGCTCCTGCTCTTCTCTTTTCCTCTGCTGCTATCCCCCTGGTTCCCACTTGAGATCACCGCTCTCTACTCCTTCTCCTGGTTCTTGTCCATGTCTCCCCCTCTCTTCTGTCCTCCTGGTTCTGCCCTCCCTCCATCTTGTTTCTATTTTCCCCATCTCCTGCCTTCTGCTCCTTCCCTCCCCCACCCCGCTTTTCTCTCTGTTCCCCTTCCTGGCCCCTACTATTAAACTCTCTCTCTGCCAAGCTTCTATTGCCCTCAACAGCTCCTGCCCCTAACTTATGTCTCTTCCCTCTCTCCTCGAGCTACCATCTCTGAAACACAGAAAAAATTGCTACTGGACACACAGTCCCACCAACAAAAGGTGTCTGAGCATCAACTACAGTTAATTATGATGAACATGTTTTAGAGAACCTTTTACACCTTTTATTCTGATGTTATTTTATTATTTTTCTTATCTTACTCTAACACAGTATCAGCATGGACTACAAGGGTGTGAATTATATAGCACTCTAATGTGGAAAAAAAGAGCACGTTACATCTTTTCACAGGCAAGGCAAAAGAATAACCTGTCAGGCTGGTTAAAAGATGGCCAAGTGGCAACCTACTCTCTCTGCCCCACTGCAGTCAAGCCAGGCAAGTTCCTGCTACTCCTCCCCCTCTTCATTACCTGGGGCCCAGCAGAAGGACCTATAAGAGCACAGAAGAAACAGTCTCCCTACTCTTAGTTCTGGTGACTGGTGCAACAGTAACCTTCCTCCCCCTCCCACCTCCCCCATAGCCAAGAACAGCTATTCAGGGAAAGTTCTGTTCAGCCTCTGCAATCCTGGGATAGATCATGCTGAGTCGCTCTGGGTGGATGGCACCTGTGCAGTCTAATTAGAAGTAACAGCTATGAGGGGATGGTGCATGCAATCTGGAGATTTTAGCTGCCAAACTCTAACAAGTCTCTACTGAGCATATGTGAACCGAGATGTTTCAGAGGCTTACAACTTGACCAAATGTGAGTGTATTTTCAAAGGGACATGAAAAGACACATCCCTGATGCCAGGGCAACCCCACTCCCAAATTTCAAATCCACGTAATGCTAGAGTGTCTCAAAAAATGGTAGTAAGAATTTTTAAAGTTTTAAATTTTAAACTCTATTCTCACAAATAGCTGTACCATTTTGACTTAAACTTCCACCCCAGAAAAAAAAAAAATCACCCTGTGGTGGACAGACAGCAGGAAAAATTTCAGCCCCAAACAGTTTACGTTTGGCAATGTTACAAGCAACTGAAAACAGGGTCTGGTAATGAGAAGTGTTGGGCAATCCTAACTAAAGTCAGTGCTATCAGCCCTGTGTGTTATACAGCTTGTACAATATGGGTGAAATCTACCTGTATGCAGCAGGCCAGCGTAAAGACTATGCACCACTTACATCCTACTTCAGCCCCATTTGGAGGGCTTATGCAGGACCTATATGGTGCAGAGGCTTTGTCCTGACCCTCTGCGGAGGGGTGAATTTGATCCTGAATGCATACATACAGTACAATCAAATAAATTACATATAGGCAGAACTAAGAAAATTAATAATTCTGTGTTCACTTCAGGGTTTGCACGGTGTACCATATATAAGGCCAGGGGGCCACACATTATGAATGATGAGGATAAACAGACACTGAATGGCAACTTAAATCAATGAGCACTGTCCATCCTGAATGAAGCAGGGGTCCTGTGAAAAAAAATAATAGTATGTGATCATGTAATTAACGACTATCATCATGTATAAGATGACTGCATTAAGGTTGCATAGGCAATCTTAATTCTGGCATTTCTGAGCTTTTTGTTATATATTATTACATATATATTACTATAGATATATTACAAACAACTGTTAAAAAATTAAGGCTGCCAAGTCAAGCACTCAAAAGCTCAGAAATATATACACGCACAGTACAATATATAGTACATCAGTGAATCATAATCCCATTGTAAGAAACAGTTTTAGAAAAAGCCCAAAGCAAGCAAGGTGTATGCAGAATAGCACATAGCACGTAGCTAATGGAAATTTACTAGGCTGAGCAGACAAGATATGCTTGAATGACCTCTGGTAAAAGGATGGCTGCAGGTTGTTTAAAAACAGATGCTTCGGAAAGGAACTTCAAAAGTTTATTTAATGACAGTTTCAATTAGCAGTTATCATTGTATGTGATTGTGGAAATGCACATGGATCAGGGCCGCCCCGTGAAAAGAGCCACCCCAAGCACATGTTTGGAACATTGGTGCCTAGATCTGGCCCTGACATGGATTCATGTATTGGTTTACACAAACACACACATACACATTCCATTTGCCTGGAAGGAACTGGAAAAAACAGTACAAGCTCTTAAAGACTGAGAGCCCTAGAACATCAATCATTCAAAATCTATGTGTGACTCACAATCTTTCATTGTAGGCTATTTGTACTAACCATTCACACAAGGCACATTGTTATTTCTTCTTCAAAAAAGCTGTAAATAACTTGCCATTCATTACCAAAACATTTTTTGACATTGATTTTACTTGTAAGAAAGAGTAAATACATAACATGTTGATTTCCCAGCATCTCAAAAGCTCCATAGTTCATTGTTCTAGAGTACAGAAGTATTATTCAAAAACTGTTGGTTTTCATAACATCACAAGGTTTTTGGTTTGGTTTTGTTTTTTAAGAGGCTCACTCTGCTTTGAAAACAACATCCATCTCTGTTCCTTTAAAAGCAACACAATGAAACTAGGACAGAAAGCCAAACTCGAAGAAGGTTGCATTTATACAAATTATACAATAAAAGTCATATTGTACACCACTGGAGAAATGAGTGCCGAAAGACCTATTTGTCATCTGGTCTGTCCCTGTGTCAGTGCAGGATTGCACACTACACTATATTCTCAAGTGCTTTGTCCAGTCTCTTTTTAATTGACTAAAACGAATGGGACTTCCACCACTTACCTTCTAAAAGTATACCTATATTGTTTATGCTATGAATGTGTTCTGCATGGTAGGATGAAAAACTGAGTCAGTCCCATTCCTCTGCTGTGACTCAAAAAGGGCCTCATCCTGCACCTGTTTGAAGTCAATAGGAGTTTCGCCATTGATTTCAATATATTCATAGCCATAGAGTTTAACCCTCGCAGGGGCCATTCTGATCATCTAGCCAGACATCCTACATAATACACAGAATTTAACCACACAATTCCTCCATCAAGCTCATAACTCCTGGTTGAGCTAGAGCATCTCTCTTTTAGAAAGACATCCATTCTTGATTTAAAGAATGCCAGTGATGGAGAATATACCACATCCCTAAGAAAACTATACCAATGGTTACAAATATCAGGGGGTAGCCATCTTAGTCTGTATCCGCAAAAACAACAAGGAGTCCAGTGGCACCTTAAAGATGAACAGATTTATTTTATACCAATGGTTAATTACTCTCAGGGTAAAAAAATGTGTCTTATTTCTAGTCTGAACTTGTCCAACTTCAGCTTCCACCCTCTGGATCTTGTTATGCTTTTGTCTACTAGATTAAACAATTTCTCTCTACTATCAGAAACCTTTTATCTAGATAGTACTCACAGAGTGTGATCTAGCCACCTCATTAGTTTTTCTTTGTTAAGCTAAGAACATTGAGACTCTTTAGTGTCCCACCATAAGGCAGGTTTTCCAGACTTCTAATCATACTTGCAGATCTGTCCTGAACCATGTTCAATATGTCAACATCCCTTTCGAAGTGTGGACACCAGAACTGGACACAGCATTCCAGAAATAGCCTCATTAATGCTGTACAGAGTAGTAACAACACCGCGCCACGTCTAGTCGATAGTCCCCCTCTTATACATCAAGGATTGCATTGTTCTCTTAGCCACCATATCGCGTTGCAAACACATATTCAGTTGATTATCCAACATGACCCCTACATCTTTTTCTGAGCTGCAGCATTCCAGAATCCTCCATCCAAGCAGTGTGACCTACAATCTAAGTTCCTAGATGTCTGACTTTGCATTTATCTATATTAAAACTGATAGTTGTTTAAGTGAATCCAGTATATTAAGCAGCAGAGAATCCTGTGGCACCTTATAAACTAACAGAAGTTTTGGAGCATGAGCTTTCATGGGTGAATACCCACTTCGTCAGATGCATGTAGTGGAAATTTCCAGGGGCAGGTATATATATGCTAGCAAGCAAGCTAGAGATAACGAGGTTAGTTCAATCAGGGAGGATGAGGCCCTGTTTCTAGCGTTTGAGGTGTGAAACCAAGAGAGGAGAAACTGGTTCTGTAGTTGGCAAGCCATTCACAGTCTTTGTCAATCCTGAGCTGATGGCGTCAAATTTGCAGATAACTGAAGCTCAGCAGTTCTCTTTGAAGTCTGGTCCTGAAATTTTTTTGGCAGGATGGCACCTTAAGGTCTGCTATAGTGTGGCAGGGAGGTTGAGTGCTCTCCTACAGATTTGTATATGCCATTCCTGATATTGATTGTGTCCGATTATCCTTTCCGAGAGACTGTCCACGTTGGCCGATGTACATAGAGAGCGCATTGTTGGCATATGATGGCGTATATACATTGGTGGACGTGCAGTGAATGACGGTGATGGTGTGGCTGATAGTTAGGTCCTGTGATGGTGTCGCTGGTGTAGATATGTGGGCAGAGTTGCATCGAGGTTTGTTGCATGGATTGGTTCCTGAGCTAGAGTTACTATGGGTGCGGTGTGCAGTTTGCTGGTGAGAATACGTTTCAGGTTGGCAGATTGCCTTGTGTGGCAAGGATTGGCCTGCCACCCAAGGTCTGTGAAGTGTGGGATCATTGTCCAGGTGGGTTGTAGATCCCTGATGATGCGTTGGAGGGTTAGTGGTACTGTATGTGATGGCCAGTGGAGTCCTGTTATTTCTTTCTTGGGTTTGTCTTGCAGTAGGAGGCTTCGGGTACGACGTCTGGCTCTGTTGATCTGTTTCCTTATTTCCTCGTGCAGGTATTATAGTTTTGAGAATGCTTGGTGGAGATTTTGTAGGTGTTGGTCTCTGTCTGAGGGGTTAGAGCAGATGCGGTTGTACCTCAGTGCTTGGCTGTAGACAATGGATCATGTGATGTGCCCGGGATGGAAGCTGGAGGCATGAAGGTAGGCATAGCGGTCGGTAGGTTTTCAATATAGGGTGGTGTTAATGTGACCAATACTTATTTGCACCGTGGTGTCTAGAAAGTGGACCTCCTGTGTAGATTGGTCCAGGCTGAAGCTGATGGTGAGGTGAAAGCTGTTGAAATCGTGGTGGAATTTTTCCAGAGTCTCCTTATATTAAGCAATCCAGATTGCCCTGTAGAACTGGCCTGTGCTTATCACTACTTACCACACCACCATTATTTATGTCATCTGTAAACTTTACCAGCAATAAGCTTATATTTTCTTCCAGTAGCAGCTGGAGAAAATCCCAGGTACGTGCTTGCAGCTCTTGTTGATTTCAATGAAAGCCATATGCGGGCACACAGGCAAGAACAGAATCTAGTCCTAAAATTAGACTGACAGAGACTAGCAATGATACAAAAGCATTCCCACTTCCAGTTGGATACAGAATACAACCTCACTTGAGCAGTGCTGAAAAGGCATTGACTAAAGGCACTGAACTTGATGACAAATGTAGTGCCAGTCCTAGACAGCGTCAATTGGGCATTGTTAAATACTGAGTATGTATGTCCCTAAGGAGTCAGTGCGTATCTTGAGCATTTCACTACATGAATGTGCATCACTGTCCTGCACGGATGTAGGCCCTGCAGTTGGTTGGTGACAGAGGGGAAATGTAGATTGTCTTTGGCATTTGATAGCTTTTTTGTTATTCAGACACAATAGATCAGGTTAGATTGTGATTAGATCCATTCAAGTGCCAAGAGTCCGCCTCCCCACTTCTTACATTTGTGCATCAGCCACAATTCTGATTCTTGCATCGTACTACCACCATACACTAGGACAAGGTGTATGCTGCCAGTGGAAGGTGTCTAGGCCAGAGGAGCTAAATCCCAAACCTCAGAACCACTGCCTACCCAGAGGGCAGAGGAAGTGCTTTGTTGAATCAGGGCCTGTATGAATTATTTTTCCCCTCCGAGCATACAAAATATTTGAAATCCCAGTAAATGAAAGGCCTCTCTATACCTCCCTGAGGGAAGAGAAAGGCCTAGGAACTGATTAAAAAAGGGGTGGGGGTGGGCCTCTGGGACTGACCCCAAATTCATACCTGGATCAAAGTGCTGACCTCATGTTGATTCTTTGAAATATTATTTTGATTAAAATATAGACACTAGAATTGACAAGGAGGCCGGTGGCTCCTTAAAAGACTAACAGTGGTTGTTTTTACCTACAAAAGCTTATGCCCAAATAAATCTGTTAGTCTTTAAGGTGCCGCTGGATGCCTTGTTGTTTTTTGTGGATACAGACTAACACGGCTACCCCTCTGATATTTGACACTAGAACTGGACACAGTATTCTAGCTATGGTCTCAGAAATGCTGTATACAGAGATAATACTACCCCCTACCCCTAGTTAATACCCCCCTGCTTTTCCTCTAACCTTGCTCGGAGGTGGAGTTTTTCACCCTCAGCTCCTGCTGTGTCTTGTTATCCCTCCTGCACCAGCCCTATGACCCAGAGCAGGCAGAGGCTGTTATGCAGATCAAACAAGAGTTTATGGAGGAAGGAGCTGATGAAGCCCTTTACTCACAGCTAAATTTAAAGTGAAATATCAAGGTATTTTCTGGGATGGAAAATTGCAAAAATTGCCTTTTGAAAAAGATTAGAGGACAATGCAAAACTAGCTGGGCAAATAGACAATGGACTCAGAGACCGACGGACTACGAAATGCTGCCATGAACAAAATAGTATTGAACTCTAGCATTAGCTCAGTGCTTTGCTCTGCTATCGATAGGGCTCAGCTTTTGTATTATTGTAGCATTCTAGGATCACCGTACTATCTCAAACAATACAGAGAAGACTTTCAAGGAAAATACCTAGAAATGAGCATTGCTTGAGCACACTGTAAGACTGAGTCACAGGCAATGTCTACACTGCCAAAATAATCCCACAGCAGCGTGTCTCAGAGCCAAGGTCAATTGACTTGGGCTTGCACTATGGAGCTAAAGGCAGCAGTGTTGATGTTCCAGCTCAGGCTGGAGCCCATAGTCTGGGTTTCAGAGCCCGGGCTACCACCCAAGTAGGAACGTGTACCCTGCTATGTATAGCCTTGTACCACAAGATATGCAAGCAAGCCCAAGTCAATTGACCTCTGAGCCTTGCTGCCGCAGGGTTTTTTTTTTGTTTTTTTTGCAATGTAGTCATACCCACTGAGTTTAAAGCCAGAAGGGACCACCAGATCATCTAGTCTGACCTCCTGGATAGCACAGCCACCAACACTTGTGATATACCCACACCCGCACACTAAACTCAACAATCAAACTTAGACCAAAAAACTATTATAGGCTACAGAAAACTAAACTATCATGTGCCACAGGCTGACGGAGGTACGCAAGGACTGAGGTACAATGATGCCCAGGTCCCTGCAATGGCAGGAAAATGCTTAAGTGAGAAATACCCAGATAATCCTGGCAAGTGACCTGCATTCCACGCTGCAGAGACAGGCAAAACAAACAAAAAAACCAAGGTCACTGCCAATCTGACCTGGAGGACAGTTCCTTCCTGACCCCAACTATGGTGATCAGTTAGACCGTGAGCATGTGAGCTGTACACCTGCAAAATGTTTGTGAAGTTGTTATCTAATCTGCTACTCGTTTGATATAAATTGTCTCCTACCCTCGCTAACAATGGACATACTTTGAAACCATCACTATGAGTATACTGTAAATATGGTATTTTTTTCAAATTATAATAGGCATAACACCTTTTTCTCTGTTAATCTTAAGAAAACTTTATTTGCCTATAGCTGAAGCTTCAGATACTGTAATTGTCTATAAATATGGTAATTTGTACTGTTACATCATGGGCCAGATTTTCAAAAGAATTCAGCACACTGGTTGTGAACTCTTCTGTCACTCAGGTGAGATATGTCACATTAGGAGCTGCTGTGTGCTGAGCCCTTTAGAAAATCTGCCCCAGTTGAGTGTGAGCACTTACAAAGGTGGGATTTACAAAAGCTCCTTGTTGGCTCAACTCAGCTCCCATTGAAGTCAACACAACTTTTACTTTTAGCTTCAGTGGCAGGAGAGTTACCCAATGCAGTGCACTTTTGAAAATCCCTGAAAATTTGGCCCTGTGCTTTAGCCCTATATGTTTATCCATATAAGTACATTCAAATGAAACCATTTAAATACATAAAGATGGAGGGTCGGGTTCCTGGCTCTGATCTCTTTCTCACTGACCAGTCAGAAGCCTCGCAGTACCCTTAGAAATGATGTCACAGATCTCAACCTGGTGTAAACTTTCCCAATGCTCCTGTAGGCAGTCTGCTCAATAGAGCAAATACTAACCAAAGGTCTTCAGCAATCCTAAAGGAAGATGGAAGAGGAAGCGTGGTCCAGTGGTTAGGGCACTAGCCTCGGACATAAGAGACCAGAATTAAATCTTTTGCTCTTCACAGGCTTCCTGTGTGACCTTGGGCAAGTCACTTAGCCTTTCAGTTCCCAGCTGTAAAATGGGGATTCACAGCAACTCTACCTCACAGGAGCGTGGGGGGATAAAGGCACTACAAATTGTGAGGCGCTCAGAAACTACAGCAATAGGTGCAATACCAGTACCACCTAGAGAAATGCAATAAATAAGAATGTATTAAAGGCACACATTTGGGAGGGAAAAAAAAGAAAATATGATGTATGTGTAAGGGGACTGTTATCCCCTTACTAACATTCAGTGGGGGTGTTTAGTTGCTAGCTCCCAGCACTAAAAGGGGAGGGATCGATGGTAAATCAGGACCCTGAGACTGACAGTCCCCAGGAACAATGACGAGAGGCCAATGCTCCAGGTCAGCCTGACTGACAGAGCGGGCAGGCTAATCAAAGAGACAGAAGGCCAGGGTGGGTCCCATCCTCCGTGTGAGCTGAAAATGCCTGGGTCAGATGGAGTGGGGCCGAGCTAAGAAGAGAGCAGGGGCCCAAGCTAAGCTGCTGGGAGCAGAGCTGCAGCCCAAAAAAGCCAGAGCACAGCCCAGAGAGAGCAGACCTGCCCTGGGAGGGGAGCTGCAGCAACCAGAGCCAGAGGGGCCAGACAAGCAATCCAGGAAGCAGGTGAGAGCTGAGAGAGTGACACAGTGACACAGAAGCAGCTTGCAGAGCAGACTTGCCCTGGGAGCAGAGCTGTAGCAACTGGAGCCAGAGAGGCCAGAGAAGCAGCCCAGGGAGCTGAAGGCAGAGCAGCAGCAGCAGCAGCCGTGCTGAGGCAGTGTGGAGCTGGGGCTGAAGCAGTCTGGAGCTGGGTGCGGTGAGCAGCTGGGGAGAGCGAGGGGGACCCTGGGCAGTGGGCCCAGCACAGGGAGACGCCTCTGCCAAGAGGCTCTGCAGGACAGACTTGGAGGGGGATCATAACCCTGACAGAGCGGGGGTGACACTGGGGAGAAGGGTCCTGCCACCCAGAGCCTGAAAGTGTGTGGCCACCGCAAGAGCAAGTGTCCAACCTGCAGCGTCCCTGGAGCACAGCCAGGGCCTGAGAAGAAGGCCTGGGACCTACAAGGAACAGACTGTGAACTGCCCTGACTTTCCAGAGAGACTGTTTGTGATGTTCTCTGCCACAGAGCAGGGTGATGTGTTTTCCTTTAACCTTTTCCATTTTTTCCTTATTCTTTTTATCACTTAAATTGTTAATTAAATAACTTGTATTTGCTTTAAATTGTATGATGTGATCAGTGGGTCAGGGAGGTGCGCAGTGCAAAGAGAGTACCCCGGAGTGGGGACACCCTAGCCCCTGTCCTAGGTGACCACAGCAGGGGTGGGGGTTGAGCCCCACAGGAATCCTGGACCCAGCCTTGTTGGGGTTATGAGGATTCTGCCAGACAGGAGAGTGGAAGGGGAGTCCTCAAAGGCAGGGGGTCCTCTGGGTAAAGGAAGTGGGAGCAAGGACTCAGGTCCTTTTGCCAGCCCACTTCACCGGGGTAGTGCAGAAGCCAGGAAAGTTCCCCACAATAGCGGGACCATTCCCCCGCTTACATATGTAAAGTGAGGCAAAGCAAACATTAGTGGGAGACTTTTAACTGGCTGTTTCTGGACTTTGGAGTATTTAAAATCATAACATTAATGTATTAATATATATTTTAGTGTTTTAATTTCCTTCTTTTGGTTTGTAAATAATGGGGGAAAGAGGGAAGTGGGGATGAGTATAAATCAAAGAGAAAAGAAAAAAATCTAAAGGCTTCCTCTAAAGTCACAGTCTACACTGCAATTAGACACCCACGGCTGGCCCATACCAGCTGACTCGGGCTTGCGGGGCATGGGCTAAGGGGCTGTTTAATTGCAGTGTAGATGTTTGGGCTCAAGCTGCATCCCAATCTGAGGGACCCTCCCACCTCACAGGGTCCTAGAGCCCAGGTTCAGCCCAATCCCGAATGTCTACACCACCATTAAACAGCTCCTTAGCCTGAACCCCACAAGCCCAAATCAGCTGGCACGAGGCAGCCACAGGTTTTTTAATTGCAGTGTAGACATCCCCCAAGTGATATGTTTGAGCAGGTCACAACACTTGTGCAGAACTCCACTGACTTCCACTCAGCTGGAGTCATTTGCAGACTGGGCACCTGCACATCTAACACTTTTCCTTACACTACTAGCACTTTCAGAGCTGTTAAACTCTGCATGTTACAAGCTTTGCACTTTGGATGCATAAGCTCTGAAGGAGCAGGGGTTGTGATGTGCAGTGCCCAAAAGTACTGCATTAACTGGGTTTTAAAAATAACACAAGGCACTTCTAGCACCTTCCCTGGAAGGAGCTGTACATGCTTTATAAACATTAATGAATCAAGCCTCTGATCCCCTGTGATCTGCTACAGGTATTTCTACAGGCTGTGCCAAGCCATATTCCCAAGAGTGAGCATCTGCAGAAGCAATTCTCAGTAAAGAAACATTATTAATACTTGCCTCACTCTTGACAAAATTGGACAGAAATCTCTCTGTGGAAGCCGTCTGGAGTGTGCAGGCAGAACTGCCTGGCTGAGAGGTGCACAATAAACAGGAAGCATCTATGAGACATCTCTCACATTTTCACAGTGTAGGGAGGCGCCCTGGCTCCCCACCGCACCTGAGGGGGATGAGCCAGAACAGGTGCCTCAGTGGGCGGAGCCACCGCTGCCTGTCCCTGCCCCCTGGAAGTCAAGGGGCGGGACAGGAAGTATAAAAGCCCGCCCCAGCGCTCAGTTAGCAGCAGGTTGTGGGACAGGACAGATGCTGAGGCTTGTGCTCTTGCTGGGTCTAGCCAGCCCTGGAGAGGGGCAAACTGGAAGTGGCCCAGGGGTAGCCCAGTCTGGCTCCAGGGGACCCTGAACCAATGTCAGTGTGTTGCGGCCAGGATTCCCCACCGACTGCAGCGAACCCTTGCCGCTGCTAGGGCCCCAGGCTGGGATGCAGTGGAGTGGGAGAGCCTGCGTCCCCCCTGCCACCTGTCCAAGGGTGGCAGATTCCCCCTCTCCCTGGCCTTAGGAGGCGTTCTGTACAGACTCACTGTTTGTACTGTGTTTGCTCAGCCCCTTGCTGAAGGAGCTGAGCCTGAACTATTGACTGCCCCGCCCTGCCCAAGGGTGTGGGCTTATAGACTGTGTGCTTCTCTGCCCCATTGGAGGGCCGGGACTCTGCCTTGCTTACAGACCCTTTATTCCCTCAACCCCTGCCGAAGGGGTTCAGACTCCACGAACTGCTATGTGTAGGGAGGCGCCCTGGCTCCCTGCCGTGCCTGAGGGGGACGAGCCCCAGCACGACCGGCTTACACACAGGTATAATGCCCTCTGTCTCGCCTCCTGTGCCTTGGTTGATCAGCAGAGACCTCCCACAAGGCATTATTTCAAAATGCTGTTTCCAAGCCCAGAACTGTAACTAACTGTGATGCTCCATGATAATATCAAATAGATTAATAACAATCTACCCAGTCAGCTCCCCAGCTATATGGTCAGAGGAGATTCAGCAGGCTACAGGTCTGAATTTGGGAGTACGGACCTCATAGTCAAATAGAAAAAAATACATCCTGCTCCATGGCTGTATAGTTCAGGGTGGGGGGCTTAAACAAGGGGTGTCATTTCACATTAGTCTCAGTCATAAATTGGGCTTCAGACATATGAAGCAGAGACGAGGCCTGTACGTAATGACAGAACCACAACGACAGAACCACAACAAAGACTCTCAGAAGGAGATTGCCCTTGGGACATAATGGCACAGTCTCCTGCAATGTGATGAAAGAATGCAATCATTTCCAAGTGTGTATTAAAGCAGGGGGACTAAACAAATCAAGATAACCTTGAGGAGTGCAGACCTCCCCGATTTTTCTCAGCGCCTCAGCTGCCTACATCCCATGTGTGAAACAGTAAATAATCAAAACAGGAGGTTTATGAAACAGTAAATAATCAAAACAGGAGGTTTATGGGCTCTAAAATAACTTACAACATCAGCTTCCAAGTATCCCAATAGCAACAGCAGTTTCCAGTAGTAGTTGAGGAGACACAGTAGCAACAACATGGTTAAAGTTAAATTTCATTTGCCATTATACAGCTGAATACAAAAACCAGCCTCTCCCCTTCCTTCCCTCCACCCCCCCTTCAACTTCAATAAACTCTAAACAATCTGCTTTATAATGGGCATGTTGGGTCCTCTGCTGTGGTAGAGATTTTCTAGAACTTTCCAGGCTAGTTGATTGATTGGTTTCTGAGATTTTAAAAGAGACAGAGCTGTTCAGACTTTTTGAAAAGTTTCCTACAGGAGTTTTGCCCTCTCCTACCCTTCAAATGACTTGACTTAGAGGGTCCAGATCTGATTTGCTCAGCTGGGCTTGCTGCTCCCATTCCCTTCTTCCTCCTCTCTTCTGTGAAGTTGCCTTCTCTTCTCCCTTACTTTTGGACCTCTCTACTTTTATTTCTTCTCTTTCCCATCAATTTCTTTATGATTTTATGATGCATGGCCCCAGCTTCTGTCTACACTAGGGAGAAAGGTGATTCATGGTGTAATAAAATATACAACACTGTGCCAGAGAAATAAAAATCTATCCCTTTAGCACCTGGGTCTCCCTAAGCCCTTACTAATTCCTATACGCTGCATTTGCCTCTTTCCCCTCAAAACTCTCAACAATCTCTATTGTCCCCAACAAAGCCCCCATGCTCACCCCATCCCACCATAACCTCCACATTTGCATCTGTCCTCCCAAATCCTTCATAGCTGCCCCTTTCCCTAACTCCCTTACACTTATCCTTGTCCCTCCAAAATGCTCCTCTTTGCCTCTGATGCCTGTACTTACCTGGTGCACCCACAGCCTTCCCTTTCCTGCCTGCCCCAGCTTTACCTATTCACCTCTCTGTAACGTACATGGGTCAGAGAGGTGATCTTACTTGTGCAGAGGCCTGCTGGTTTTCTCCCTCCAAAATGTGAGCAGACATGCAAATAAGCTGTCCATAATGCAGCAAGAAAAGAGCTGCATCTTTTCCAAACCAGATAGTCCTGAGCCAGTTGGACCTTTTCTCTTCTCCCAACAAGATTTGCCCAAGACAGAAATAGCCCCTCTATTTTACTGCACCGGCTGCTGGCTCTGTGTGGTTACCGCTTCTTTGCTGCAGGAGGAAATAGCAGCGGAGCATGGAGTGGAACTCCTATGTGGCAGCTCAGGGATGCAGAAGTAGGAGGAGGGAGTAGCTTCTACCACTAGTAGCACAGAACTCCACCTGTGTTACTTTTTTCCAGCCAAAAATCACATGACTTGGTGACTCTGTCCCCTCAACCAAGAGCCAAGGATAGAATCCAATTATCCTGGTAGGCCCCTGAATGCTGCCCAAACTATGGGACCATCCCTTCTTTTCATGCAGTCACGACCTCATTCATTACATACCTTCCAACCCTTCCCAGTACCTGCACTAGGTATACACCTTCCAACTTCTGCAACAAATGAGGCAGAGCTCCCACAGACAAGTGACTCCTTCACTACACAACCCCTTCATTTCCAGAGCAGATCCATCTTGTGCATTGAACGAACCAGGGGTCCCGCAGAAAAAAATAGTATGTGATCATGTAATCAAAAAGACTTGTATCGTATGCACACACACACAAATTAATGTGGCACAGGCAGCCTCCATTCTGGTATTTCCTAACTTTCGAGTGCTTGACTTTGCAAATTTAACTTCTTTTGCCTTGCCCCTATATGGGCTAGAGGCCTGGGCCCAGCCAACCCTGATTCCTGAAGAGGCACACTTGAGAGAGATCAGCTCTTCCCCTATAAAGAATAGCAGGAAGCAGAAGGGAGGTGGGTAGAGTGAGCTGTGGTTTTGGCTTGGTTGGCTTTGCAGGGACTGCCAGAGACAGGAAACCTAGCAGTAGTTTGGGAGAGATACAGCTGAGGGCAGAAACTAAGCCAAGCAGAGTAAAACAAGCTCTGCCAGAAGGGTTTGGTATTGATCTGTGTGGCGTTTAGTTGGGGAGCCCTGAAGAGAAGTAAGATTGACGGCAGGGTTCCTGCAGAGCAACCTCAGGTCATGAAAGGGTGTTTGGGAGGTGGACCAACCCTACAATATGTAGTTTTTGTAGCATGTACTTTATGGAGTCCCAGTCTCCACCCCGTGGGTTCCTCATTCCAGTCCCAGTCTCCCCTGCCCTCCGGGTTCCTTGTCCTACACTCTTCTCATCCAATCTAAATAATCTCCTATCAGGCTCCTAGTCTCAATGTATTTCCTCCACCCTTCCTCCACCACTCCAAGTCAGACTCTTGTCCCCTCTGTTATTGGAGTCAGGTGGCTTTCTCCTTCATGCTGTCTTGGCACCAGCAGGGGGAGCACTGAGAGCACAGGAGAGACAGGCAGACAAAAATGAAACATTGCTTTTTAAGAAAATATCAGTCCTGAGAACAAAAATATACTGCACTTTATTGACAGTTTCCCAGGATACCCTATTTTTGAACTAACCAGTTGCATTCCAAACTTGAAACATTGGTACAAGCAAAAGCCATGACGTAATCGGTTTTTTATCCCTCATTCTCCATGAGGCCCTGCAGATGCAGTTCCTAACTGTACAACGTACCAGTGGTGCATAAAGCTTCAAGTCCTTTTGTCTGTTTACTGCATTTTTAATGGTAAGTTTAGCTACCTGTGTGATAGGGGGCAGGGCTGTAAGGAGTTTGCAGATGGAAGACTTTACAGTGAGAGAGACACTGCTTTCTTCCCCATGGAGATTTTATATTTGTTTTTTCTTCGTTATTTTCCATAACCTAAAAGTCATATAGACTGGGAGTACATGTGTTTTTTATGGGAAAACATACTAGCACATTTTAGACCTATTTAATTATTATTCTAGTCCTAGACAGACCTGGACAGGCAACCACTCACATTAGCACCCCTGTTGTGATGAAGATTGGTACTGTGAGAAAGCCAGTATATAGCTCTGATCCTTGCTGCATGTCACAATAAGTAGTGGTGCCTAGAAAACAAATTAGCTTACATCCCATGGAGGAAAAAAAGGCAACCCACCTGGAATTAGATCCTCCAAGCTTACATTTTCATTGAGGGGGTGGTTCACTTTACATTGACTCACATGGTTCCTGGAGACTCCAATGAATTAATTCTGAAATCTCCCTCTAATTTCCATGAGTGAGCATTGAACAGATTTATAGATCTGCTTGTCTTCTGTTTGTTTTGTTTAGCATCCTACTTCTAAAGAACAGTTTCACTTTACATGATGCAACAACTATCACTGATGGCCTTGTTTTTAACGAGAAACTGTGTGAAGTCAAAGAAATCCAGCATCTAAAAATAATGCCCTTAACATTCTAACTGCAGCTGATTTTCTCCAATTTTCCACTGACCTACTGCTGTATGCTGATCACAGGGTGACAGCAGAGAGCAGGCTCAGTATTTTTCCATGAAAGGATGAGATCTCCAAGAATAACAATTTATCAGAGGAGCTAAGCATGTCTGACCTAGCTCATTTCACAGATTAGCAACTGAATAACTCAGTTTATTGTGTTGACTTTGTGGGTTTTTTATCTAATAAGTGATTTTCACGTTTCATCAGTTCTCAGACGGAAAAATGCACAACTGTTTTCCAAAACTGATTAGCTAAAGGAGAATAATAAAATAACATTTTACATATATGTAGTGCCTATCATCTCAAAGGTTCCCAAAACATTTAGAGAGTGGGGCCCACCCCTGCCTCACTGAAGTCAACCAGAGCTTTACCATTGACCTCAATGGGCGCACAACCTATCTCGTGACATCACTGAAATTCTGCCACCTCTGGGATGGAGGTCAGCAACCAACTAGCTTGCTGAAAGCTGCTTAATTGTGTGGGAAGAAGAGATTTTGGCCACGGAGACAATCAGCCATGTAGCATTAGAGCAGGGAGTTCTCAACCCTAAGGGTTATGACCCTATGCCGGGGCGGGCAAACTTTCCAAAATTGAATGGAAGGCTGGTTAGAGGAAGCTGTGCCTCCCCAAACAGCCAGGCGTGGCCCGGCCTCAACTCCTATCCAACTCCCCCCTGTTTCTCGCCCCCTGACAGCCCCCCTGGGACTCCTACACCATCCACCACCCCCTGTTCCCTCTCCCCTGACTGCTCCTGGACTCCTTGCCCCTGACTGTCCCCCACCACCCCATCAAGCCCCTCTCTCATTTCTGACTGACCCCCTGCCCCATCCAACCACCCCATAACCCTGACCACTCTCGGAACCCCTGCCCCTGACTGCCCCCCACCATTCCATCCAACCCCCCCTCTCCTTCCTGACTGCCCCCCCCAGGACCGCTGCCCCCATTCAACTCCCCCTGTTTCCCGCCCTCTGACAGCCCTGACCACCACTCCGAACTCCCTTGCCCTCTTACAGCACTGCCTGGAGCGCTGGTGGCGGCGTGCTGAGGCTGCGGGGGAAGGGGAGCAGCAAGGGAGGGACCAGGGGCGAGCCTCCCAGGCCAGGAGCTCAGAGGCTGGGCAGGATGGGCCCACGGGCTGTAGTTTGCCCACCCCTGCCCTATGCGGAAGTGGGTCATGAACAGTTATTCATGCCTTCGTCATCTCTCAGCTAGCCTACAGCAATGCCATATACCTGAGTGTGAAATTTTCAGCACTTAGGCAATGCCAGCTAGTACAGAACACTGCAGCACATCTCCTCAGCAACATAGGCTAGCATGAGCACATCAGACTGCTCTCTACACTGGCTTCCTATAGAATTTCAAATCAAGTGCAAGGTCTCCATCCTTATCTTCCAAGCTCTCCATGGCTGTGGCCCAGGATGTCTAAAAGACTACATAAAGCTCTGGGCCGAGGACCATGTAGACAACTCCATTCCTCTGGCACAATGAAACTCTCTTCCATAAGAAGAAGGCTCAACTGTGCAGAAGATAAAACTTTCTCAGCAGGTTGTCTGAGACTGTGGAATGAACTCCCCGCAGAAACTAAGCACCATCACAAACCTCTCCACATTCCAGTCCGTATGCAAAGCACCTTTTTTGCCCTCTCACGTATATGTACCTGTTGCTATGTCTTTATTTTTTAAAACTACCAAACCAAGATACTCCACTGCACATGCTTCTCCCTCTGGGGAGAGGACGAGAGAACTAACACCATGTGACAGATGTGCAGTCACTACTTGAAGGCATTCAGATGCTGTGGGGATAAGCATTGTAGAAAACCCTACGCAGACTAGAATAGATGCCAGTCAGCCACAGTCACCCTGTGCTTCCCATATTACTAAATGGCCAGGAGGTCCCAGCTAGACTAGAGGCATTCTGAGGGTGTCCCAATGTGGAAAATGGAGTTGTGTTATGGAAAAGGCTGAAAACCCTGCATTAGAGAAATCAATACACGTAGTATTGTAACTTTAGAGCCAGGTCCTCAGCTGGTGTAAATGAGAACAGCTCTATTGACATCATTGGAGTTGTACCCATTTATGCCAGCTGAGGCTCTGACCCAGATAGTGTAGGAATGCACAAAGTCAGGTACAGCTAGAGCAAGCAAAAAATGGTTGCAGTTACTCCAGTATTACATCTGCTTCCGTGCAGATCCAATGCACTGGAAATGGAATTGCCACATGCAAGACCTGCAAAGTGCATCAGTGGTTTTAGGTTTTAAAATAAAAAGTAAAATCAATATAACCATTAAGACATTTTTAAAAAGATTCAGTTTGTTGATTCCCACTACATACTTCTTTCTCTTTACCTATACACATTTACTTGTACTGAGCTAATTATATGCACATTTCATCTACATCACAACATGGGCACTGAATACTTTTGCTTATTCAAAGTGCCATAAGCAACCTCAAAGCAATGACTTTTGTAGGTTATTATAATAGGATCTCCAAATTAGATCTCAAGGGTACACAGAAAGATGATTAAAAAATAGCCAACGATGAAAGAATGACTGTGTTGCTTCTATCTCTGCAGACACCGCCTGAGTGCCTCAGAATGGAACAAAATTCAACCACCCGGGCGTTGGCACTTGAGTTCTTGACAGAGATCTCAGGATCTCCCAGAGTATGCTCAACGGCATCCCCAGCCAGCTGAAGGGAAGGGGGAGAGTTCTTTCCCAGCTCAGAGGCCATGGACTCGCTGACCTGTGAGAAATTCTAAAGGACACTGCCAAATTTAGATATGGTGTGCTCTTGCCTGGCTGTCATGACCATCCCGGAAGTCATACAGGCAGAAATGTTTCTCACAGCAGACAGCCAAATAAAGATGATTGTACAGAAACCTACTTCTACAAGTGCCTTACAAGCTTCCCTTTCTCTTCCTTCCTTCCCAATGAAAATCCTGTCTATGTGTTCTGATGCCACATTCCATTTCATAGTTTTACACTGGTATAATTTGTAACAACTGTGGTATATTCACACCCCACAAAAGAAGGGATGTACCTCTGGTAAGGAGGGAAGAGTCGAGTTGAATCGCACTATCTCTGAATGATACCCAAACAAAACAGCACTTACATACTATGTCAAAAAGTGAATTGCAGTTTAAAGGGCCAGTCCTGCTCCTACTGAAATCAATGGAAAAATCTCCATTGTCATGGCGTGTTGTGAACCTTCAGTTCCCCAGAGGAGCCTTCTGAATCCTCTAACAATCGGAGCCTATAGACTCATAGACTTTAAGGTCAGAAGGGACCATTATGATCATCTAGTCTGACCTCCTGCACAATGCAGGCCACAGAATCTCACCCACCCACTCCTGTAACAAACCCAATCCTACGTCTGAGTTATGAAGTTCCAATTGTGGTTTGAAGACCTCAAGCTGAGAGAACCTCCACAAGGACCCATGCCCCACGCTGCAGAGGAAGGTGAAAAACCTCCAGAGCCTCGCCAATCTACGTGGAGAAAATTCCTTCCTGACCCCAAATATGCATCAGTAAACCTGAGCATATGGGCAAGACTCACCAGCCAGCACCAGGAAAGAATTCTGTACAGAGGGGTAGCCGGTTAGTCTGGATCGTGATAAGCAGCAAAGAATCCTGTGTGCCCTGATAACAGACCGTTTTGTGACAGGCTTTCGTGGGTGAGTGGGTATTTCACCCATGAAAGCTCGTGTCCAATTCTCTGTAGTAACTCAGATCCCAACCCTCTAACATCCATCACAGACCACTGGGCAACTACCTGCTGAAATCAAAGATCAATTGCCAAAATTAGCTGTCCCATCATACCATCCCCTCCATAAACACAAGCTTAGTCTTGAAGCCAGATATGTCTGTGCCCCACTAACCCTTGGAAGGCTGTTCCAGAACTTCACTCCTCTAATGGTTAGAAACCTTCGTTTAATTTCAAGTCTAAACTCAGTGCCAGTTAATATCCGTTGTTCTTGTGTCGCACCTGGTACTAAGCTTAAATAATCCTCCCCCTAATATTATCCCTCTGATATATTTAAAAGAGCAATCATATCCCCCCAGCCTTCTTTTGGTTAGGCTAAACAGCGAGCTCGTCTGAGTCTCCTTTCATAAGACAGGTTTCCCCATTCCCGCGGATCATCAGTAGCCGTCTCTGAACCTGTTCCAGGTTTGAATTCATCCTTCACATGGAGACCAGAACTGCACACAGTATCTCAGATGAGGTCCTCACCAGTGCCTTATATAAGGTACTACGCTACTTACCTTATCTCTACTGGCATACTTCGCTGCTGGACATCTAAAACCACATGCGTGTTTACGGGCAGATCTACATTGTGGCTCATAGTCATCTGATCAACCCAATCTCCAAGGTGCCTTACTCGCTATCCGGACTTCAACTGATGACAGCCACCAATAAGAAAATCCTTGTTAGAATTCCCTAGAATGCATGACCGTACATTTTCACTATAAATCATCCCTAACTAGTACCAGTTTACAAGGCACCATAAAGCTCTGTAGGAATAGCCCGGTCCTTCTCTGTGTTAGCAATACCTCCCAGCTTTGTGTCATCCACAAACTTTATTAGCACATTCCCGCTTTGTGTGTCAAGGTCAGTAAAAAAAGTTTAAATAAGATTGATCCCAAAACTGATCCCTGAGGAACTCCACCAGTAACCTCCTTCCAGCCTGACAGCTCACCTTTCAGTACGACCCGATGTAGTCTCCCCTTTAACCAGTTCCTTATCCACCGTTCAATTTTCATATTGATCCCCATCTTTTCCAATTTAACTAATAATTCCCCATGTGGAACCATGTCAAATGCCTTACTGAAATCGAGGTAAATTAGATCCACTGCATTTCCTTTGTCTAGAACAATTGGAGCCTATGGTTGCCTTGGCATCAAAAACTTGAATTGTGATGGAAAGGCACTCCACAGCTGCCCCAAAAGCAATATAAACAGCTGCTGGAAACATACAGCAAGAGTCCCAATGAGGATTATAAACAGATTTTGTCCATTTGAAAATATGTTTGGTTCATTTCACCAAGTCTGCAGCTATCATTTCTGGGGTGGGTAGCCGTGAATAGATCCCACAGCCACAGTTCCATTGGCAATGTCCACTTCACAATGTTTTGTTTCTGATGTTTTGACCCTGTTGACCCTTTTCCAGAGGTTCTGTACATTGTTTTTAAAGCATCCCACTTTTTTGCTTGCTGCATTGACAGCAAGCTGTGGTGAAACTGGCATGTAGGGTGCACCCCAAAGAATCGTCTCACTTCAGTTGCCCCAGATTCTTACACTGACCCAGTGCCTTAGACCGTAGTCTATCCCTTTGCTTTGCTGCACATTGGGCTACCCACATTTGCCATCTTTGCCTGTCAACTGCCCTTCTCTCCAAATCTTCCCATTTCATGTTCAGGTGCTTGATGTCATTCAGAACTGTTCGTTTCCATGGTATTCACTATCTTCCTCTCTTTCTTCTTGCATTTTCTGGCTTCCATTCAAGGGCAGTATTTGGTAAGCATTCTTCTTCCATTCTCAGCACATGCCCCAGCCACTGACATCTTCTTTTGTAGATTAATTGAGAGGGTACCTTGTCCAGTATTTTTTCTGATTTCTCCATTCGTCTTCCTATCTCTATATGTTATTCTCAATATTCTTCTTAGACATGTATGATGAAATGCATCCAGCTTTTGCATATCTTTCTTGACAAGTTGCCATGTCTCACTGCTATATGTTGTGATGGCAACAACAATTGCTCTGTACACATCCAGTTTTGTCTTGAGGGAGATGTTCTGAGTTGCCAGATGTTTTTGAGTCTTCCAAATGCAGCATTTGTCTTCCAGATTTTTCCTCTTATTTCCTCAGAACTAGTACCACCTTGGCTGAAGGTACGTCCAAGCTATGTAAAACTGTCCACCCTCTCCAGTTTCTCTTCTCCAATTTTGATTTCTGTCCCTATAGTCCCCATTAACATGACTTTATATTTCTTTGCATTGTATCTCAAACCGATCTTCATTACTTCTTTTATTTGGTTTGTGCATTTTTGTTGTGCATTGGCATCTTTACTGACCTGGTGCACAGTGATGTAATTATCACAGTCAGGAATCAGAATTACATTGGGGGGTGGGGGGGAGGAGCAGGCCCATGCTCTGAAACGAACTACTTTTACACCATGTAGATTTATCCCTCAGCCTGCTCCATTTTAAAGTTAGGCCAAGAGAGGGAAAACATTTATTTTGCAATCAATTAATCTTTATTTTGTTATTTTTTTAAGACTATACAGTCCCCCGAAGGTTCCTCTATTTATAAGGTGTCTGCTTCACAGCTCCTGGTTTCTGGGAAAGAAGTAAAACTAAAGATTAACTTTGATGTTCTGCAGCCCAAAGCCAGAATGGTTCATGAGATGCCCTGTAATATGAAGAGCAGAACCTTCAGGGTATCAATAAAAACATGTACTAAAACACAATTTTTTACTTACAATAAAACTCTTGTTTCTGAACCAAGGGTTTTTGGAAAACACATTGTAATAAAAATATTTCCATGGCTTATGATGTCAATGTGAGTAAGCAAGATAGCCACAGGACTCTGTCTCATAAGTACCATATTGTCAAATGAGGTATTGCTTGAGAACACCACAAATGCCATCTCTCATCCCTGGGTCGTAGGGGTCACCATGTACTGAATTGCCTTGAATGTAAGAAGCTAGCCCAGGGGTCAGCAAGCTTTCAGAAGTGGTGTGTCGAGTCTTCATTTATTCACTCTAATTTAAGGTTTCGTGTGCCAGTAATATATTTTAACTTTTTTAGAAGGTCTCTTTCTATAACTCTATAACTAAACTATTTTGTATGTAAAGTAAATAAGGTTTTTTAAATGTTTAAGAAGCTTCATTTCAAATTAAATTAAAATGCAGAGCTCCCCAGACCAGAAGCCAGGACCCAGGCAGTGTGAGTGCCACTGAAAATCAGCTTGTGTGCCGCCTTCGGCAAGCATGCCATAGGTTGCCTACCCCTGAGCTAGACTTTTCCTAGCCCCGCGTGGGTGTGCAAGAGGGCAGATGGCAAAAGGACAGTCCCCTCTGTGCAAGAGCCAGGCAGCTTTTATGCCAGCCAGATGCTCAGACTGGGACTTAATATGCCTTCCTAATGAATGATAGAGCCTCCGCCCTCTCTGTGCATTCAAAAGCTCAAAGAAGGGTTGGGTCTCCATCAGAGATCACTGGGCTGGAACTCCAGAGACCTACAGTCTATTCCTAGCTCTGCTACGGATGTGTCGTGTGACCTTGAGCAAGTAACTTTATCTCTCCGTATCTCTGGTTCCACTCCCACTCTTTGGCTTGTCTATTTAGGCTGCGAGCTCTTCAGGGCTGGAACAGTTTCTTATGATACATTTGTAACAGTGTTGAGCAAAATGTAACCTCTGGGTATTACCATAATATAAATAATAATCTAGCACAAACTCTTCCAGTGCTGCAGTGAGGATCCTGCAGCTAGGATGGCCACTCATCCCTGATTGGGTGGAGCAGCACCAAAATGTACATATCAAGTCCTGGTCCAAGGCTGAATGACTTTGGAACAGCATTTATCCCAAATTCCTTGCAGCTCTGCTCCATGCCTGCCCGAGGCTCGAGGTGGCACCAACTTCTTCTCGGTGGGGTGGAGGGTTGAGGTAGGCCTTAGCCCCCCCTCACCATGAGGCCCCACCCTGTGCTCCTCTGCTTCCCCCTGAGACCCTGCCCCGGCCAGGCTAGAAGTCAGAGCTGGGCAGTAATAAGAACTTCCCAGGGAGCCTGGGCTGCTGTGGGGAGCCGTGGATCCTCCACCTGCCCTGGTCAGTGCACCCTGGGGGCCAGGGCACAAGCTAGTGGCTGCTTTTGAGCATCCCAGTCCCCCACCCAGGGTAACTGGAGGGGCCAGAGCTCCCCACAGTGGCCCAGGCTCCATGCACAGCTCTTACCACTGCCTGGTTCTGGCTTCCAACCTTGCCAGATGGTGGGATCTCGGCAAAGAGGAGGGGCAGGAGCAGGGCCCCTAAGGGGCAGGGCTCCTGCATGGGTCCTGGTTTTGCATTTTGAAAAGGTAGTCACTCTCAGGGCAGCACCATACTCAACATGGACCAATGTTTGTGAAGCACAAGTGAGCCCAATCTGTGTATTACAAACAGATGTAGTTTAGCAGCCATCTTTAGTAATTTGCTGTAGGGAAAGGAGAAAGCAAGGGTAGGCAACAGAGACTGAGAAAATTAGGGAGAAAATGGAGGTAGAAAGACAACTAGATGAAAGGAGGGTGAAGACAAAGAGGATCAGAAGAGAAGATGAGGAGGAGGACAGGAGAGGACAAATATTACTATTATTATTATTATTATTAATTATTTGCATTACATTAGCTCCTAAAGGCCCAGCTAAGATCAAAAGTTCCATTGTGCTAGGCACTGTACTAACACAAAGTAAGAGATGTGCCTGTCACAAAGCTTTTACAGTCTAAATAGACGAGATAAAGGCAGAAGGGGAAAGAGATGTAAAGTGACATCCTCAAAGTCACACAGCATATCAAGAGCAGAGCCTGAGTTAGAACTCACATCTGTGCCATATCCACTTAACCATGCTGCTTCTCAAAAACACATTCTAAAACCAATCCTAGACTAAAATAGTACAACAGACTAGCAGTGAAGTCTGAGGAAAGGCCTAATTCAAGAGGCCCAGAAAGGAAGTTTTGAAGTGTCCTAAAAAATCCTTAGTCCTACTGCTCTAGGTACTTGAAATTTCAAAAAATGCTCTCTCCCTCTTCCTGCAAGAATCATGGGTTCACCGTCTCAACCATTGTCCCCGCTTTCCATTACAGTAGCACGTATCCAATCACGGAACAGAGTCAACAGTATGTGACTAATCTCACAGTGGTAAAGCTGATAAGAAAATCATCAATAAAAGAACTATTTTTTACCAAAAAGAAGGACCACTTCTGACAAAGATTTCAGTGAACTTTTTCATTTTTTCTACCAATGCTATACTGTGATAACTAATAGCAACTATATACAGCAAATACATTGTGAGTAATTCACAGAGGAAAATGGGTTTGCATGAAACATTCCTTAAATAATTATGAACAGTAAACAAATTTCTGAAAAAATAAACAAACAAACAAAAACCTCAAAGTCTATTCATGAACAATTTGTGAATGGGGAAGAAGGACAAAATTTATCACATCGATTGTCACTTGTTTGCCCAGCCCTGGTCTGTAGAATGTTTTAATTAATTAGTAAATGAAAATCATGTAGAAAGCAGCTTGTTTGTTTCTTAATGGGATAGTGTAAAGATCAGTTGGCCCAAAATGTAACATTGGGCCTGATACTGCTACCAATGAAGACAAATTCCTATTGAATTCAGTAAAATGGGACTGGCCCCCTTTGCAAACTGTGTGCCATCATTCCACATGTCTATTTTCCTCAAGCCAAATACTTCGTCTTCATCTTCTCGTCCTCCTCCCCACCCAATCAATGCCAGAAGCCTACCAGTCACACACAACTCTATAACAACAAATTGGCACATTCACAAAGTAAAGAATCAGATTCCATTTTCAAGCTTCCAGGAAGTCATTTAAACAACCGTGCAAGAAACCAATGATTTCTAAAACTATGAAAGTATCACACCTGAAAGTAGCGCACAGCGGCTTGCAGAAAATGGTTTTAACATGGCAGAGAATTTGGTGGGGGGAGGGTATTATTTTTGCATTGAGGATTTTTTTTTTTTAAGTAAAAGTTTTTGGAAATTATTTGGACCAATTATTGCCTTCATATGGGTCTGACCAGCTTCCACTAAAGTCAATGGGAATCCTGGGGGAATGTCCCAGGGTGGAATTTCCCCCTTGTAATTCAATGAGAATATCTTAAGTCATGGGACTTGCTTGACATGACACTGAGCTGGGCTTTTTCCTGCAATGTAACAGTCAGCTGGATCCATTCTGGTTTTCTATGACAAAATGCTCTTGTCATAAACAGATGGTTAAGGGTTAATGTCTCTTTTACCTGTAAAGGGTTAAGAAGCTCAGTAAACCTGGCTGACACCTGACCAGAGGACCAATAGGGGGACAAGATACTTTCAAA
>NC_133769.1:202731961-202770965 GCF_003597395.2 Chelonoidis abingdonii | reverse complement strand
GCGGATTAGTCTTATGTTTTTTTCCTCAACTTATGAATGTTTCTTTTTGCTGGAAGGATTTTTATCTCTGTTTGCTGTAATTTTGAATCTAAGTCTGGAGTGTGGGGGACAGGGAGTGCACCAGACACTGTATTTCTGGCTGGTGGCAGTGTTACCAGATCTAATCTAGTAATTAAGCTTAGAAGTGTTCATGCAGGTCCCCACTTTTGTACTCTAAAGTTCAAAGTGGGGAAAGAAACCTTGACAGCTCTCTTCCTTTACTATACTCACTGGCTAATTTACATGTGTTCGTCTTTAGTTTGCTCTTGTTTTTGGTGGCCCTGAGCACTAGACTCTGTCCAGACAAGCACTGGAGTTAGAAGAGGCCTCTTTACGGCTATACAGTGCTATGTTTCTACAGCAAAGTAGTTTGGCGACTAACAGAAAAGGTCCTGAAGGGAAGACTGGGGAGAAAGGGGTCATGGATGGAGGAAATAGAGGTTCTTGTAATGCAGAGGGAAGGATACCTGTCTGATATAAGAGGGGAGTGAAGAGACAATGGGAGGAGGACACTTTGAGCGGTGGAGGTTAAAATATGTGAAAAGAAGGAGTGGTGCAGGTGTAGGTTGGAGTGGGCGGGGGGTGAGAGAAGGAAAGAGACAGCCAGATGTACAACAGTTCTGAGGAAATATTTTGGAAGCTTCAAATTAAAATCAGCTGCGCGACCTCTGGCCCCAATGAAGGGATAAGACACAACAAACTTTGAATCGACTTAAAATATTCGGTTTTTAAATCAGAATAATATTTTTTATGGTGGTTTCACAAGCCTTGACATTAACTAGAACAAAGGTATAATTCCAACCCACACAGCACAAACATGTTAAAGCAATGCAAACACACCTCACTTTGGCACAAAGAGATCTATACTTAAGGACAGCAGGGACAGCTTCCACTGAACTCACCTCTGATAAAAAGTTATGGTACCTACAAGTCACATTATTTTCTGAAAATAACTTAATTACATTGGGGTCAAATGGCTTCGATGTCTGTGAAATGAAGACAAAAAAATTCTACTTTACATGTCTTCCCCACTGCTAGTTTTAGGCATGTGTTCAGTGCCGATGGTTTTTAATAACCTGAGATACTGATTGCTGTTCAACCAGCCAGGAAAAGGGGATTCCCCACTCCCCCCCTCCAAAAAAAATAAAAATGAAAATTTTATTTATCGAAAATTTTCAATAATTTTCATATTTCTGTAAAAAAAAATAAACTGAACTCCCCAAAACAAATATTTTTCCATTTTCAGCAAACAAAATACAAATAAACATAGCCAGTCTGTCAAAAATATTCAGTTTTACTGAAAAATTTTGCCACAAAAGCCAAATTTTTTTAGGTTTTGGTTGTTGAAAAAACATAGTTCTCAAATTCAATTAGTTCTGAAAAATTCCATTGAAAACAGACATTTCTCATGGAAATTTCTATTTTGACCAAAAAAAAAAGAAGACATTTTTGACTGAAAAACCATTTTTAACAAAACCCTTCAACCAGCTCTGATTGCTACATATATATTGATATGTCATTCTGGTGTAATTTATGTTGTGGAAGCTCTGAAAGCTACCTCTTCAAAATTAACCTTGTAATTAGCATCACATACACTGTCATAGGAATTCAGAAAACATAGGCATTGGTGCAGTATAAATACCTAGACTAGAGAGGATAGAAATAGAGACTTTGGTTCAGCAAAGTACATATGCATGTATACAACAAAGTATAGAAGTACTGTAGAACCTCAGAGTTACAAACACCTCAGTAATGGAGGTTGTTTTTTAAATGTCTGAAATGTTCGTAACTCTGAACAAAATGTGATGGTTGTTCTTTCAAAAGTTTACAACTGAACATTGACTTAATACAGCTTTGAAACTTTACTATGCAGGAGAAAAATGCTGCTTTCAATCATCTTAATTTAAATGAAACAAGCACGGAAACAGTTTCCTTACCTTGTCAAATCTTTTTTTTTTAAACTTGCCCTTTATTTGTTTTAGTACTTTACGTTCAACACAGTACTGTGCTGTATTTGCTTTTTTTATTTGGTCTCTGCAGGTGCCTAGTTGTGTACTTCCAGTTTCACAGGAGGTGTGTGGTTCACTGGTTAGTTCTAAACTTTGGTGTTTGTAACGCTGAGGTTCTATTGTAGTTCTATGAAGTCCATGGGACTACTCGTATGCTTTTCGTAACACGCACTCAAGTACCTTGCTTTTTCAGGGCTAGAGAAAAAAGTAAATATTTTTGTCACCTAAATGACACATTTTCTTCAGACACATAATTCTCCTTAGTTAATGGATAGGGTTGAACATATGTCAACATTTTGGAATACAGTAAGAAGATAGTTTCATTGGTTTACAATGACAGTTGATAGTTGCACTGTTTTTGAGAAAAGAATTATACTTCCAAGAGGACAAATATCAAACTCTACATCAACTCACACATGAGAGTAACTCACTTGATCTTCATCAGAAATTATATTTTTTCCTCTAAGCAGAGATTTTCTGTAGCTAGTAGGAACATAATGTGCACATGAGAACGCAAAGATCCAGCAGATGAGAAAGCAAAGTTCCAACAGATTCCAATGTTTGTTCTGGAATAATAAAAGCTGATGTATTACTTGATTGAAGGTATTTTTTTAAAACATCTGTTAGCACCATCATTCTGTGCTCTGCTGTATGTTACTTGCTCTACTGTATGCAAAAATAGTTTGCATTAATATATTGTACAATGACAATATAAAAGAGCTGAAAATATTTCAGAACTGGCCAAAGATGCTAAAGTCACCACCACCCTCCAAACCTTATATAGATGAGGTGTACTGCAGTAACTGTATGGTTGTTATGTTATCTTTCATCCTGAACACACTGTAATCTATTTCTATTAGACATTACCATTATATTGGGAATTAAGATATAGTTAAAGCTGTGAACATATGACAGTCAAGTTGCATATTTTAATGTAGCTGATGTCTGCTTACAACCTTATACTTCATAGAAATTCTGATACCAGGGAATTCTCTAATTGTTTTTTCTTAGATGTGGTTTATTTACATTGAGCGCAGCAAACTTGTTGTAGATTGTTTTGTTTTGTTTTTGGTAGAGATGATATGCAAAATTACCAAATCTGAGCCCCTAAAGTTTGGTTCCTAAGTAAGTGGCCTGATGTTAAGAGTCACTCAACACCCACAATTCCCACTGAGAATTCAGCATGTCTGAAAAATCAGGATACTGACTGTTGACCACATTTTTGGAAGGTAGGTGCCTAAATTACCTCTATTTATTTCAATGGGAGTTGGACGCCTAAATACCTTTAATAATCTGTCCCCCTTTATGTCTCAATATGAACTGGAGTATCTAGTCTTAGATATCCATATTTGAAAAGTTTGGTCTATAACTTACTATAATTATAGATGTGATGTAAAGAGAACATGTGGGTTACAGTAAAACACAGACATCTTAGTAATCAGTTCACAAATTCTGCCAGCAGAGTTTGCGACTTCCTTGAATTGGAGTAATTAAGCAAGATCAAGTAAGATCACTCTTGAATCCCAGTGGTTCATCCAGTGGGGAATAACACACTCTGTCAAACCTTGGACAAGTGTATATATATATATATGTTTGAAGTCAAATGTTTTAAGGTTCAAAACATCCACAGATGTTCACCCTGCCTTCTGAAAATCAGAGTTCAAAATCCTTGATCAGTTGGGAGCAGTTGCAGCCAAGAATGGCTAGCAGCCATTGGTTACAAGAGCCCACTCACTCACTGTGCTAAATTAATTCATTTTGTTGTTACATTATGTTTCTCGTTGACCCAATTCATGTCACTTTAGTTAATTAAAGAGGCATCATTGGCTTATTTGGGTCTTAGACCATAAAACCTTTCACAAACACAAAAATCCACTTTGTAAAAAACACATTCCCTTCTTAATTATTTTGATGAAAAGAAAACACACTGTTCATGTCCAAAGATTTCAACTTGTCAATTACTATTCTTTAAAAAAAAAAAACGCTATGTTTCAGATATCATTTGATAAAAAATAGTTTGCTTGGATTTGGTTTTTTATTCCCCTTCTGCAGGACTTGGAGCTTAAGGGTTAACATACAATAGGAGGCTCTGAGATGAACCAGGGTAACTGGATGTAAGAGTATTATGACATGAACATTTAGCTCTGGTTCTCATCTAAGCAGCTTTTAGAAGTTTTTGCAGATATTACTGCAGAGGGGAAGGAAAATGACTTCTAAATCTAATCAGTAGAGAAGCATGATCAAGCCCCATGACACTAGACAGATGAACAGAAAAGCCATAATTAGGTGTCCTTAGTCTCTTTGAACATCATGTAGCTTTTATAAGTTCTTTCTTTTGATGGTGTGGACCCAACTCTGTACGTCCTCATTCTGAATTTCAGACAGTACAGGAGAAATTATCACTGATCTAAAAGATAAAAAATCATCAGGCCCTCTCAATTAAAGTACTAGTTTTTTCCATACAGCAGGCCCCGTGATTGCCATGCAAATTAGATTAACTTGTATGTGCCTTTAGCACCCAAGGAACCTATGTCAAAAAAGGGAAATAAACAACAACAATCCCAGATTCCACACTTGAAAACAGTTTATCATCTAGTAGTTTAGTGCCTGCTCCTGCTCCCATTGAAGTTGATGGCAAATCTCTGATTTCTGTGGCATGGGATCATCAGACCCTTAGGATTCAGGACGCATTAGTGTTCACCATATCTGATATTTGTGATGTAGACCAGAGCTCTGAAAGGGATAAGTTCAGAAGAATAAACTCATGTTCAGACATGACTTGTTCTGGATTGAATTCAGATGCCCTTCTTTTTATTTAAAGCAACATGATGCACAACACCTGAAGGAGTAGCCAATTAAGTGGTTAAACCTTCTCCACCTTGCTCCCGCTGATGGCAGTGCAACTAAGGGAGAATTCTACTGTAGACACAACAGCAGTGTAAACAGATGTGCTGCTGCCCCCAGTCAACACAGCCTTGCAAAAAAACTGCCTCCAACCAAACAACAGCAACAAAAGTGGGGACTCATAGCTCCCTGACCTGCTCACATCAGTGATTTATGAACTGCAGGGCATAATTGCAACCATTTCAATGCTAACTTCATTAAGTACAAAAAAATCTCTCTCCTTTTTAAAAAAAAAAAAGCAAAGCAAAAAAGCATATTAATAGAATATGAGTTGCACAGTTAAAATGACAAAAAGTCAGGCACTATAGAAAATTCCAATAGCAGCATTAACTTGGCTGCATTGTGCAGAGAATACCTAATGTCTTCTATTGCTACATTACTGCTTAGGTTATAATGTGCATTATAAGACACAGACTATGCAACACCGCCTAGTTAATGTAGCTACTGGAGCTTTGGCTTTTTCCTTGAAATCCTTGGTTTTAACTGTGCAGCTTCACTGTGCACTAATACAGAGCTCAGTCTTACCTTTAAGACACACCTCCTCTGGAGTTCCCAGATGAACACGGAAGGCACACAGATTGCAGCATCAGGGTTGTGCAGGCACTTTCCCCATGTGCATCCATGCCATTCTCCCTCCTCCCTAACCCCTGTGAGGCACAAGGACAATCCTCAGCTTAAAGACTGTAATTGTGAGGCAGGGAGGTATGAGGGGAAACTCCTTGCACCATCTTTCCACTCTGCCCATAAGCACAAAGGCCAATCACAATGGAGCCTGAAGTTTTGGCATTTAATGCAATCAAAAGCATGTCAGTATACAATGTCGCCTCCCGCTATGCCATACTTCAAAACTACAGCATTTCCTTTCAATGTAGGGCTCATGAAAGGTACCAGACTAATTGCTCTGCAGACTGCAGTCTTCCGTGTAGCCCCAGAGCAGACCAAGAGCACAGCTGTGGTTAGTTCAGGTTTCTATGAAATTTCAGCCTGATCCCAAACTACTTACTCTAGCGTCAAGGGGAGTTTTTCCTTAGACATGCCCTTTGATCCAGGTCAACGTGCAGTACTGTGAGAGGACTCCTCCTTACTTCATCTTTTCCTTACCATTGAGGAAACACCCGTGTTTACAAGGGAGCTACAGAAGATGAATGACCTAGTTCTCATTGACACTATTCTGGCAGCATAAAGGGGCTGTTAAATAGGCCTAAATTATATCATTGGAGATGTAATTTCTGCCCACTTTGAGGCCACAGCAGGGTAAAAGGGATTTAATGTAAACAAGAGGCAGGCTTCAAAGACACTTTTTTTTTTTCATTGCAAACTGTAAAACTAATATTCTAATGTTTGTTTCTAGGGCTATATTTTAAATAGATACGGCAGCGGTGAATGTAGGGATTGGAGATCTAACAAATTCACTGTTTGTGGTTACTGACCAAGTTCAAAATCAGTCCTAGCAATTAATTTGCTCTAAATTACTGCTGTTCCACATATTTAATTAGGTACAAATCCACCTCCAAGAAATCAGAGAGCTATACTAGAGAACAATTACCTAAAAACATGGTTATAAATCAGGCAATTGAAATTCACTTATTAATACAAGCCACATGGCAGCCTTCCAGAACAAACAATCCCTTGGGTTTAATCTTAAAATCTATAATGAAAAATCTCTTCGCCTTAGCACTGAGACTTCCCTTTCTCTCCCCAGAAGAGAGAGATCTTCTTCAAAGATCCTCCTTTGTGGCATTTAATTGTCAAAGGACCCTTTCTGTTACTGTTACATTGCAAAGCTAACAAATTTACTTTGCTCACTGAAGTCAAAATTGTATTTGAGAAAAATGGACTAATAGGCCGCTTCCACCTTAAATGAATTGGTTCGTTAGCACTGACCCCTTACTTGGTAAGGCAACTCCCATCTTTTCATATGCTGTGTATTTATACCTCCCTACTGTGTGTTCCACTCCATGTATCTGATGAAGTGGGTTATAGCCCACAAAAGCTTATGCCCAAATAAATATGTTAGTCTCTAAGGTGCCACAAGGACTCCTCGTTTTTGAACTACAGCAATAGACTGATGTCCAGCAATATACTCCAGAAGACTTGCCTCCCATAAGAGCACGCATCACAGAGCAGTTATTGGTCATCTCTAGTGAAAGTACAACTTGTCATTAGTTAAAGGGAGACTGGCAATGTTATGAAAATGTTTATGGCTAGAAAACCTGCTTCTGACCCAGCACTAAATCCTGCCTGCTCCAGCACTCAGGCAGGAGTGCTTTGGAGAAGTTCCCCTTTTGGTGGAGAAGGAGCTAATATTCCTCTGGCAAGTGGATTTTTTCCCCCTGTAGCTGCTCAGAGGTTTGAAATGTTAGAATAAGTCTTCACAGCAGGCTAGCAAGCCCAGTAACTACCCAGGGCCCACCACCTGTGCAGAAGCCCACACTGTACTGTCTTCACTGCTAACATTACCCACACTAGCTGTATTCCAGCTAGCTCAGGTAGACCAGCTTTTGCTCTGTGGACATACCCTGAAAGGTGCCAAAGGCAGCCCAGCCCTGTGCTGTTTTCCTCAGTCAGGAAGATGGTGGTCATGAGGTGGGGGCTTCACAGTAACAGAAGTGTAAAATGGGGGAGGGGCTAGACAGATCTTCTATGCCTGAAAGAGGACTGGGGTGGGCAAAGGGAATTTCACAATTGATTGTATTTAGTTTTCAAATGAGGTGTTGAGCCATACAGCCTGGCTTATGGCTTATTTAAGTGTCCTGTAACCCTATTTTTCAGTGGAACAGTCACGTGAATAAGGGTTTCAGGACTGAGTCTTTACCTTGTTTCTCAAAGAGGAGAAATTGAAGATTAACCGGAAAATCCTCCTTTCAGGTCCATGAAGGCCATTTCCTTCCCCGCTTTCCTTTTCATAACAGTAATAAATTAAAAACACTGAATAAGTACACAAGAATAGTCTGGTTTGTTACTATAGCTATAGCAAAATGCGCATGAGCAGGGCAAATCAGATACAACATGTGTAGCGGTTCAAGGATAGAAGAACCACATCATTTTTGTATAATTGTCCCTCTTCAACCACGTTTTGCTATAGAAATATAAACAAAGCCGACCTTCAACCACTAACAAGATATAAAGATGCAACCCTGTGGGCCTGGGAACATTCACAACAGCTTCAGAATGTAGCTTATGATGCATTATCTCATTGGAACTGTAATTTAAGAGTACAGACTAAAAGGGGAGGGGGAAATATTTGAGGCACAATCCGAATATATTGAAAGTTAATAGACAGCATGATGTTGTCATTGCTAATCAAAGGCCAAATTCTAGTCATGTGGTGAAAGGTTTCTTCCATACATGATTGTGTTCAACTTAAACAGGAGGCTCAGGCATTCATGTCTCATCTTATAGCAAGGTGTATTTTCTGATGAGGAAATTTGTAATGCACTTCAAAGCACTTGGGAGCCAGAGTACAGCTGTCTTAAATAAAAGGATTATTGCATGTGATGAGCCTTAAAAATGAGGATGGGTTGTGATTTCACACTGAAATAATTAAAAAGAAAAAAGCCTGTTTGGAACCACAGTTAATTGTACATAGTGAAATAGAAGAGATTCTTATGGAAATAATTTATGCCCTACTTCAGAAACTTTAACCAGAGAGCCAGCATGGTCGAAGGCACTGAGCTAGGAGCCAGGAATTCCCAAGTTCTCATTTAATTAGAGGCAAAGGTTGGTCTTGTGCTTGACTATTATTATTCATTATTATTTCTATTGTGGTAGCCCCTAGGAGCCCTCATCATCAGAGAGCAAAACCTCATTATGATAAAGTCTACAAAATGGGAGTAGCAAAGTTCCATTGTCTGTCCATTCAGAAGATACGCTCTTCAGGGAAGAACCTATCTCTTCCAATGGGGCTTGTAGTGGGCCTGGCACAGTGGGGCCCAGACCTTGGTTGAGTGAGTCTAGGCACTACTGAAGTACAAATAATAATAATCAAATTGTTCCAGTGCTTTGCTGTGTGGCTTTGCGCCAGCTTCCAGTTAATTATCTGTGACTCAGTCTCCCCATCTCTACAAATACTTACTTCCCTACCTCAGGATCCAGTATCCCTTCTGGAATGATTTAATTATGTTTGTATTTTAGAAAACTTCGGAAATGTACCTGCTATGATAGTCTGTTATCACTGTGGTTCTGGTCCTTTTCACACAGCTCACGAGCAGCTTGCCATTAACTTTAATGTGAGTGTGATCAGTCCCCATATGTAAAAAAATGTACATAGATGTAAAAGGAAACCTTAAAGGACTGACTACTATCTTCGTTTTAGTGCAGGTGGATACTACACAGTGGAAGTTATTTTCTGTTAACAGTAGAGAGCAAAGACGGTGCAGTGGGTTATACAGTAGCCCTGCACTTTGGACTTCTGGAGACCTGACATTAAATAAATGATGGTTTAGTTAATTTACAGGAGTTTTCTGCTATTAGCTAAGCTCCTTTTGAGTACCATGCACAGCTGTTTTTACTGTTTGTATTACAGTAGCAGCTAGAGACCACAACTGAGATAAGGAACCCATTGAGCTAGGCACCATACATGCACATACTGACAGACAGGTTTCACAGTAGCAGCCGTATTAGTCTGTATCCACAAAAAGAACAGGAGTACTTGTGGCACTTTAGGTCTGGTCTACACTACGCGTTTAAATCGATTTAACGCTGTACCCGTCCACACTACAACGCCCTTTATATCAATATAAAGGGCTCTTTAAATCGATTTCTGTACTCCTCCCCGACGAGAGGAGTAGCGCTAAATTCAATATTAACATATCGGATTAACGGTTAGTGTGGACGGAAATCGACGTTATTGGCCTCTGGGAGGTATCCACAGTGCAACACTGACCGCTCTGGACAGCAATCTGAACTCGGAGGCACTGGCCAGGTAAACAGGAAAAGGAAGCCCCTGCGAACTTTTGAATTCAACTTTCCTGTTTGCCCAGCGTGGAGCTCTGATCATCACAGGTCACGCAGAGCTCATCAGCACAGGTAACAATGCAGTCTCCTGAGACTCGAAAAAGAGCACCAGCCTGGACCGCACAAGAGGTACTCGATCTGATCGCAATATGGGGAGAGGATTCAGTGCTAACAGAACTCCGTTCGAAAAGACGAAATGAAAACAATATTTGAAGATTTCAAAGTCTATGACGGGAAAAGGCCACAGCAGGGACTCAGTGCAGTGCAGAGTAAAAGTTAAGGAGCTCAGACAGGCATACCAGAAACCAGAGAAGCAAACGGAGGTCTGGGTCAGGGCGAAAACATGCCGCTTCTATGCTGAGCTGCATGCAATTTTGGGGGGCTGCGCAACCAGTACCCCACCCTGGCCGTGGATTCAGATGTCGGGGTTGTAATATCAACCGTGGCTGAGGATTCTGCGGAGGGGAAGATGAGGAGGAAGAGGAAGACGAGGAAGAGCTTGCTGAGCACACAGGACTCCGTTAGCCCCAACAGCCAGGAGCTTTTTTGTGACCCAAGAATTACCGTCCCAGCCTCCCAAGCCACAAGCCCAGACAGTGAAGCCATGGAAGCGACCTCTGGTGAGTGTACCTTTGTAAATATCAAACATGTTTAAAACAAGTTTTTTAATGATTTATTGCCATCAGGGCTTGTGATGCATTCGCAGCCAGTAAAGTTAAAGTTACAGGAAAGTTCGTTAACATGTCTGGGGATGGAGCGAAAATCCTCCAAAGAAATCTCCATGAATCGATCTTGGAGGTACTCAAAAAGCCTTATGAGAAGATTTCGGGGCAAGGCGGCCTTATCCGGTCCCATTGTAGGAAACTTTCCACGCCATGCATGTAGCAAGTAATTAGGAATCATTGCTTCACAAAGCACGGCTCCGTATGGCCCGGGGGACTGCTGGCATTCCAGAAACATGTTCTGCATCCTGCGGTGGTATTCTCAGGAGACTTTTTATATGATCATTGTAACCTGGTTGAAATTCAGGAATTTAATTAGGGGGCAGACATGGCGAATTTTGCTAATCCCTTCCTTGGCAGAGCGGGGGGAGGGGAGGGGAAGGATAGCGCTGAGTTTTTCAGCGTTTGGCGAGCAGGAATCTTCCCAGCTACCAGCCACGCGGTGCGGGGGCGGGGGGGAAGGAGGGTGATCATTAGCAGCGATCTTACATGATAGCAGCCATGCAGTGGGGGAGGAGGGAAAGAGGGGGGTTTGGGGTTTGCTGGTTCCTCTTAACAGGAACAAGGCATCATAGATCACTGTGTATATGAACGCTGGAGAAGTCAAACTTTAAAGCCTTACCATCACCGCATGAAGAAGTTTGGAATGCCTGGACCTGCATCTGTGAGATCTGCAACACCAGAGCCACAGGCACTCAATATTTAAACGATGGCAAAATGCGACCTTGTAGTGAAATCACATGTGCTATGTAAGGTGGATAGTGTTAGTCACTGTAAAAGAGTACTAGCATTGTTCTGTAAAAATGTATCTTTTTACATACTTCTCTCCCTGTTTTCCCTCCCCCATGCAGCTGCACAGTTGTCCGGCCTCCCTACGCCATCCGAAGGCTAGCTCAGATAAGGCGGAGGAGGAAGAGAACACGAGATGAAATGTTCACAGAAATTATGGAAGTAACACGCAATGACAGAGCTCATCAGAATGAGTGGAAGGATGTGCTAGCAAACTACAGGAAAGATGCCAGTGAACGGGAGGATAGGAGACGCTCGATATGAGAGGTGTAGGCAGGAAGATCAGCGGTGGCGAGATGCACGCTGGATCTGCTGCGTGCTCAACTGATGTCCTCCAACGCATGGTGGATCTTCAGGAAGAGCAGCGGGTCACAGAGTGCCGCTGCAGCCCATGTTTATACCACCCTCAAAGCTCCCCACGTTCCATATCTCCCTCACCCAGACGTGTAAGAACGCGTGGGGGAAGGCTTTCTGCACACCGCCTACTCCACCCCCTGGACAGTGCAAGCAAAAGGCTGTCATTACGTTGAAATGTGCTTAATGGCCTTTTCCTTCCCTCCTATCTTCTCCCAAACCACAGCAGGCAGGGATACCTTGATAATTCTCTGCCTGTTTTATAATTACTTTTTAATAAAGAATACATCCAAAGGGGGAGGGTGGGGTTGCTTTACAGGGAATGACTTTAAGAAAGAATACATGATTTTGTAAACAATACTGAATGACTTTTAATAAGAATACATGATTTTTAAATGATACTTTATTTCCTTCAGCAAGCTGTAAGTAAAGGGGAAGGGTGG
The DNA here is from genome assembly GCF_003597395.2 of Chelonoidis abingdonii. NCBI lineage: Eukaryota > Metazoa > Chordata > Testudines > Testudinidae > Chelonoidis > Chelonoidis abingdonii. The sequence goes on along the minus strand of NC_133769.1, from coordinate 202,758,749 downwards.
GTTGCTTACAGGGAATGAGTCAATCAAGGGGGAGGGTTCATCAAGGGGAAACAAACACAGCAGTCACACCGTACCCTGGCCCGTGCTGAAACTTGTTTTCAAGGCTTCTCTGATGCGCACCGCTCCTGGTGTGCTCTTCTAATCGCCCTGTTCTGGCTGCTCGTACTCAGCGGCCAGGTGATTTGCCTCAGCCTCCCACCCCGCCATAAATGTCTCCCCTTACTCTCACAAGATTGTGGAGCACACAGCAAGCAGCAATAACAAACGGGACATTGGTTTGGCTGAGGTCTGGAGCGAGTAGTAATGTTCGCCAGCGCGCCTTTTTAAACGCCAAATGCACATTCTACCACCATCCTGCACTTGCTCAGCCTGTAGTTGAACAGCTCCTGACCACTGTCCAGGCTGCCTGTGTATGGCTTCATGAGCCATGGCATCAGGGGTAGGCTGGGTCACCCAGGATACGACAGGCATTTCAACATCCCAACGGTTATTTTCTGGTCTGGGAAGTAATTCCCTTGCTGCAGCCGTTTAAACAGAGTAGTGCTTCTGAAGACAGCGAGCGTCATGAACCCTTCCTGGCCATCCACGTGGATGTTGGTGAAACGTCCCTTGTGATCCACCAGTGCTTGCAGCACCATTGAAAAGTACCCCTTGCGGTTTACGTACTGGGTGCCCTGTGCTCTGGGCCAAGATAGGGATATGGGTTCCATCTATGGCCCCCCACAGTTAGGGAATCCCATTGCAGCAAAGCCATCCACTACCCTGCACGTTTCCAGAGTCACAACCTTTCGTAGCAGCAGCTTAACGATTGCTTTGGCTACTTGCATCACAGCAGCCCCCAGTAGATTTGCCCACTCCAAATTGATTCCCGACTGACCGGTAGCTGTCTGGCGTTGCAAGCTTCCAGAGGGCTATTGCCACTCGCTTCTCCACTGTGAGGGCTGCTCTCATCTTAGTATTTATGGCGTTTCAGGGCAGGGGAAAGCATGTCACAAAGTTCAAAGAAAGCTCTTACGCATGCGAAAGTTTCGCAGCCACTGCGAATCGTCCCACACCTGCAAACTATGCGGTCCCACCACTCTGTGCTTGTTTCCCGGGCCCAAATCGGCGTTCAATGGATAGAACCTGCCCATTACCAGCAGTAGCTCCAAAACGCTGGGGCCCGCGGTTAGGGAGAATTCAGCGTCCATGTCCTCATCGCTCTCGTCGCCGCTCTGCCATAGCTGCCTCCTCTCTCCTCCTGCCTTTGCAGTTCATGGTTCACCATAGACAGCACGAGATGATGAGGTGTTGACAACGTTTCAGGATAGCGTTACTGATCTCAGGGTCCATGATTGCTGTGCTATGGCGTTTGCTCAGTTAGTTTCACCCAGGAAAAAGGCGCGAAACGGTTGTCTGCTGCTTTCACAAAGGGAGGGGTGAGGCTGTACCCAGAACACCGTGACAATGATTTCTGCCCCACCAGGCACTGGCCTCTCAACCCGGAATTCCAAGGGGCGGGGAGACTGGGAACTCAGAAAGTGTGTGGGTTACACCAGTTCACCCTGAATATGATATTTGGAGATTGCACTATGAGCTATGAACTGAATTCTAAAGGAATTCTTTGCAACTAAAAAGCTCACCTTCTCTTCTATGTTTCAGAGTAGCAGCCATGTTAGTCTGTATCCACACAAAAAAACAGGAGTACTTGTGGCACCTTAGAGACTAACAAATTTATCTGAGCATAAGTTTTCATGGGCTACAGCCCACTTCATCAGATGCATAGAATGGAACACATGTAAGATATATATATACACACACACACACAGAGAACATGAAAAAGTGGAAGTTGCCATACCAACTCTAAGAGGCTAATTAATTAAGATGAGCTATTATCAGCAAGAGAAAAAAACTTTTGTAGTGATAATCAAGATGGCCCATTTCAGACAGTTGACAAGGTGTGAGGATACTTAACATGGAGAAATAGATTCAATCTGTGTAATGACTCAGCCCTTACTAGTCTCTATTCAAGCACAAGTTGATGGGATCTAGTTTGCAAATTAATTCAGGTTCAGCACTCTCACTCTCACAGATCTTGGGAGACGGGCCAGTCCTCGCTTACAGACAGTCCCCCAACCTGAAGCAAATACTCACCAGCAACCGCACACCATACAACATAAACACTAATCCAAGAACCTATCCTTACAACAAAGCCTGATGCCAACTCTGTTCACGTATCTATTCAAGTGACACCATCATAGGACCTAATCACATCAGCCACACCATCAGGGGCTCGTTCACCTGCACATCTACCCATGTGATATATGCCATCATGTGCCAGCAATGCCTCTCTGTCATATACATTGGCCAAATTGGACAATCTCTACGCAAAAGAATAAATGGACACAAATCTGACATCAGGAATCAAAACATTCAAAAACCAGTAGGAGAGAGAACACTTCAACCTCTCTGGCCACTCAGTAACAGACTTAAAGGTGGCAATTTTGCAACAGAAAACCTTCAAAAACAGACTCCAATGAGAAACTGCTGAACTTGAATTAATTTGCAAACTACCATTAACTTATGCTTGAATAGAGACTGGGAATGGCTGAGCCATTACACACATTGAATCTATTTCCCCATGTTAAGTATCCTCACACCTTGTCAACTGTCTGAAATGGGCCATCTTGATTATCACTACAAAAGTTTTTTTTCTCCTGCTGATAATAGCTCATCTTAATTAATTAGCCTCTTAGAGTTGATAGGGCAACTCCCGCCTTTTCATGTTCTCTGTATGTATATATATCTTCATACTATATGTTCCATTCTATGCATCTGATGAAATGGGCTACAGCTCGTGAAAGCTCAAGCTGAAATAAATTTGTTAGTCTCTAAGGTGCCAGAAGTACTCCTGTTCTTTATACTGAGAGACAGTCGCTGTCCTGAAGAGTTTACAGTCTAACTAGACAAGAAGCCAAAGGGGAAAATGAAGCACAGAGAGGGAAAGTGGTTTACCCAAGGCCATGCAGCACGTTAATGGCAGAGACAGGAACAGACTCCAAGTTTTCTGATTCAGTATCTAGTGCCCTACCTACCAGGCAGTGCTTCTTCCTCCCTCTTCTGCCTCATACTTTTCAATGTTGTATGTGGTGTTGTTATAGCTATGTCGGTCCCAGGGTATTAGAGAGACAAGGTAGGTGAGGTAATATCTTTTCTTGGACCTTGTCTCTCTCACCAACAGAAGTTGGTCCAATAAAAGATATTAGCTCACCCAACTTTTCTCACTTTTCAGTCACTCCTTAAGAGCGGACCAAGAGGATGAAACCACCAGTGGGGAGAGGCTTAAATGTGAGGACTGAGGTACATTATATTGAGCTATGTGTAGGAAACATACACAGTGCCCTGTATATCTACAGTATATCAAAAATATTAATAACAATGCATTGTTCTCACTATGCCTGATTTTTTAAACCAATACCATTAGTCTCTTGCTTTCCTAAATTCTAAATTAAGTCACAAACTTCTTGGGGGTACAAAATATTGAACCCTTGTTTAAAAAAAAAGGAGTAGATGTTTGATTAGCAGCAAGATACTTTTCTAGTGATAAATAATTTAATACACACTCATGATTGGATTTGGGCTAATGTTATTACTCTCCTTCGCTCTTCTCTCTGTTGCATTATTTACGAGCTACATTTTTTCAAGCATCTTAATAATAATAATAATTAATAATAACTAATAGTACCTAGCGCTTTGCATATTCAAAGCACCAAAGTGGACTAATTTATCCCACAAAAGGCAGGTGATGTGAAGAAAGTGAAGCTATTCTCTGTTAACTGTGGACAACAGAAAAGGCCAGATTGCACAGTGGGTCACGCAGTAGTCTTTAGCATGGCACCACTGGAGACCTGAGACCAAATGATGGTCATATGTCCATTGTACAATTGGAAAAACTGGGGCAGAAAAGGGAAGTGACTTATCCAAAACCATCTAGCAAACAAGTGGGAAAGCCAGGTTGAGAAGTCAGTACTTCCAGATTCCCAACGCTATACTTAGTCCATGCTGCCTGGGTCGGGCTGTGGGGGGTTGCTTGTAATCAGCCTGTGGATAAAGATCTCTTTATTCCATTGGAAAGGATAGTTACTTGTTATTTCTATTGTGCCATAGGTGAGGATGGTGATTTAGAAATATATAAATACAGTGGATACAGCTTAATAGCAACCCTGATATTAACAGCTTCTGGTTAACAGCAACATTTTGCCGAGAGCCAATCCCATCCCATTGACTTTACTGTTAATAGAATTTGGATATTAGCACGAACTAAAAGGAACCTAGTTCATGTTAACATGATCCATTTCAAACTGGACTAGTTAACACAAACTAGGTACCTTTTAGCTTGCACTACCAGGGTCTACATGAGGCAACTACAGTGCAAAACTTCAGGGTGCACTACATATCACACCCCCATAGTCCACATTGCAGGAACATATAGACAAGCCCTCGGGCTCATTGAAAGTCTATGGGAATTAGACTCCTAATGGACTTTTGAAAATGGCAGTTAGGTTCTAAGTCTCTTAGGTGCTTTTGAAAATGTTGCCCAAAATCTTGGTTTGCTTACATTTTCAGGGGATTGGAAGTGCTAAGCTATTTCCTGTGTTTAGAGCTGCTCAACAGCAGTGGGGAGGCTCAAGAGAGCAGAAGAAAACTCTCACCCCTACAGCAAGATCTAATCAGGCTGCAACTAGAGAGTTGGACAGGAATTAGCAAATGTATTTTAGGTGACATTCTATTGCTTTGGAATTGGGATTTCAAAGCATAATTTGGCTTTTTGTGAGTCTGCTTCTTATGCTAATCATTGCAAAGACAATAGTTAACATTTTCTCTGAACTATTCGTTTTTGGGGATAGCCTGGAGGTAGGAAAGAGCAGGATCAAATATCAATGGAAGACAGAATTCCTACACACACATCCTCACACACATTCAGCATCAAGAGCAGTGGGGTACTTCCAAGAATCCTTGTAGGAAGAACAAAAACAAGCTTTGCAATTGCTATTTCCAAAAACAAAAAGGTTTGATGAGACTATTAGGAATAACATTAGAATGGGAAATGATTCAGTGGCAAGCAAAACATAACAAAAAACATTACCATCTTTTCAAAATCACAAATAACTTCAAAAACTGGCTAAGAACAATGGAAAACCCAAAATTATGCAGTTTATCAGCAGACCTCACAAATAAACTAAATGAATCCTGCAGAGAGAGGATGTGGGAGAGCTAAGAAAATTATTTAATTCCACATAGGCTGAAGGAAACACACACACATACACACACACACACACACACACAGTGTGGTGGTTGGTCAGTAACACTTGGTTCCACCAATGCAGAAATCCAAGCTATAAAACGTGTAAGTATATAAAGCATCTCATCCTCATAGTTGCAAGGAGAAAAGCTGGAATGTGTAACCACATGTAGCTAATTATAGGCAGGTTTGATAGCACTTAAGGTTGCCTGATACATCCCATTTGAACATCCTGTTTGCAGTTGTTTATAACTTTGCTAACTGTTCTAATTGTTTGGGCTGAAATTTTCCATACTAGGTGTCTGCCTCAGGCTGATTATATATATTATATATAAATTTAATTTCAGCCAAAATAGAAGATGTGCCAAAAGGGGTCAAGTTTCAGGGCAACAAGGTCTGTGACTAGCACAGCACACTCCCCTCCAGAGCCTGGGATGGAACCCAAGATTCCTGAGTCTCGCCTTTCCTCTGCTGTTAGCAAATTTTTGTGAAACCCGCTGACAAAATGTATGTCTCATCCCCATCTAATGCTGGTCCATCTAAAGAGAGACAACCTACTATTGTTATCAGTTATTCCATTAGTTCAAGTGGTAGAGGTCTGTGTGACAGACCTAAAGTTTCCAGCCCTGCTGATGGTTGATGTGGGTATCAATATGATGTCACGTGATGGAATTTCTTTTTCAAAACCTAGGGAATTACACACACAGCTACTACTCTAGAAGAACATTAAAGTTGCAAAGTCAAGCACTCGAAAATAAGGAAAGGCCAGAATTAAGGTAGCCTGTGCAATCTTAATTCATCCCTCTTTACGGGTCTGTATTACAATACAGTCTATAATTACATGATCACATACTATTTCTCCACAGGATCCCTGCCTCATTCAGCACCCTCTGAATATTTTGTTTTCTCCTTGTTATTCAATGTTTGGGCTTCAGTCTAATTTACCGAACACTGTTCAAACCCTGCCCTAGAGACAGAGTTATTAATTTCCTCATTGACTTTTCTATGGTGAACATCACTACAGTACCCAACGGTCAGATTTACAAAGATATTTAAGTGCCTAAAACACAGATAGGGATTTTCAAAAGTGATAAATCATGGCTAGATGCCTAACTCCCATTGACACCAATGGGAGTTAGGCGTCTAACCTTCTTAAGTGCTTTTGTAAACCTACAGGGCACCTATCTGCATTTTTAGATACCTAAATACATTTGAAAATTTGCCCCCAGTGTTTACAAACAAATTATTTTTCATAACACCTCCATGAGATCATGGGGTAGTATTATCCTCCATTATACAGATGGGGAACTGAGGCACTCAGAGACTAAAGTCAACAGTATCTGCCAATAGTGGGTGCTCAATTTGAGATGTCTACAACTTGATTTTTCAGAGTACTTAGCATTATATAGCAATGTATTGACTTCAGTTGCAGCTGTGAGTGCTCAGAATTCTTCAAATCAGACCCCATGGTCTCAAGCTAAGCACTCAGAAAAAATGAGAAACATAAAATTAACCATCTGTGAAAAAGTTTGATATAAGTGACTTGCCCAGTATCACATAGGAATGGTGTGGCCAAGTCGGGGATAGAATCCAACTCTGTCTTAACCATGAGACCTTCCTTTCTCTTCCTGAAGTTCCTACTTCATTCACTACACACTTTCCAACTCTGCAACAAATGAGGTACGGGTCCTACAGACTACAGCCTCCTTCACTCCACATCTCTCATCATCCCCAGAGCCTAGTCCATCTTGGGCATTGAATGAGGCAGGGGTACTGTGGAAAAAGTAGTAGGTCATCACGTAATTAAAGACTGCATCATAATGCATACGCACAAGAGGGTCACATTAATGTTGCCTGGACAACCTTAATTGTAGCAGTTCATAACTTTTGAATGCTTGGACTTTGCAACCTAAATAACATTTTTAATGTAGTTATTTTTAGTATGAAATATATCTATGTATATATATCTATATACATAGATAATGCCATCACCTGACGCCAGGACCTGGCATTCTACACACATCTAGTGTGGTTATACCTTAATCGAAACGTGGATGTAATTAATATGTCAGAGACAAAAGGGTGGGATTGGAGCAGGAAAAGCATCCAACAGCTGGGAATAAAAGGGTATAAGATAAGTCAGTGGTTCCTTAAATTACACCTTCTCACACCCACTTACTGACCTGAAACTTAAAACATCACTTAAGTCGCCTCAATATTTTATCTACAGCCAGTGGGGAAGTTATATGCCCAAGTGTACTAAATTTCAAGAAATCTTTTTTGTACATAATTATTTTATGAAGCATATCCAAGTCAACAAGCCTGGTGTAGCAGGGAGGCAGAGTGCGTTATTTTAGCTGATAAAGAACTGGCTCGAAGACTAAACACACTGTAGACACATGACCTTCAGATTTCCAACCATTAGCTGTGGTGCCCTTTGGATTCTGTGCTGTCTCCAATTAAATAAAAAAACATAAGAATTTTGCTGTGGGTCAGCTTCCTGAATTACAAAGCACCTGGGGACAGTTTGCCCATTGAGAACAACAGTTTGCACAGTGTTGTATTATTAGTGAGAACTCAAAAACGGATTGATTCACTGTCAGTTTAAAAATCAAATATAATTCAATCACAGACTTCCATTGTAATATTTTGTTTGAAAATTGCAGCACAAGTATAAATCAATATGTACAATGACCCGACTACACTTTAGATGGTAAACTAATGGCATTTTTACTGACATATTACTTTCTCTGAGGAAAACTAGATAAAAACTATATTATAAAAAATCCTGGCTGATGAGGTTTAAGGGAAGGATTACAAAACATTAAAAAAACCTCAGCGCAATTGGAGAGAAAATAATTCACTACTACACAGATTTGTATTTTGCTGCTGCCAAGAAGAATTAATATTAATACCCTTGTTATCCTGCTCCATAATACTGGACGAGAACAAGCACACACTTGATGCAATTAAAGGGCAGTAAATTTGGAACCAGTAGAAGGAAATAGCTTTCAAAGCAGCACAGAGCCAATCTAAGGAATTTGCTGCCACCATGACAGATAATATGGCTGTCTTTTTAAAAGTATAGAATCATTTTATGAACATTAAGAACATTTGTAGCTATGCTAGCTCAGATAAGGACAGTTAGGAAGGAATTCTGTTTCCCTACTCCCCCATCTATAGCATTATTTCTTCAGCCTCTTCTCTGGTCTTTTATAGGAGGGTGACATACCAGACTAAATGGACCAGTGACCAGTCTGATGCTCTATTGGGTTGACTCATATGTTTGTGTCTTCAGATAGCCCCAGTTCTAAGATCCCATTGCCGTATCTTGCCACAGCTAGGCCGAGAGGAGGGTTTGGAATTCGAGCTTTAGGTCAGGAATCTTTGTGTAGTCTAAGCTGGATTCAGTGGTATCCAAATCTCATGACCTGTTCTTGGAAGATATCAGTTAAAATGATAGAAAGCTCATGAGATCACTTTTCTCATCAATCTGATGTTCTCTGGGGCCAGATTCTTGTGACAATAGCTTTGAAACAGAACCAATTTGGATTTGATCCAAACCAAAAGGGGCAGGTTTGGATCCAGGAATGGTTATCTGAATCTACCAATACCACGGACATTTGAAGGGGTTCAGATCACAGGGTTTGCATGTGGCCTCTCTCTATTTGCATACTGAGAATAGAACCAAAAAACTCTGACTGTTCCCTAAGTTCTAATGACTTCATTGGTTAGAACAGAAAGGAGAGGGAAAAGTGAAGACTACTAAAGGGAATGGGTCATTTGTGTACATTTACCTCAGCACTATAAATGATTATTGTAACAAATCTCTGATCACCTAAGACTTGTCATCACTATGCTACGCCTCACCCACTCAGACCTTCCCCGTTAATAGTAAGGATAGATTCAGCAATTCCTCCCCCCACAACACAGGCCCCGCCCTCTAGCACTAATGGAGAATCTTTTATCGCTATAGGATTTTGACACACAGCTGAACTGTTCTGATTTACCCAGTAGAGGGCAATCATACACACACACACACTGGTCAATTTTACAGAGCATAGTTGCTAGTACCATAGCACTGATGTATACAGGAGTGAGTGCCAAGTAGACTCTGAGTAGTAAATGCACTACCATGCCAGAGAGTTCAGTCATGTTGCAGAGATTCCAATAACCCTTTTATGAAATTTTTTTTTGCTTAATAGCATGTGGCTACCTACCCTCTTCATAGCAGAATGTCTGCAGCCATGTTTGACTATTTTTGACTAGAATGTTGTTTTGCATGTTGGGCTAGAATTGTTCATCTACTCCCAATTCCACCTTCTCTCTGCAGTGCTTTCCCTTTGCATCATCTTTCTTGTGTTTGCCATGAAGCAGATATGAGAAAAGAGGGAGAAGGTGGCTCAAACCCACAGAATTTCTACACTTCTCTGGAGAGTAGACCTCTTCCTCCATGCTCCCAATAAGGAAATTTAAATGTTGAACATCAAATCTTAAAATAAGATTACACATACACTAGTTGGCCTAGCCAAAAAATTCTCCCTGACTTAGTAGCAGCACAGGTAAACTGGCACAGATTGACAGTAATATGCTGGTTGATGCAGAGCATAATAGATGTTTGTGTTGTCTGTGTGCAACTATTCCATCAGTAGTGAGCACCATTATAAGGTGCCATAAATGTACATGTTACTCTGTGAAAAAAGAAGAGGTCCGATTCTCCACTGTGTTACATCAATTTTATGGCAGTGTAGCTCCACGGATATCGATGGAATTATACCAGGGTAGAACTGATAGAATACAATGGAGAATCAGACCCAGTGTCCAGCTAAGGCCTCAACTCAAGGGCCGCGGAACCTTTGTAGAAGTGGGAGACACCAGGCCAAACTGGTGGGGGAATTCAAATATTAAATATCCCACAAAGTACAACTGTAACATAAGTAACCAGAATACATAATGTAGCCATATCGTAATATTTAAATTATAGTTATAGTATGACAAACAAACAAAAATTAGATAAGTTGGAAGTATTCAAGTCAGCAGTGTCTGATTAAGTTCACCCTAAGGTACTTAAGGAACTCTCTGAAGCAATCTCAGAACCATTTGCAATTATCTTTGAGAACTCATGGATGATGGGTGAGGTGCAAGAGGACTGGAGAAGATCAAATATAGTAACTATCTTCAAAAGGGGGGTGGGAAGGAGGACCTGGGAAATTACAGACAAGTCAAACTAACTTTGATACTTGGAAAGATGCTGGAAAAAATTATTAAACAATCAATCTGTAAGCATCTACAGCTGAGGAGGGCAAACTTTTTGGCCTGAGGCATAGGCAGCAGGTTATATATGTTTGCAGTGCTCGAGCACCAGCAATATTCAGGGCTGAGGGCCCTGCTCCAGCAATATCTGGAGCTGGATCTCTCCCCTGGCCCTGCCTGGATTGGGCCTTGGCCCCTGCGGGTCTCCCCCTCCCCGCCGCGCAGCATCCCTGCCTGATAGAAAGCAGTGCGGCACCTGTCCCCTGCCTGTTTCTCCTGCCGGGATAGAACATCTCCTGGCAGAACTGCTGTCTGCTGCCCCAGGGTCCTAGCGCCCGCCATCCATTAATGGCAAGGCAGGCTGCCTTTTGACCCTATCCCTGAGCCTCTCCAACACCCCAACCCCTCAGCCGCAGCCAGAGCCCTCATCCCGCTGCACCCTAATCCTCTGCCCCAGCCCTGAGCCCCCACCCTGAGCATGAACCCCTCATCCTCAGCCCCAACCCTCATCCCCCTGCACCCTGATCCTCTGCCCCAGCTCTGAGCCCCCACCCTCAGCATGAATCCCTCATCCTCAGCCCCACAGCCCTCACCCCACACCCCAACCCTCTGCCCTAGCCCTGAGCCCCGTCCTGCATCATGAATCCCTCATCCTCAGCCCCACAGCCCTCACCCCACACCCCAACTCTCTGCTCTAGCCCTGAGCCCCGTCCTGCATCATGAATCCCTCATCCTCAGCCCCACAATCCCTCATCCCTCCTATCCCCAACCTCCCTCCTAGAGCATGCACCTCCTCCCAGATCATGCACCACCTCCCCTTTCCCACACACCCCTTCCCACCCCCAAACTCCCTCCCAGAGCCTGCACCCTTCACACCTTCCTACACCCCCACCCCCAGCCCAGAGCCTGCACCCAAACTCCGTCCCAAAGCCTATACCCTTCACTCCCTCCTGCACATCCACCCCCTACCCCAGCCCAGAGCCTGCACCCAGCACCCAAACTCCATCCCAAAGCCTGCACCCTGCACCCCTCCTGCACCCTAATCCCCAGCCTAGGACCTGCACCCCAGACCTCTCCCCCCAACCAGAGTTTTAGGCAGGTGGGGGTGGAGTTTGGGGGAGTGGGTTCTAGGCACCACCAAAATTTCTACAAACTTGCCACCCATGGCCTGAGGGACACATTGGGTTATAGAAATTGTATGGAGGGCCTAAACAGCCAGACGTGGCCTGTCCCTGTCCCCTATCTGACTCCCCCCTGCTTCTCGCCCCCTGACAGCCCCCCCAGACTCCTGCCCCATCAAATCCCCCCTGCTCTCTGGCAGTCCACTCAAGACCCCTGCCCCATCCACACACCCCTGCTCCTTGTCCCTTGATTGCCCCCAGAAACCCAGCCCCTGACTGCCCCCCGCCACACCATCCAACCCCTCCTCTCATTCCTGACTGCCTCCTGGGACCTCTGCCCCATCCAACCACCCCTTCTCCCTGTCCCCTGACTGCTCCTGGAACCTCCACCCCTGACTCTCCCCCATCCAATCCCCCCTCTCCTTTCTGACTGCCCCCTTGGGACCCCTGCCCTCATTCAACCCCTGTTCCCTCTGACCACCCTGACCCCTATCCACACCCCGCCCCCTGCCCACCACCCTGAACTCCCCTGCCCTCTATCCACCCCCACCCCCCGTTCCCAGTCACACCACCACACAGCACAGAGCACTAGGTCAGGCTGGGCTCTGCAACTGCACTGCCCCAGGAGCTCGTAGAACCGAGGCTGTGGGGAAGGGGGAACAGCAGGAGAGAGGCCGGGGGCGAGCATCCTGGGCCAGCAGCTCGGGGGCCGGGTAGAAGGGTCCCACAGGCCATAGTTTGCCCACCTGTGATCTACAGGATAATCAAGTAAGAGCCAGAATAGATTTTTCAAGAACTAATCATGCCAAATCAACCTAAATTCCTCCTTTGACAGGATTACTGGCCTAATAATGGTAGGAAGTTGTAGCTCTGATATAGCTTGATTTTAATAAGACTTTTGACACAGCCTTACATGACAATCTCATAAGCAAACTTGGGAAATGTGGTCTAGATTAAATTACGATACAGTGGCTGCAAAATTGGTTGAAAGACTGTATTCAACAAGTTATCAATCGCTTGCTGTCAAACTGGAGGGACATATCTAGTGGGGTGCCTTAGCGGGGGGTCAATCCTGGGAACAGTACTATTCATTATTTTCATTAATGACTTAGATAATGGATAGGAGAGTATGCTTGTGAAATATGTGGCTGATACCAAGCTGGGAGGGGTTTCTAGCACTTCGGAGGACTGCCTTAGAATTCAAAACAACTTGATGAATTGAAGAATTGGTCAGAAATCAACAGGATAAAATTCAGTAAAGAAAAGTGAGAAGTACTGCACTTTGGAAGGAAAAATCAAATGCATAAATACAAAGGGGGAATAGATGACTAGGCAACAGTACTGCTGAAAAGGATCTGGGGGTTTTAGTGGATCACAAATTGAATATGAGCCAACAACATGATGAAATTGCAAAAAAAAGGGTAATATAATTCCGAGGTGTAATAACAGAAGTGTCTTATGTAAGACGAGGCAGGTAATTGTCCCACTCAGCATCAGTGAGGCCTCAGCTGGAGAAAAATTCTGGGCACCACTGTAGAGGAAAGACAATTGGAAAAAGAACAAAGGAGAGCAACAAAAATGATCAAAGGTTTAGAAAAACTGACCTATGAGCAAAGGTTAAAAAACTGGGTATGTTTTTCTTTGAGAAAAGAAGACAGAAAGGGAACCTTATAACAGTCTTCAAATATCTTCACAGCTGTTATAAAGAGGATGGTGATCAATTGTTCTCCATATCCACTTAAGGTAGGATAAGAAGAATCCGTTTAATCTGCAGCAAGGGAGATCTGGGTTAGGTATTAGGAACAACTTTTTAACTATAAGAGTAGTTACGCTCTGGAACAGGCTTCCAAGGGAGGTTGTGGAATCCCTGTCACTGGAGAGTTTAAATAACAGGGTACACAAACACCAGTCAAGGATGGCCTAGATTTACTTGGTCCTGCCTCGGTACACGAGATCCCATCCAGCCCTACGTTTCTATGATTTTATGAAAATTTCCCAACAGAGGATCTAGGTCGGGGCAGCCAAAACGAACTGATCAAAATAATTATGTCCCCTTTAATAAGGCTTCAGGGAAGGAATAATTACAACAAACAGTTCATAATGTCTTCACCTCGGGACCTGGTTCAGGGACTCCAAACTTGAGGTCCTCAAACAAAGTCTCTGAACTTGGTGAGGCTCATTTTCTGGAGCTGGAAAGAGAGATCACCATCTCTTGTAAACTGGATGGTTTCTCATCCATTTTGCTATGCCTCTCTGACTTTGTAGGTTTCCCCAGCTTTTCCCAGATCTTTGGGGCTTCATTGGCCTTTCTTCAGCCTCTCTGGCTTTACAGGCTTTTCCCAGCTTCTTCCATGCTTTTCTGCCATACCTGTTTCTCCCTGAGCTCAGCTTCCTGTTTGTTTAAATAGACCAGCCCCAGGGAAGGGAGGGTCTCTGAGTACACTCAGACTGTTCCTGGCCTGGCTACAGCCTGGCCCTTAAGGGGATAATACTCTCCTACACAGGACCCAATATTTATAGTTGTGCCCACCCAATTAGCATTCCTGTGGCCACAAAGTGGGCAATTGCACATCCAAATGGCCAATTGTTTGTATAACTAACTATGCATTTGTGCATACAGTTGTCTATTTGGAGAATGCAAATGTGCACATTTTAAAGATCAGGCCTTAAAAGTCTGATAAGCAGTGTATGCCTCTTTTGTCCTTATCATACAGATAAATGATACTTGGCCAGAGAAATACCAACACTCCTGCAATTATATGACTTTGACAAAACTTTCTCTGGCTACAGTAGTTCCCGTTAACTGCCATGTCTAAAGGCATCCTTCTTGTAAGACTGTGGGACCGTAGATAAAATACAGCTTCCATTTAGTTTCTTTCTATAGTAAGGTATAAATACACCAGCCCCATTTCATCTCCTTGAATGGTTCAGAAAGTCCACATCACAAAACACCACTCATTTCAGCTTCGGAGCAGTGGACAGTAATTGCTTGCTCTCTGGCTTACTTCCAAGCAAATGAGAACGTGGACCTAAGGAACAATGCAGGGAAATATACAATAGAAATGAAAGTTGTGAAACCAGCATGTTGTAAGTCCTGGCTAATCAGCTATGAAAAATGCATTCATAAATGTTGAATAGCTACATGATATAGTGATACATGATATAGCTACATGATTTGAGAAAATGGGGGAGATATCAGTTTCAGACTTACCAGTTATAGAAATTTGAGATGGAAAAGAAATATTAAGCCATATAGACCAACAGTACATTTACCAGTACATAGAGGGTCTGATAGGCAGGCAGTAAACTAATATAGATAATGGGAAGGTTCAAGAGGTTTTCTGAGCCTCCAAATCCTTCAGAACTGGGAAATCTGACTTTAATTAAGCCAGTAAACAGAAGTATAAATTACATCAGGAAATAAATGAGAAGGAAATTAGGAAGGCCAATTTCAAAGAGCTAAGATTTACAAACAAACAAGAGTCTTTATGTTTAGCCAAAGCAGGAAGCCTATAGTGGAGGAAAAAAAATCAGTGGGTCCACTGGATTGCCATGAGTTAAAGAAGTAATCAATGAAAATAAGGTCATTGCTAAGAACCTAAAAAAAAAAAAATTTCTTTGCATGGCTCGTCAGTGGTGAAGATAATGGACAGATTCCTACCCAAGAACTGCTCTTTTCTAGTACTAACAATGTGGTAGTCTCAAAGACCGAGGTGTCGAAGCAAAGGTGCCAGAGTAAATTTATAATTTTAAAAACAGTAGGCTGCCAGGCTCAAAAGATATACATCCAAGGGTTCTGAAGGAGCTAAGTATGCAGCGGCTGAAATGCTAACAAAAATATGCATCTCTCTTTGAGAACAGCCACTAAGCCAGAGTATTAGAGGGTAATAAATGTTGTACCCATATTTTAAAAAGGCCCTAGTCTAGTAATCCTCATATCTGTACCTAGGAAATTTGTTGAAAAAAATAATTTAAAACAAAATATCAAAATACATGGAAGATCATAATATGATGAAGTCTAACCAGCATGGTTTCTACAAAGGAAAACCAAGACTCACTAATCTCTTCAATTCTTTGAATGGGTCAATAAAGCAGCGGATAGAGGAGAACCAGATGAAAAAAATGTATTTAGACTTCCAAAAGGCCTTTGACCAGGTCCTGCCCAGGAGGCTACTAAAGCATTCATGGAGAGAAAGGCCAAGTATTGTCATGGATCAAAAACTGGCCAGGAATCAAAAAGCAAAGAGAAGGAATAAACGGTCAGTTTTCATCATGGCAAAGGATCAATAGCAGGTGCCTCAAGGTTGTCTACTAGGTCCCATGCTGTTTACTGTATTTATTAATGATCAGGAGAAGGGAGTGAGCAGTGAGGCAACAAATCTGCAGATGACACAAAGTTATTTAGGTTAGACAGGACCAAAGAAGGCTGTAAGGAACGTCGGAGACCTAAACAAGAGATGAACGGGCAACACAATGGCAAATAAAATTCAGTGTTGATAAATGCAAAGTAATGCACATTAGAGGAAATAATTCAACTATTCAAACTCCTGACATGGGTTCTAAATGAACTGTATTAACTCAGGAAAGGGACAACCCAATGAGAAGCTGCTATTTAAAAAGCAAACAAGATATGGGGTTGAATAAGAAATGGAATGGAAAACAATAGAGTATACTGTTCTGTATATAACTTATAACATCAACGTGGTGACCTCCTCCAGATACTTTGTGCAGTACTGTCCACCCCATCTCAAAAAAGATATTGCAAAATTATAGGAGGTTCAGAAAAGGGCAATGTAAATGATCAAGGAAGTAGAAAAAAATGTGTCTGAAGAAAGTGTGACAAGCTAAATCACAGTGACCCTCTTGGAACTGTCACCTGATATGCTGAAGTTACCTCTGAGCCCATTTTCCCTGCCAGCTTGAGACTTCCAGAACTCTGTTTTGTTGAGCCAGATACACTACTCCGCTGCAACACAGACCCAGGGTCTGGGCCATGTCCCAAAGCTGCAGGCTTTAAGTGAAAACAGTTTTGCAGGTTACCTATCTCTAGCACTCAGACACCCAGCTCCCAATGGGATCCAAACCCCAGATAAATCCATTTTACTCTGTATAAAACTTATATAAGGTAAACTCATAAATTGTTCACCCTCTATAACACTGACTGAGAGATATGCACAGCTGTTTGCTCCCCCAGGTATTAAGCACTTAGTCTGGATTCATTAAAAAACAAAAGTGATTTTGTTAAGAATAAAAAGTAGGATTTAAGTGGTTTCAAGTAATAACAGACAGAACAAAGCAAGTCACCGAGCAAAATAAAGCAAAAACATGCAAGTCTAAGCCTAATACATTAAGAAACTGAACACAGGTAAATCTCACCCTCAGAGATGTTCCAATAAGCTTCTTTCACAGACTAGCAGCAAAGAGTCCTGTGGCATCTTATAGACTAACAGACATTTTGGAGCATGAGCTTTTGTGGGTGAATACCCACTTCGTCGGACATGCATCTATAAGGTGCCACAGGACTGTTTGCTGCTTTTACAGATCCAGACTAACACAGCTACCCCTCTGATACTTGCAAACTTGACACCATCAAATTAGGCCTGAATAAAGACTATGAGTGGCTGGGTCACTACAAAAAGTAATGTCCCATGCATCCGACAAAGTGGGTATTCACCCGTGAAAGCTCATGCTCCAATACATCTGTTAGTCTATAAGGTGCCACAGGACTCTTTGCTGCTTTTACAGATCCAGACTAACACGGCTACCCCTCTGATACTTCACAGACAAGATTCCTTCCTAGTCTGGCCCCAATCCTTTCCCCTGGTACAGTTCTTGTTAGCTCCATCAGCCATTTTAAGTGGAAAACAGGGGCTCTCATGTCTGGCATCGCCCTTTGTTCTGTTCCACCCACTTTTATAGCTTTGGCACAAGGCAGGAATCTTTTGTCTCTCTGGGTCCTTCTAAATTGAAAAGTACCAGATTTAAGATGGATTCCAGTATCATGGGATATGGTCACATGTCACTGTAAGACCTCATTCTTCATTACCCATGGGCTGGCCCACATGTACACAGGAACATCCACAACCAATTGTCCTGGTCAATGGGAGCCATCAAGATCCTAAACCACCATTAATGGCCCACCCTTTGCATAATTACAATAGGACCCCAGAGTTATACTTCATATTTCTAGCTTCAGATACAAGAATGATACATGCATACAAATAGGATGAACACAGTAGATTATAAGCTTTGTAATGGTACCTTACAAGAGCCCTTTTGCATAAATATTCCAGTTACATTATATTCACATTCAAAGCATATTTTCATAAAGCGTATGGAATGCAATATCACAGAAAGAATGAAACGATTGAGATTGTTTAGCTTGGACAGGTAGATGACACATAAAAGAATGAATGGTCTAATGAAGGTCAATTGGGAATATTTGTCTCATAACACAAATACAAGGGGGAATTAAATGAAACTGAAAGATGGGAAGATCAAAACTAATACTTTTTCACACAATGTGTAATTAAACAGTGGAACTTACTGCCACAGGAAGCTGTTGAGGCCAAGAGCTTAAGAAGATTAAAAAAGGGAATGTGCATATATATGGATACCAAGAATAACCAGCATTGTGGAAGGAATGTTCAGTGCTCTGTTTATGAGTTTAAGTCAGTCTTTATCAGAGAACAGGATGAGAACTAATATGGAGTGAAATGGGTAGCTTATCCCACATCTGCCTGCTGTGGGATTCTCACACCTGCCTGCTGTGGGATTCTCACACCTTCCTCTGAAGCATCTGGTGCTAGCTAGTGTCAGGGACAAGATACTGGATAGACAGATCTCGGGGCTGATCCAGTGTGACAATGTCTTTGTTCTTAACTGTTTTTATGACACAAATACTGTGACAGATTTAACTGGATTTACTGTCGTGGCTGACTTTTTATAGCAATTTTGTGAAATAGTAACAATTTTCACCAGTGGAAAACAATACCCCCAAAGGATTCAGAAGAGTGAATTGACAGTACACTGTTACAATCTAAAACTGGCTGGTTTTTGATCAGTTGTGTTGGAGTTGTTCTTACTGCTTGCACTCAGATATAATTTTCTGCAGTTAGTCATGGGAACAACAAAATACTGTTGTTGCAATAAGGTTATTTTTACATTGATGTGCCCTCTTATTCTATCAAAGTAAGATGCAGGTAATTGGAATATACTGGCTTAAACACAGAGGCTTTGTCTACACTTACAGCTTTGCAGCGCTGGCAGTTACAGCTGTGGTCGTACAGCGGTGTACGGCCAGCGCTGCAGTGTGTCCACACTGACAGCGACCAGCGCTGCAGTGTGTCCACACTTGCACCAGTTGCAGCGCTGTTGTGAGTGGTGCATTGTGGGCAGCTATCCCACAGAGCACCTCGTCCCAATTTGCTGCTGGGGGTTGTGGGAAGTCGCCCTCCTGACAGCCCCACCTGTTCTACACTTCGCAAGCTGCTGCGCCTGACTAGAGGGGCGATTACCAGCGCTGCCCAAAACCTTAGGCAGTGTCTAATCAATCTGCTCGTATGCCCTGAGACCTTAACACAGCCTCAGCCAGCGCTTGCACAGTCTGCCATCATGAATCCCTGCTGCATTCAGCGCTGGCTGTACACCTGGGTTCTTGCTTCCGCGGGTTAGCGAGACCCCAGCGCTGGTGATAGGTAGCGCTGGCTCTCCCCAGACAATGTGTGGACCCTCATAACTCCACCCTCCTACATCCCCAAGCATCCTCTTCCTTCATTGGCCTCACAGGGTATTAGGACTGATAGTCATATTCCCAGCATTGCACCCTCCCTTCTTCCAGCCTCTCTGGTCACCTAGCTTAGCCACACATCATTCTGCACACCACCTCCTCACCTGCTCTCCACACTGGGCTCAGGTGATCCTCCTTTCTAAATCCACCCCGGGAATTTTGAAAAAATCCTTCCTGTTTGCTCAGCGAGGCGTGGAGTGCAATCAATCAATCAAATCAATCAGCAACACAAGTCCCCGCTCTCCAGCCCAACGCCCCCAGAGCCTGCACCCTTCAGCTGGACACACTGCGAGCACCTTCCAAGAGCTCGACCCACGGATCTAATCTCAGTGTGTGGGGAAAGAGACAGTTCAGACTCCCCAGCTGTGATCAGCGCAGAAATAGCATAATCCTAAGCCCCAGAGCCTCACCAAACTCCGTCCCACGGCCAGATTATCACAAGTAGCACCAGTGTCATATACCAGACAGGGGCTTATGACTGAGACGCCAATTCCAACCAGTCCCTGTAGCGGTTAAGGTGAAGGAGCTGAGGGAGGGCCTACACTAAGCCCCGTGAATGGAAACCGTCTGCACATCTCTGCCAGCCCGTGCCTAGCCCCCACTACCTGCTCGTTTTAACAAGAGCTGGGATGCGATACTCCGGATGTAAACCCCATCTCGGACCAACTGCCACCAAGACTCATAGTATCCCTGGAAGAGCACTCGCACCCCACCACGACCCAATTCAACCCATAGCCCTGGAGACCAGGTGCCAACCGAGGACACAAAGAGGGTGATGTTCCCTCAAGAAGCCAGCACCGCACTGGACCTGCACAAGCCCCACAGCCTACCGTTTTCTACCCCTTCGCAGGCCCAGGAACACCAGCAAGCCACAGTCGCTTGGGTGCTACTATTGAGGAAGGATCAATAGGAGCTGCTTCCACCCTATACGAGCAAGTCTTTTATTACCACTAAAGGATGACCTAGCAAATGTTTTTGGAGTCAAGGGGCTATGCCTAATGTCTTTTCTTCACGGAAATAGCATTGTTCTGAATTCTATCCACCGTCGTGGATAGACAATCTCTCCCTCGTATCTCCTTCAAAAGTTCAGCCCCCCACCAAGACGCGTGTGCAAATGCGCTTCAGAGTTTAGGCAGGTGGGTGGAGTTGGCAGGGAAGTGGGCAAATTTCTAGCGATTACCGTGGGAGAGCCAGCGAAAAATCTGTGTTCCTTGTCACTTCTAAGGCCTAAACGCGTCAAACTTGCCCCACCGGGCTGGGCCTGAGGGACACTTGGGTTATTAGAAATTGTATTGGAGGGCCTAGAACAGCCCAGTACGTGGCCTGCCCTGTCCCCTATCTCTCGCCCCAATCCCATGGCTTCTCGCCCTGACAGCCCCCCAAGGTGCCACTCCTGTGAGGGGGTGGCCGGGATCCAAAACAGAGCTCTAAAATCACCCCAGCTGTTCAGGAAGTCGCTAGGCCCACGTCATGAAGACCCCTGCCCATGGACCCACACAAGGGCGGAATCCACAAGCTGTACGAAAGGGATCCCCCCTGCTCCTTGTCTTGATTGCCGCTGCCGCAGACTAACCCAGCACCTGACTGCCCCCCCGCAACAGCCATGTGACCCTGAGCCAGTGAGATATCTGGAAAGGTTACCGAAATATCTGATTGAAAAATGCCAGGCCGAATACCTCCTCCTTTAAGTGCTAATTTTCCCACAATCTCCTCTGAGCTTGGATTAAAGAACCTACCAAAGTCGCGCTCAACTCCATGGGGACGGCCAAAGAAGAGAAGGCAAGCCTGAAACCCCACCTCTGCCCTGCCATCCCCAACCTGTGAGCCCGCACGTGTGCAAAGAAGACTTTCTCTGATTCCTGGTAACCTGATCTTTTGCATAAAAAACGCCCAACTGGCCTACAACGGCTTACCTCTGAAAACCCCACCCTGTCCCCTGCCGCCTGTGAGCCGCGTTGTGCAAGAATGCCTTCTCTGACTGCTTGCATTTCCTCCTGTACCGATCTTTGCATAAACGGACACACCTCCACATCGGCTACCTACAGGGAAGAATCGAGAAAGGCACGCCTAAAACCCCAACCTGCCCTGTGAGCCCTTCGTGTTGCAGGATGCCTTCTCTGATTTCCCTGTACCTGCATTGAATCTAACCATCCTATGGCCTAACCGTATCGCGAAGCACCTGAAGTCTTGATTTCAGAAGAAATACCCTTGGCTTCCATGTCATCTTCTGATCCTCCTTGGACCCAACCTTGCCTTTCCCAGGTGTGCTGCATGTCGTTATTGTCCCTGTACACAAAGCACCAATCAGACCCCACGCCCTCTTCCCCCAGATTCCAAAGTGGCTTTAAAATTCACATCAACCATCCTGTCCCTCTCGACATCACGTTATTCGAATCTGCCTGCTCAACGTGTCCAGATGTGCGGGGGCTAAGCTCTCACTATCCACACTGATATCCTCTGTGAATATGCTACATAAACTCTTCAAAACAAAGCTCCTCTGTATAAATTTATCTCTGTTTTTTAAGTCCTTGAGTCCATCGGAACAGATCAACACCTTCTGAAATGCTAAGAAGAACTTAAGAAAAAACAGCCTAGCGAATGCACTCGACCAGGAACACCTGTGAAAACGGCAGTCATTGCCGAATATCTATTCACCCACAGAACATAAAAAGTTACAGCACATTGGCAGGGCAAAAACGTAGCATTAAGAAGATCAGGCAGCAAAGAAAACCACAGATTCGCCTAAGCCATGGAACGCCACACAGACCTCATGCATATGGTAGACCACAGTGCAGCGGCCTAGACCACTACCGTGGATCCTACAGCCCACTCCAAACTCAACCATATGCTGAACTCCCCCCTGGCCCCTCATAACCCACTTCCCGTCGAACAGCTGCATTGTGCCCCCCAACTGTTTCCTCAAACAACCCCCATACTCCCATGCATCGCTCTGGTGCCTTACCGACACCACAACCTGTTTCTTAACTGCCCCACACTATACCATACTACGTTCACCTCCCCTCCTCCAGCACCGCCTGATAACCGTTTCCCGCCGACCCTTACCGAGTCACTACCTACCACACAGCAACACAAATGCAACTCCAACCATCACCATGCAGCATTTTAATCCCCAGGCCAGCAGGCATGCACAGCCCTCAAAGGAAGAACTTCCAGACAGACTTGTGATGTTATGCTCCTCGGCGACCTCTGCCAACTGCCTGCCCGGCTCCAGGAGCTCGTAGACACCCGAGGCTGTGGGGAACGGGCCGAACAGCAGGCAGAGAGAGGTCCGGGGCGCCCGAGCCCATTCCTGGGCTACCCCTGTTCCACTTTGGCACACTCGTATTTATCGATGGCCAGAGATGGAAGTTAGTACTGTGTTTCATCGGTCTTATATACAGTAGTGCACAATATCAGGGCGTAACATACTGGCTACGTTCATTCTTACGCCCCTGTGGCTCACTGCATTCATCGTGCATTTGCACCACATGGCAGTCCTTGCTTGGTGGTGGGCTTACTGCATTAACTGCTGGCAGAGGCAACTCAACATATAACTTGCCTCAGTTGGCTTTCAGCCCGTAGCTGATTCTTTCAAGACTATCATGCCTCCGCTATGGCAATTCTCTTTGGCAGGATTACTCGTTATTTCGCAGAATGGTATGTAGCTCCTGATAAATCGCCTTTTGATTTTTAGGACTCTCTGTTGCCTACACAGGGTCGCGTCCCCTACATGACAATCTCATTCATAGCAATTACCTTGGGAAATTGGCTCTGATTAAATTACGATCAGTGGCTGCAGAATTGGTTGAAGACTGTATTCCCCAAGTCTTATTGGCCGTCAAATATTTCACAGGCTGCTGTAAACTGGAGGGACATATTACTCTGTGGGGTGGCCTTAGCCAGGGGGTCAATCCGCTGGGATCAGTTGGTCTCCTTATTTTCAGGAGGACTTTAGATAATGATAGGAGGACGTATGCCTTGCTGAAATATATGGTGGCTCGATACGCGAAGTTCCCTCAAGCCCTGGGTCAGGGTTCTCACTTTGCTGCTCTACGCATCAACCTGCACAGTAAGGGTACAGTCCGCCTTTCGGAGGACTTGACCTTAAGGATGAGTTCAACAATCAACTTCGATGAACTCTAGAAGGAATTCTGGGTCAGCTCCTTGTCCAAATAACAGGATAAAATTCA
The DNA here is from genome assembly GCF_003597395.2 of Chelonoidis abingdonii. Taxonomy (NCBI): domain Eukaryota; kingdom Metazoa; phylum Chordata; order Testudines; family Testudinidae; genus Chelonoidis; species Chelonoidis abingdonii. Next base: position 202,735,115 of record NC_133769.1, on the reverse strand, counting down.
GTATAAAGAAAGTGAGAATCTGCACTTTGGAAGGGAAAAATCAAATGCGATAAATACAAAGGGGGAATAGATGGACTAGCAACGCGGCTTAACCAGATACAGCTCGGTGGCCAGATGTTCTCTGTGCTGTTTTATCCCCCACCCCCAGCTAGGTCTCGTCGTCGAGGACTGCTCTGGCTTTCAACCCGGAGAGGACTCCTCTCCCCGAGGGTCCTCAGAGTCTCTCGCTCCTGCTTGCAGAGCACTCCCCTCTTCCAGTAACTAAGCTGAGATCAAGGATCTGGGGCATTTAAGTGGATCACCATAACATGATATGACCAACAACTACGAATAGAGGAGAATTGCACAAACCACCATTTAAAAAATACACGTACATAATTCATATTCCAGCGGGTGAATAATAACAGCAAGTTGTCCTTAGTAATGACAGGCACTTAGAGTCCCTGTCCCAACTCCATCAGCACAATCAGTCTGAGGCTCCATGCGCCCTGTCAGCTGGAGAAAATCTGGGCAACTCACTGTAGATGGAAAAGACAATGAAAAAGAAACAAAGGAGAGCAACAAAAAATGATCAAAGGTTTATGAAAACTGACCTAAGGCTGGGTCCTCGAGGCTAAAGGGGTGTTTAAAACTCACCCTTGGAAGTAACTTTCCTTTTCTTGACTTTCAATTCTGAGAAGGACAGCCTTTAGTACACTCTAAGCAGTAATTATCTGCTAATCACAGCTCACAAAAATAAGTCCATTAATTTTCTTTTATACCGTACATTGCTAATTTCAAACACCCATTAAGCGACGCATCAGCCAAGGGATAGCTACGTTCCATGAACTGATTGTCGTTTAATTACATACAGCTGCCTACATCTGCTGAATACATCTCTATCATTCAACCCTTGTGGGTTCAAAAGCAGTGTTATAACGACAAAGCGTTATCTCCGGCCCTGTGGATCACATCAGGTCTACTAAATTGAGCCTCAAAGGCATTGGATAAACCTCTGGGTAAGCGTCGGGTCTCCAGCGATACCTAACAATTTTCGAAGAGTACCCATTTTTCGTAATGTATTTGACATACGATTGCATTGTATGCCGTCTCCCCCTACATTTGTGGATCTGACGGTGTCTAAGGAAAACATTAAATGTAGAATATAGAGTCAAACACCGCCTAGTTAACCTGCCTGCAGCTTTTCCCTGCAAAACACACCTTGAGAGTGTTATGGGAATCAATATACGAATGAAACTCACGTACGTTTATAGGTTTGCCGAAGCAATGGTCTGCGACAATCAAGGCAGGGAAAAATCTTCTGGCATCGCGATTAAGGCTAATTTCAGGAACAATTTTATAAAGCCGTATAACGCAGTGAGTTACCTCCATGGAACAGGCTTCCACAGGGAGCGATTGTGGAATCCTTCTCCTGGCCCATTGTCAACCACCTGTGTAAATTCAAGTGAAACGCCCACTAGAGGTGATATGGATACCATGCAGAGGCGCTTAAAATAACAGCTGGAGTAGACCGTACCATTGAGTATACAATAAACAAACCACTTCGATTAAATGTATCCCGACCCATTCGAGCACGCTCCGGATGCCAGGTGGCGGATGGTTCCGAAATAGGAATTCGGTTCCCCATCTATAGGCCTCCCCTCCACAGTTGCGAAACCATTTGGTGCAAAGAAGCCATATTCCACCAATGTTTCCTGGCACATATCCCAGAGTTCACGGTTACGTCTGAACGGAACATGGCGTATTTAAGTCAGGCCACCCTGCAAACGCGCATAATGCAGATGCTACAACACCAACTATTCCCCCACCCCCCACACCGTCGACGAGTTACATTCCCCTTGGACTGGCCTACCACCTCAGAGAGCTGGTTTTCGGACCTATTCCGACCTCGTTCGGTTACGCTTGTCGGAGTTCCAGCTTTCCATCAGACTGATATAGCCTCACACCGCTTCCTCCTCGACACGTGACAGGGGGTCAAAGCTCTCAGACACAAGCGAGAAATCCCTCTATCTTCCAGAGCCTTATCCGTGTCATCTGCGGCTTGTAATGTTGTGCGTGCTGGCAGGGGTTTGGCCGCGGCGTACCCTCCCGCGTAACAATAGCCAATAGAAGAATGACAGTAGCTAAAAATCGCACAGCGGTCTACTGCTATTATTAATAAAAAAGAAAATTTTCTCTACTCTACTCTACAACGGAGTACTAGGTCGCGGCAAATTAATGATCCAAAAACAGAACTGTCAACTAGACAATTAATTCATCCAAACCTCTAAGTAGTCCAACGCCCGCTATGAAATAAGAGTGGTGGTCTTTGTTTTTTCTATCTTTTTTTTCCCCGGCTATAGTTCTTCCAAGGGAAGGAGCCAATTATACACAAAAGATTCTGCAGTCGTCACTGAGCTTTGCTGTACATAAACAGTTCATTCTTACTTCCATTCTTCAAAACCGGGAACTTAACATCCCCCAGACGTGTTTGCCACAATGTCTGAAAAAAACCCGAGACATGTGATCCCCACACACTCATCAGGTACTAGTTTCTTTCCAGAGCCAAGGCGGGCGGCTTCCTCACCATCGCTGCAGGAAGAGGCAACACGCGTTCCGTCCTACTGCCCAACAAAAGAACCACATTTAAGGGGTGACAGCACCGCAGAAGTAACACAACGCATCCTTACTAATTCAGAAATAGATTCACAATAACAAATCGTAACATACCTGAAACGGCTACATCGCAAACCACCTGTCATCTTGGAGCAGATAAGGAAAGATCAATCTATGCCCTAGACGCGGGATTTGCGCGGGCAACGAAACCAAGTCATGCATCACCAACAATTCTCTAGTCACACCATACAATATAAGCTTCCCGAGGCGCTCAGATGGCTCCTTCAAAATGTCTTATTTGAAAAATACCTGGTCGCCAGCGTCGGGAACACTAGTATGCAGGCAGGGAACAGAAATCACAGGTGAGCACCAACGGCTGAAAAGGTGGGAAAAAGCGAGACCAAAAATCAAAAAATACAACAGAAGCAGAGCCAACAAAAACTAAAAAAAAAAGACCGAGGCTGCGTTTTTGACCAACGAATGATAGGGAATCACCAATACACATAAAAAACAGGTCACTTATACATGGGGAAGCAGAAGACCCGCACCCTTCGTACCC
>NC_133769.1:202678969-202731936 GCF_003597395.2 Chelonoidis abingdonii | reverse complement strand
AGGAGATTGAAAGCTCATGCTCCCAATAATTCTGTTAGTCTATAAGGTGCCACCAGGACTCTTGCTGCTTTTACAGATCCAGACTTAACACGGCTACCCCTCTTGATACTTCACAGACAAGTTCCTTCCTAGTCTGGCCCCAATCCTTTCCCCTGGACAGTTCTTGTTTACTCCATCAGCCATTTTAACGTTGGAAAACAGGGGCTCTCATGTCTGGCATCGCCCTTTTGTTTCTGTTCCACCCACTTTTATAGCTTGGCACAAGGCAGGAATCTTTTGTCTCTCTGGGGTCCATTCTAAATTGAAAAGTACCCAGATTTAAGATGGGGTTCCAGTTAATCATGGACTATTGTCCATGTCAACTGTAAGACCTCATTCTTCATTTTACCCATGGCTGGCCCACATGTACACAGGAACATCCACAACCAAATATGTCCTGGGTCATATGGTGCAGCCATCAAGATTTAAACCCACCATTAATGGCCCACCCTTTGCATAATTACAATTAGGACCCGAGTTTACTTCATATTTCTAGCTTCAGTACAATATATATGCATACAAATGGATGAACACAGTAAGATTATAAAGCTTTAATGGTCCTTACAGAGCCTTTGCATAAATATTCCAGTTACATTATATTCAATTCCAAGGCATATTTTCATAAAGCGTATGGACATCAATATCACAGAAAGAATGAACGATTGAAGATTGTTTAGCTTGGGACAGGTAGATGAACAATAAAAAGGAATGAATGGTCTAATGAGGTTCAATTGGGAATATTTGGTCCTCATAAACAAATACAAGGGGGAATTAAATGAACTGAAAAGATGGGAAGATCAAACTATACTTTTTCACACATGTGTAATTAAACAGTTGGAACTTATGCCACAGGAAGCTGTGAGCGCAAGAGCTTAAGAGATTAAAAAGGGTATATGATTATATATGGATACCAAGAATAACCAGATTTGAAGGAATGTTCATTTGCTCTGTTTATTGAGTTAAGTATTCATCTTCCCTAGGACAGGATGAGAATAATATGGAGTGATATATGGGTAGCTTAATCCACACTGCCTGCTGTGGGATTCTCCACCTGCCTGCTGTTGGGATTCTCCACCTTCCTCTGATTAGCATCTGGTGCCTAGCTAGTGTCAGGACAAGTACCTGGATAGACGATCTCTTCGGGGCTGATCCAGTTGTACATGTCTTTGTTAACGTTTTTATGACCAAATTACGTACAATTTAACTGATTTACTCGTGGCTGACTTTTATTGCAATTTTGTGAAATAGTTAACATTTTCACCAGTGAAACAATACCACCAAAGATAGAGAGTGAACTTGACAGTACACTGTTACAATCAACTGGCTGGCTTTTTGATTCTCAGTTGTTGGAGTATGTTCTTACTGCTTGCACTCAGAATAATTTTTCTCTGCATTTAGTCATGGCTAACACAAATATTGTTTGCAATAAGCGTTATTTTTTTTGATGTCCTCTTATCTCTATCAAAGTAAGATTGCAAGGTAATGTGGAATATACTGGCTTAACACAGAGGCTTTGTCTACACTTACACTTTGCAGCGCTGCAGTTAAGCTGTGTCGTTACGCGGTCTGTTACGGCCAGCGGCTGGCAGGTGTCCAACTGACAGCGACCAGCGCCTGGCAGTGTGTCCACACTTGCACCAGTTCAGCGCTGTTGTGGTGGTGCATTGTGGGAGCTACCCACAGAGCACTCCTCCCAATTTGCTGCTGGGGGTTGTGGGAGGGAGTCGAGTGGTAGCGGGTCTTCTGCTTCCTGTTCCAAGACCCGTGGTGCATCGCTTCCCTTTTCCAGCGTTTGCGTGCCATTGTGATCTGCGCGTAATCTAGAAATGGAGCCGAGCTGCTTCGGATGTTGCTGATGAATGTTGCCAGCACATCCCGTTTTGGCAGTTGATCTATTCTATGTCCCAAAGTGACAGTGAGAGCTCAGATGATGAATAGATGCGGCTGATCCGCGGCTGACACTAAATTGCTCCCTCAGTATACGGACGTTGCTTCTGCAGCGTGGACGCCGCCTTTGGCTCGGTTGAAACACAGTTTACTGAGTGGTGGATCCACTCGTCTGCAAGTCTTGGGATGACGGAGGCAGTGGCTGAACTTTAGGAATGCGAAAAACCATTTCATGGTAACTCTGTGTGCTGAGCTCGCCCCAACCCGCAGCGCCAAAGCGACACGAACTGAGAGCTTGCCTGTCAGTGGAGAGCGGAGTGGCTATTGCAGTCTGGAAAGGGCTGGCAACTCCAGTAATCCTATGCTACCGATCGGTCGGCAAACCAGGTTTGGATGGGGAAAGTCGACGGTTGGAATAGTGGTGCAATGCAAGTTTGCAGGGCCATTAAGTAGCATCCCGTCAGACGAACGTGACCTCTGGGATATGTGCGGCACATTGGGATGGCTTTGCTATCATAATCCTCCCCTAACTGTGGACGGATGGCAATAACACCCACTGGAACCACCCCACCTGGCATCCCAGTTACATTTAATCGGAAGGTGGTATTTCTCAATGGTTCTCAGGCGCTTGTGGATCACCGTGTGGCGTTTCACTTGACATTTATTCTTTTACACAGGTTATGGGCCAGGAAAGGTGCATATCTGCATCTCGGACAGCGCCTGTCAGGTAAGTCAAGGACTTTTCCACAGACCGTAAGATCTATAATAATCTCTAATCTCCTATCCTTGGAGACCCGCTACCCGTTAATGCTTGGCTCATTGAAACCGTACACAGGAAGCTTGACTAAGGTATTCCTTCAGCCGGTGCCAGATGACTGTAATGGAGTGCTGCTTTTGGACGTAATTGAAGGGGAGATGAGAAGTCTCTACGGGAAAGCTACACGTGGTGGGAAAAGCAGCATCTCCAGCGATTTATAACCGCGTCTGTACCCTCCATAATATTTGTGAAGGGAGGGTTTGAAACCTTCCGTGACAAATGTGCCTCCGAGATTCAACGCCTGGAGGCTGAATTGCACAAGCCAGAGAGCAGGGCAACTAGAGAGGCCAGCACAGTGCTTCAAGGATAAGGGATGCCTTAAAGGAGCACTTTGAGGCTGAAAGCCAACAGTATGCTTGGGTTTGCCTTCCACTGCCAGTTAAGTGCATTGACTTCACAGCAGTTACCTGCAGTTGGTTTGCAATGATTTGCAAGTTCCTATTTTCACTTGTGGCTACAGTATGTTACACTTCCTGTAATAATAAAACCTGAATGAAAAAAGACAAAGAATCCGTTTATTAAAGTACAGTTACATTAAAACAGGAAAGGGGCGGGGTACGGTGCAGGCCCGCATTTTACCCACTCACATGTTTGAATATTGTTCTTCCTTGAGGGCCTGTGCACTGCCTGCTGCCACTTTGAGGATTAAAAATGCTGCATGGTGGATGGGGGTTTGAGTTGCATGGGTAAGCGTGTCGCAGTTATCACAGGTCTGTGAGTGTTGAAAATCGTATTGGTGTTGGAGGCAGTTGGTGGTGTAAGCACCCAGGATGCTGGAATGGTGTTTTTGATGAAACATGCGGACACAAGTGTGTGGTTTGGTATGTGGCTGAGGCAAATCCAGCGCGCGCGCGGGTAAGTGGTCTGCCTGCATGTCTACCATTGAGACTGCATGAAGGTCTGATGTGGCGTTAGTTCATTGAGGCTTAGCCAGTGCGATCTGTGGTTTTCCTATCTCTCTGCCTTAATCCCTTCTTAATGCTACGTTTTCCCAAGCAATGCGTAAGCGTTTAGTTTCTGTGGAATAGATATCATGACTTGCTTTCAGTGTCACAAGAACTGTTGTCCTAGGAATCTGATTTTCCTAGGCTTTTTTCTTAAGCTCTTACATTTCAGAAGTTGTCTGTTGTTTTCCAGATGGACCAACACACTTAAAAAAAACAGAGATAAGAAATGTTAAATACAGAGGAAGCTTTGGTTTTAACTAAGAGATTGAGCATCATTCACAGACAGTGTGAACTAAACCAAACTCTGACACTGCCAGCAGATCGAATACACATAGTGAGTTTTTTAATAGCCATGGACACTGGGAAAGGTGGGTCTGAATGGTCTGCTACAGGGAAGATAACACATGCAGCACACCTGGGAAAATGAAGGTTGAGGGGAATGATTGACATGGAAGCCATGGGTTTTCTTCTGAAAACAAGATCAGGTGCTGGATCTGTTAGCCATGGGGTTAATGCAAGATCAGGTAACAGGAAATCAGAGAAGGCATCCTTGCAACACAGCGGCTCACAGGGGCAGGTTGGGGTTTTAGGCTGGCCTTTCTCATTTCCCTGTTTAGCATGGGTTTATTGCAAAGATCAAGTACAGGGAAATCAGAGAAACATACATTGGTCACACGCGGCTGCACAGGGGGCAGGGTGGGTGCAGTCCAGCCATGGCATTTATCAAAGATCAGGTACAGAGAACCATAAGAAAGGCATCTTGCACACAAGCGGCTCACGGGAAGGGTTGGGGGTTTCAGGCTGCCTTTGCTCGTTCCCTGTTACCATGCGGGTTTATCCAAGACAGGGTTAGGAATAGCACTTAACAGTATCCCTGGCAATTCAAGCAGATTTACTTCCAGATATGCCAACTGCCAGGTCACCTGAACGAGGAGCGGCGAGACCCTTCTCAGCTATGTGGATTCCGCCCTGTCCCTACGCAGTTCCCTGTTGTGTAGCCATGATCCCCACCCCTCACGCACAATGGCCGCGGCGCTAGCCTGGCTGGGACAAGGACACAGTCCGCTCTCCCAAAACTGTTGAAGCGCATTGCACACGCTCTGGCTGAAACTTTTTGAAGAGATTACAGAAGGGAGATTACCACGACGTGATAGATCAATCAATGGGCTATTTCCACATCTAGGCATAGCCCCCCTGCTCCCAAAACATTTGCATCCTTGTAATAAAAGCTTCTTACCTGGAACAGACTCCTCTGATCCTTCCTCAATTAGTAGCACCAGGCGACTGGCTTGCTTCTTCCTGGTAGAAAACAGCCTCTGGCTGCAGTCTGTCAGGAACATCACCCTCTTGTGTCCCCTTCACCCTGGTCCCAGGCTGTGAACTGGTCGATATGATCCTAGGTTGCATGGGGTTACATCCCAGTATCGCATTCCAGCTCCTTGTAAAACCGGCAGGTAGTGGGGGCAGCACCAGTAGCGACGGTTTCCATCACGGGCTTTGGCTTAGGCACTCCTCAGCATTCCTCACCTTAAACCCTACATCTGAATGGTCTCGTCAAGCCCCTGTTTGCATTGACTGTTGATTATGCTGGCCGTAGATTCATGATTTCTGGGCTAGGATCACAGCTGGGACTGAACTGTCTCTTCTCCCCACACACTGATTAGATCTGCCAGCTCGGCAGTGCTGCTCATGCTGGGGAACGTTTGGGGCGTGGAGGCATTGTTGCTGATTGATTGATTGATTGATTGCACTCCACGCCTCGCTGAGCAAACAGGAAGAGGATTTTTAAAATTTCCCGGGGCTTTAAAGGACGGATCACCTGAGCCAGGGCAGTGGAGTGCTAAGCGGTGACCAGAGAGGCTGAAAAGGAATGCTGGGATAAGTCCTAATACCTGGAGGCCAATAAAATGCTTGTGAGTGTCCACACTGATGACCAGCGCTACATCACCAGCGCTGGTCCTCACTACCAACTAACCCAGGTGTACAGCCAGCGCTGCAAACAGGGAGTTGCAGCGCTGGCTGAGCTTTTAAGTGTAGACACCTGCTAAGTTGCAGCGCTGTAACCCCCTCACCAGCGCTGCAACTTGCAAGTGTAGACAAGGGCTCAGGATCCTAAAATCCATCAACTGTCAATGATTTTTAGACACCTGAACCAGTTAGGCATTACAACACAGAGCATAACAATGCCCAAATATCTTTTTAAAAATCTGAGTTTTAAGCAGACGCTTATCAGTACGTGTGTTTAAGTGCCACTGACTTTTCAATTGGGACTTAGGCATAGGCTTAAAGTTCAGCTTGTGCTCTAGCTGAATAGGTTACTCTACTGAATCAGGGCTTTAAATACCACCATAAATAAATTCCTACTGTATTTATAAAAATCCACATAATTATTTTATGGGAAAACAACCCTTTGTATAAGGCGATTTTTTTCATGAGCATTACTATTTAAAATATTTATATAGTAGCATAACTGCGAATGATGCTTAACAGAAAAATAAGGTCATGGAAGCAGATTTGAAGCTCAGTTACACCACAGGAGGTCCAGAGTAAGTGCTACTGGCGTCAGAGTAACTATGGATTTATATCAAAGGATTCAGCCCCTGCCCCTCCAAGACCTCGCAGTCTGAGCACCTGATCCCAAAATGTATTTTAGCATCTCCAGTTCATACCTGAGCACCTTCCACTTCAAGTAAGTTTACTTGGGCTTGAAGACACTTGGCATCTCACAGGATCGTACTCCAAATGAAACAAATTCAGGAAATGACATCAGATAAAGGAAGTTATAGGGAAAGGAGAGAAGAGTGTTAAAACGAGGAGAGAGAATGTGGTTCAAATTCTGTTTCCTATGAAGAATGTAATTACAGGGCACGGCAAAAAAAGGAGGAGGAGACAGCAAAGGGAAGAGGTCAATAGTGGAGAACTAGTTGAAAGAAGTATGCTCAGAAGAGAGATTTGAAGAAAGTGGCTGTTGCCCTGAAAGAGGAAGGTTTTTCAAGGTGTACGGATGGTGTGGGATAAACATTAGCATGCAAATGGGACAAGGACACTGTAGAAGTAACTTTTAATTGCTTTTCAGAAAATTATCTCTCACTGACTGCAACATAAAGTTACATGAGCTCTGGCTAGAAAGAGAGAATGATAGGTTTCCAGTTCCTAGTATAACATGTAAGAATCTAAACTTTTAAAGAAAGAACAACATTTGAGAACTTTCATAATCCTAGATTAGTTATTAGGAGCCAGAGAAGGAAGAGACTTCATGAATCAGCGGTCCAGATCATTGGCTGATGGAAATACGCACTGCTGCATTGGCTTCAATGGAGTTATACCAATTTAGGAACTGGTCTATAGAGTCATAGGCTTTTCTATAGTACCATTATTGTGGTATTTACAAATTCAGGATGTATGATGCATTAGACATAAAAATGACAATACCAAGATGTTGTACCATACGTAATCCCTACCTCTCCCCCACACCCCCAAAAAAGAGACTACAACTTGAAAGTGGATATTACTATTACTGGATTTTCAATCACCATGTTGTCAATTCTTTAAATCATCTTTTATGAAGAATGTTCCCTCAGAATATTGGAAAACTTAGTTCCAGACTTTGTGCCTTTTTCTTCATATCAATGATAGGCCAAGTCCTCTTTTACTACATGCACCAAAATCCCAGTCTCATAACTGAGAAAAAAAATAGTTAAAAAAAAATCTGATTTAAAGGGGAAATGAAAGCAGCTATAAAAATATGTATATAACAAATGAAGGAAAGGGAAAGTTGATATAATGAAGATATAGCAGAAGCTAAAACTGTAGAAAAATGAAAGGGAAAGCAAAAGGACGCAAGGAGACATTTATGGCCAGCAGAGTTTAAGACAAGAAGAAGGATGGGTTTTTTAATGTATATTAGAACAAAAGGAATCTTAACAATTGTACTGGTCCATTAATAGATGGAAAAGATAGAATTGTCAATAATTATGTAAGAAAGAAGATGTATTCAATAAATATTTCTGTTCCATATTTGGAAAACTGCCAGATTATATATTCATATCATATGATGATTGATGATGATAATGAAATACTCTCCACATCAGCAGTAATGAAGAAGGAAGTTAAATAGTAGCTATAAAGTAAGACATTTTTAAATCATCAGGTCCAAGTCCAGATAACTTGCATCCAAGAGTTTTAAAGGAGCTGGCTGAGGTGCTCACTGAGCCATTACTGTTGATTTTTTTCAATAAGTCTTCAAACACAGGGGAAGTTCCAGAAGAAAGTTAATGTTGAGCCCATTAAAAAAGGGTAAATGAGATGAGCCAGGTAATGATAGGCCTGTCAGCCTGACATCAATCCCTGGCAAAATAATAAAGCAGCTGATATGGGACTCAATAAAGAATTAAATGAATGCCAATCAAGATGGGCTTATGGAAAACAGATGCTATCAATCTAACTATTTTTAGATTAAAAGTTTGGTTCATAATAATAGAATAGAATAGAATAGACATGGACTTCTGTAAATCATTTGATCTGGACCTTTTGATACGGTCTCCACAGTATTCTTGCCAGCAAATTAAAGAGGTATGGGCTGGATGAATGGACTATAAGATAGATAGAAAGCTGGCTAGGTTGTCGGGCTCAACAGGAAATGATCAATGGCTCCATGTCTAGTTGGCAGCCGGTATCAAGCAGAGTGCCCCAAGGGTCAGTCCTGGGGCCGGTTTTGTTCAATATCTTCATTAATGATCTGGAGGATGGTATGCTTGTGCCCTCAGAAAGTTTGCACATGACACTAAACTGGGAGGAGTGGTAGATATGCTGGAGGGTAGCAACAGGATACAGAGGGACCTAGACAAATTAGAAGATTGGGCCAAAAGAAATCTAATGAGATTCAACAAGGACAAGTGCAGAGTTGGACTAGATGGCCTCCTGAGGTCCCTTCCAACCCTATGATTCTATGATCTGCACAATATTTGGATTAAGAAACTAGAACAACATAAAAATCAACATGATACACATTACATGGATTTTAAAAACTGGTTAAATGATAGGTCTCAAAATGTAACTGCAAATGGAGAATCATTATCAAGTAGGTTTGTTTCTAGTGAGGTGTTGCAGGGATCAGTTCTCAGGCCTACGCTATTTAACATTTTTAATCAATGATCTCAGAAAAACATAAAATCATTACTGTTAAACTTTGTAGATGACACACAATTGATAAATATTGAGGAGGACAGACCACTGATACAGAGCAGTCTGGATCATTTAGTAAACTGGGCACAAGCAAACAACATGTTTTAAAACGGCCAAATGTAAAATCATACATTTAGTAACAAAGAATGCAGACCATACTTATAAGTTCTGGGAAGCAGAGACTCTGAAAAGGACTTGGAAGTCGTGATGGATGATCAGCTGAACATGGGCTCCCAGTTCTACACTGTGGCCAACAAAGCTAATGTGATCCTTGTATGTATAAACTGGCAAATACTGAGTAGAAGTAGAGAGGTTATTACCTCTGTATTTGGCACTGTTGTGAGCATTGCTGGAATACTGTGTCCAGTTTTAGTGCCCACAATTCAAGAATGATATTGATGAACTAGAGAGAGTTCAAAGAAGAGCAATGAGAACAATTAAAGGATTAGAAAACATGCCTTATAGTGATAAACTCTAAGAGTTCAATCTATTTAGCTTAACAGAGACAAGATTAAGGAGTGACTTGATCACAATCTATAAATCCCCCTTACATGGGGAACAGAAATTTGTCTGCTAGATTAAAGAGTGTTCTATATTATCAAATGTGTAACAAGATCCAATGGCTGGAAGTTGAAGCTAGACAAATTCATATGGGAAATAAGGCACACATTTTTAACAGTGAGGGTAACTAACCTTTGGAAAACCTTACCAAGGGTTGTGGTGGATTCACCATCACTGGACATTTTGAAAATGCAGAGTGGATTTTTCTAAAAGAGATGGTCTAGTTCAAACAGGAATTAATTCAGGGACATTCTATAGCCTCTGTTATACAGAAGGTCAGACTAGTGGATCGCAGCGGTCCCTTCTGGATTTATAATCTATGAGTCTTCACCATCAAATGAGTTTTACATGATTTGGGGTAAGAACTGTGACGTTGCACTCTATATGATTTTATGAAAATATGCTAATGAGTTTAAACATAATGTAACTGCAATATGTTTCATGCAAAAGGTCTCTTGTAAGGTATCATTACAAAGCTTATAATCTACGGAGTGTGATCATCCTATTCGTACAAATGTACCACTCTTGTATCTGAAACTAGAAATATGAAATATAACTCTGAGGGCCTGTTGTAATTATGCAAAGTGTGGGCCATTAATGATGGTTTGGAATCTTGATGACTCCCATTAACCAGGACAATGCAGATGCCTCTGTTTTACCTGTAAGTCTTCCTGTATACGTGTGTGCTGGCAAGTGGGTAATGAAGTCTTGCAGTGACATGTGATCATATCACCTGAACTGGAATCCATCTTTAACCTGGTGCTTTTCCATTGAGAAGGAAGGGGTGGGAACCCAGAGAGGGACAAAGGATTCCCACCTTATGCAAAAGAGAAATAAAGGGGTGGAACAGAACAAAGGGGGGTAGCCATCATGAGGAATCCCCTAGCTACCACCTGAGCTGGAACAAGGGCTGTACCAGGGGAAGGGACTGTGCCCAGACTAGGAAGCCATCCAGTCTGTGAAAGAAACTTATGGAAACATCTCTGAGGGTGAGATTTTATCTGTATTCAGTTGTATTACTGTATTAGGCTTAGATTTGCATGTTTTATTTTATTTTACTTGGTAATCCAGTTTGTTCTGTTTGTTACTACTTGGAACCACTTAAATCCTACTTTCTATATTTAATAAAATCACTTTTTACTTATTAATTAACCCAGAGTATGTATTAATACTTGGGGGAGGGCAAACAGCTGTGCATATCTCTCTATCAGTGTTATAGAATGTGAACAATCTATGAGTTTATACAGGGTAAAATGGATTTATTTGGGATTTAGACCCCATTGGGAGTTGGGCATATGTGTGTTAAAGACAGGAACACTTCTGTAAGCTGCTTTCAGGTTAAGTCGGCAGCTTTGTGGCACATGGTTCAGACCCTGGGTTTGTGTTGGAGCAGACTGGCATGTCTGGCTCAGCAAGTCAGGGTGCTGTAGTCCTAAGATGCCAGGCCAGGAAAGCAAGGGCAGAAGTAGTCTTGGCACATCACTTGGCAGTTCCCAAGGGGGATTCTGTGACCCAACCCATCACAAGAACAAATTAAACTTGATTCTTTTCATGCTGGCACTTCATATCCTTTCTAAGAATAATAATAGAGAGCTTTCAAGTTTTAACATGCTGATCTTTTTTCCCATTCAGGACTATGAAGTCAGTAATTAGAGTGGGTAAATTGTCCATTTTACTTTCATGTTATTTTTACCATTCATATTACTCTGAAGTGGAGTTTTGCAAACACAGAAAGAGAAGAATAGATCCTCATTTCATAGCGTAATCTTACGAAGCTGAATCTGTTTTCATCTTACTGATACAAGTAATTCTCTTGCAGTTAATGTGATTAGTTCTGTGACTAGAGCAAGCTGGTTTGGCTCTTTAAGTATACTTTTCTTATAAGAAAAGAAAGTGGTGGAACATCTACAGTGCTATAATCTCTATCTATAATTCAGTGGTTTGATGGAAGTGGTTATACTTTGGGTCTGCTAAGATGATTATTTGAAATAATCTGTTTTTCTAGTGAATGAGCAAATGCTACTTTGGCTGTTACATGACTATGATGTTTTATTTATTTACTTATTGTAATTTATGAATAAATTATAGCCACAATTCAAGAGTAACAGCTACCTTGGGGCAGGGAGCATCTTTTTCTTCTGTGTTTGTACAGTGCCTAGCACAATGGGGTCCTGGTCCAAGACTGGGACTCTTAGGCACTACCACAACGCAAATCATATTCATTCACTCTAAAGTCTTGTTCAATCAGATGCAGGGAAAAACAAAGTCTCCAGGATTCTTTTCTGCATAACTTGCTACACTGAATTTAAAATACAAGACTAAACTAAATATGATCATTGGGACCTTAGTGGTTCTTTGTTTTGTATTGAAAAATATAGCAATACATATATTAATAAATATACTGTGTGGCAGAGCTCCGACCTTGTCCCCATGGGTCCCGTGCTTCTAGGTGGTTTATGCTAGCCTCAGTGGCTCACTGTGACCCTCCACATAGCCCTTTTCTCTCTAGGGCCAGGGTTGCAGTCTACTGAGCCCTTTTCATCATAGGCCAGCAAGGAGGTTGGTGGGAGAACTCCCACAGTCTCTGTTCAGCCTCCTGTCGTGACAAGGGCCTGACTTCCCCTCCCAGGAGATGTTCCTGTAGTGGTGCATTGTGGGGAACCCGGGCCCACCCTCTACTCCGGGTTCCAGCCCAGGGACCCTAATGGTAGCAGCTGTTGGCAGCCAACCTTTCACTGCCAGAGTTGCTACATTTCCCTGGACCACTTTCCACAGTTCTCCTGCTTCTCCCTTCTTCACCCTTACCTTATGGCTCCCTTAACCATGGTTTGAGGGTGTCTTCATTAACCAGCCCTTCAGCCACACTTCCTCTCCTCTGGCTCCCTGCCTGTCCCCTGCCTGACTGGAGTGAGCCCTTTTTATAGTATCAGCGGGGCCTTAATTAGAGTCAGGTGGTCACATTAGCTTAATGGCCTCACCTAACTCTTTGCAGGTTAATTAGAGTCAGGTGTTCTCATTAGCCTGGAGCAGTCCCTGCTCTGGTCAGTCAGGGAACAGAAAACTGTTAATTCAGTGGCCAGTATATCTGCCTTCTGCTATACCCAACTGGCCTGGGTCTATCACTATTGATATTAATAAATATGCTGATAAATATAGCAATTCTGGAGCGAAAGAAAAGGTTTTGAATGTCATACGTCAACTCCCAGTCAAGAATGCAAAGTCATCAAATGCAAACCTATCTAAAAGCATAACAAAGATAAAACTGGAATTTGCCAGTGTGAGGTACAGATGAGCAGAGAGGTCATGGGCTTGGACGGCATCGGACGGTCTGGACTGGTCTGAACTGGTGACCTCGGAGACTTGTTCCTGAACTGGGGAGGTTGATCGTCTATTGATCCTACACCAGGCTACCAAGCCAATTAACGCGTCTTCCTCATCGTCGTCCCCAGAATTTAACAAGGGGTTTTCTTCGTCCTTTTCCACAATGAGATGGGAGTATGAAGGGGGTTGGGATCGATTTGAGTCTGCTCAGAGAATGGCGTAAAGGGGAGCCCTCAGTCTGGCGGTGGGAAAGGAGGTTTCCAATACAGCTTTTAACTTATCATTTGAATCTTTGAGAGATGTGAGTTTTGATTCTGTCCACCTACGACTTGCGCTGAGGTTACAGAAGGTAAAGGCGCAGCTTCTAGAGTTTCAGAGAATGACACTACAGCGTATCCTGCAAGGAGACAACCTTGGTTGTCTCAAAAACAGGAACCATCAGTAAACAAAACAAGGTCAGAGTTAGGGAGAGGGACATCAGAAAGGTCAGAGCATGGGATGGGAACAGAAGAGACAGTTGCAAGGCAGTCGTGGGGATCACCGTCATCAGACAAAGGAAGGAGAATGGCAGGGTTTAACCGGAACAACGCTTTATGGTGATATACGAAGCCAACAGCAGTAAAAGTTCATACCTGGTAAGGCGGACGGAGGAGAGATGGCTTGTGTTACATTGTAGCAGGAGAGTTTCCACAGAGTGAAGTACCATAAGGGTAAGAGGAAAGTGGAGGTCAAGGGATTCAGACATTTCGACTACGTGCGCCACGGCAGCCACAGCGCGCAGGCAGCAGGGTAAGCCTTGGGCAATAGGGTCCAAAGTGGCAGAGAAATAAGCCACTGGGCAGTTCTTGTCTCCGTGTATCTGAGTGAGAACTCCAAGCGCACACCCAGATTGTGTGTGGCAGAAAAGAGTAAAAGGCTTAGAATAGTCAGGCAGACTGGAGGGTTTGGGGGGAACAAGGGATATTAGACACCAGGAAGCAGCTCAGGGCTTCGTTGGGCTGGTAGAAGCCCACAAGAAGAATCTCCTTCATGCTTGGAACCTTGGTGCAGGCCTCAATGTGGTGTTATCTTGTCAAGTTTGCCCCCTTTTTTCTGTATAAAATAAGGTAGTGTGGGTCCTGCATGGCGCTCACATTATCTGGGTGTTATTAGCAGAGTGCTGTGCTAATAATCAGAGTGGTCTAACAAATTGTGAATCCTGAGTCTGACTTTGACAAATGCAGGTTACAAGCTGGAAGCAAAGAGGAAAATGCCAGCATCATGTGGCCAGCAAGCTCTCCGTGAGCCAGCAGCAAGTGCGCCATGAACCAGCAGCAGCAGGCAGATTCCAGTTCAATCACTGCAACTCTTTATAATAGCATCAGTGCAATACTTCTTAGTTATCACCGAAGCATATTGTAGCAATTCATTTTTATTTATTTAAAGAAGGAACCAGAAACAGTGTTGGGTACTTTAGTAACCACCAAAAACATCTGATAAGTTTCCTTTCTCAAAGAAAAAACAAAAACCACCAAGATGCTAGAAACCAATTTACATAAACTTAAGGAACTCTGTTAACGAAGATAGGAAAACAGACAAAACTGTTTCATCATGAAAGGAGCTCTCCTGTTGTGCTCAAGATTGGATTTTGAGAACTTGCAGTGGATAACTTCTGCAGTAGCCTGTAAGTATGTAAAAGGGATTAGCTAATGTCAGATTGTACAAATAAACCCACATCTCTGTGGCAGACAAGAAAATTTTTTAAGCTGAAGGACGCAAGATCTGTATCTGAATATTTTATAATTGCACAGTAATCCATTGCATTAGCACTTGCCTATGCAATGGCATTACTGGAAAAGAATACATTGTTAATTTCATAGAATTTCATTACAGTGTAACGAGACTTACTCTAAGAATATTCCACCATAAACAGAGGAGAGAAGGATGCATGGTGTTTCACCTATGGACTGACAATGCTTTATGTGAAGGGAATTTTCGACATCTGGTTTCAAAGTAAGTGGTTCTATGACATGATGTTTCTATAAAGCTTATATTGATGTTAATGACACACGTATATGGTGACTTTTGTCCTAAGTGGATCTCAAAGAGCTTTATAAACTTCACTGGTTCTCCAAACTAATACATATATACACACACAATCTACTTTGCCCATAACTGATGTGTAGCTATCTCTGGGGTGAAATATCACATCTGCTCAGTAGTGTACACCAACATGATAAAACAGTGTAGGGCAAGATGTTATCCAAGGGAAATTACAGAAGAATTTAAGTAGGAAAATATTACTACCAGTCAGTTAAAGAGTAATGTCATTATAGCATTTATTTACCCCAGATACAAGGCCAAAATGAAACAGCACACGAAATATGAAAGAAAAATTGAGTATATAGAAGCTGCAGTGCAAACAGTGTCTAATGAGGCATTGTTCATACTACTGGAAAACTTGGTTCCACAGGGAGATAACAGTAATCTTAATGACTTACAAATAAGCATTCTTTGAAACATGGTTTGACTTCTGCTTCAGAAACTGGCATGAATAATCCCCTAATGAGAGGAGCCCCAAACCTCACTTAGGCCATGTCTACACTTATCATGATCGATGCCGCAGGGGGTCAATTTAGTGGGTCTTCACTAGACCCGCTAAATCAACCGTAGATTGCTCTCCCATCGACTCCAGTACTCCATCAGAATGAGAAGAGTTTCTCCCGTCAACCCAGTGTGGTATAGACACTGCAGTAAGTCGACCTAAGCTACGTTGATTCCAGCTACATTATTCAAACAGCTGGAGTAATGTAACTTAGGTCGACTTACCCCAGTAGTGTAGACAAGGCCTTAATTAGTAATTTATACCTATCTCCTCCGCTTAGTCCACATTCTTGTCTCTGGAGGACATATAGAAAGGTTGAAATACACCACTCTGGAAAGAGTGAGGGCAGGCTAACAATCAAAGGGAGCATACCCATCTAGTCAGGTTCCGCATTTAAACATGACTACATTAATAACATTTAATTTAAAAGACACCAATTGTTTCTATTGTGTCAGCAAGTTGGTAGATTACCAAAAATCTGTTTGTTTGTTTTTTAAAGGCTCATATAATCAAGAAAAGATGCAAGAAACTGGATGTTTTAAAAATTAAATCATTAGTATCCATGGCACAAATGCTGTCTCAAACTTATGAATGGGAACAAGTCTCTCAGAAACAGATGAAAGATCTATGGGAGCTGGGCAGAAGCAGCATTGTTTATAATTAATGGTGAAGTTGATTAACCATTAGAACAAACTACCAAGGAAAATGGTTGATCTTCCAGCTCTTGATGTCTTCAGATAAAGTCTAGATGCCTTTCTGGAAGCGATGCTTTAGTCTTACAAAAGTTATTGGGCTCAGTACAGGAGTAATGGGATGAAATTTTATGGCCTGTGATATACAGGTGATAAGACTAGATGACACTAATTGTCCCTTCTAGCCTTAAACTCTATCAGTCTATGAAACCTAAGAAGAATCCAGTCTTTAAACAATGTTACAAGAATTTTTCACCACATCTCATCTCCTCCATGTCCTCTGTCAAGGAAATTTCGAAAATTTTGGCAACTTTAACATAGTAAGCAGCAACAGCACCGGGACCATAACCCCCCCACACACACACTTTTTAACATGGGTGTAATTTGGGAGGGGGCATTGCCCCCCCCAACTGCAAGTTCAACGAGCTTGTTGCCCTGCATGCTGTTTAAAACACAGCACCTACGTTCCCTCTAAGCTGCACTGCCACGCAGCAGGCTATTAAGGACCATGCAGATGCACAGCCAGGAAGAGGCGCCTCTCCCCTGACCCTGGCCCCACTGAAGCTGCCTCAGCCAAGGAGAAGGGCCTCTTCCTCAACTCTGGCCCTGCTGGAGCTGCCATGAGAGGGAGAGGCACACTCCCCCAGCCCCAAACTGCAGTGTCAAGAGAGACCTGGGGGGAAGTCTCTCTCCCCGCAGCAGCCCCAGGGCAGCCTGCACCTCAAACCTCTCATTCCTGGCTCCACCCCAGAGGCCACATCCCCAGCCAGAGGCCTTACACCCCCCCACACATCCCAACCCTCTGCCCAAGCCCAGACCCCCTTCCGGCACCCCAAACCCCTCATCCCTAACTCCACCCCAGAGCCTGCATCCCCAGCCAGAGCTCTCACACCCCACCATCCCAACCCTCTGCCCCAGCCCAGAGTCCCCTCCCAGACTCCGAACCCCTCAGTCCCAGCCTCACCCCCACCACACATCACCTCCATATTGGTGCACATTAAAAAATTCATTCCACACATGGATATAAAAAATTAGAAGAAACAATGCATAGCACCCAGAGGGGACACGTTTCCAGTCAAATTGCTTCTATAGCCAAAAAAAGAAAACTATGTTTCATAGGACACTTAGTCAGCAGTACTTAATCTGCTTGACATGATGTAGGAGAAGCAAATTTATGGGCCTTCTTTATGTTTAAAATAAGAGTGATATTTTTAATTTTTTCCTACTGTAGATTAGGCTTGAGGAAGAATCTAATGCCTGAACCAGGAAGCAACAGAGCCCATGAGACATTTTGGTGACATTTTGGAATTTTTTTCATTGTTTTTTTTTTATTTCCAGTGTGTTTGAAAAAAAAATCAACTACTTTTTGTAAAACTTTGGTTAAAACCCATTTATTTAGCAATAAATTTGTGGCAAAGTCTGATTTCTGAAGCAGGAGGACACCAATTAAGTTGCTGATCTTGCAAACACTTGTATAGGAGCTTAACTTTATGCAGGAGAGCATAAATCAATGGCCAAATCAAATCAAATGCCCTGCTCCCCTAGATTTTAGGAGATCTCAGTAGCACCTGAGTCAAGTTAAATATGTGCATAGATGTTTTCAGAATTGGGATATCGCATGGAATTTTTGGACTTTTTACTTTCTGGCTTCATGGAAATGCCTTAATGCATGTTTACAATACAAATATTTTTGGGAAAACCATTTACCAAAGGCTCCCATTGGTTTCATTGTGAGCAGGATAGTGTCTACCATATTTGCCATGAAAAAGGTAAAAAGTTTCTGCAGTCTGATCACACAGTAGGATGGCCACCATTATAAGTTTTAAAAAATAGCAGTACTTAAGGACCATGCATTTCAAATCTTTGGATTTCATAATATCAAATGACAGACCTCTTGCTCTTCCTCAGCTAGTTGTTTTCACAGGCCATCTAAGTAGGAATTTTGGTCCACAGCCCTTTTTACAATTCTCAGAGGTCATCGGAATGTTGTGTGCAAGGGTGATTATTACACTGTGATTGGGTTTGTGTAGTCTGGAGAAGAGAAGACTGAGGGGGAACATTATAACAGTCTTCCAATATGTAAAAGGTTGTTATAAAGAGGAGGATGAGACATTATTCTTCCTAACTACTGAGGCTAGGACAAGAAGCAATGCACTTCAATATCAGCAAGGGAGGTCTAGGTTGGACATTAGGAAGAACTTCCTAAGTGTTAGGGTGGTTAAACACTGGAATAAATTGCCTAGGGAGGTTGTGGAATCTCATAATTGAAAGTTTTTAAGAGCAGGTTAGACAAACACCTGTTAGAGACAGTCTAGACAAAACTTAGTCCTGCAGGGGACTGGACTAGATGACTATCAAACTCCCTTCCAGTCCTACATTTCTATGATTTAAGATAATATACAGTCAAAGGCATTACTCTTCTAAGGCTCTAGGGTCAGGGACAGGGAGAAGGGGCCATTTCTAATAAGATTATTCTTGGTACGCACACGCCAGCCACTCAACTTCTCCCTAACAATAAGTCACTAATACTATCTTACCAACTTTTCTTCCCACTGCCCTGCTGATTTATCTTGACTCCAACCTGTAATGACAACCTCTGGAATGAATGGGTAGCTCTACGGCTATGCTCATGAAATCCCTGGCTTTTTGCTGAGGCTTACCAAGGGTGCTAGCCAGCGCCAATAGTACTTCTGACACTCGCCTGCCAGGAACCACACTGCGAGCATAACCCTGCTGCACACAGAATACCAAAGAGCCACAGGATCATAGCAGCTTTCAGTTACTACCGATTTGGGCTAGATTGAAACCAGTGACCTCAGAGTGAAAGTCACTATGACCATGCCTCTGAATTTGACCCATTATGTCAAATTCTGTTCTCCTTACTCAGCCTGTATAGTAAATAATGAACAATGGCTTGGACCTACTGTACTACTGTCCCAGCCTAAGATCTGGCTGTTTCCTTGCTGATGGTCGTCCTTCCGTTGGCACAAACTTAAACCCTCCTCATGCAGCTAAGATGAGTCTGACCAAGATCAAAATTACACTGGCTGATTTTTGTTCCATTGATTTTTTTCCCCTTGTGGCCTGGCATTTCTCAGGTAATTTTTTCATCAATATATGAGCAGGTTTTGCTTATACAGGATTACAGGGATTACTAAAGAAAACTGCTTGCACTTTCCAGCAGCTGGTGTGATTTGTAATGCCTTGCACTAGTAAATAGTTAATGAGTTGGGGGATCAAGTAATTTTGGTTTGATTCATATCCAGCATGCTGACATAGCATCAGTCTTGTGTCTAAACTCTGAACGAGTTGGATGCAGTCCCATACCCACCAGCAGCTTCCAATACTCCTGTATGTAAACACACAGATTTCTCCAGGGGAAAAGGGAGAGTAGTGTTTGTTTTTCCCAGAGTTCCTACACTTCTCTTTGGCCAGCGTGAGGTGTAGCTCTCTCCCATTTCTCCACGCATACCCTTTACTCCATTGCCACCCTTCATCATCCTTCTCTCCAGGGAGCCCATTATTACCACTCCTCTACCAGCTGAGAGTTAACTATTGATCAAGGAGACATCCCTTTCCACTCACCCACTTCCTCTCCAGTGTGACCTATCACTGGTATTTCTAAGGTGCCTGTCACCTTGGCATTTAAAGGGTGAATGTGTTGCCCCCATAGCACTTGCAGCCTACAGATTGAGAGAATGGGACAAATGCCTATGTTAATCCCAGATAATGACCATCTGGCTCTTTACGTTTTCCTTAGTCATACATATTGTAAGTTGCACATGTGAATAGGCAGCATGGGTTAATATACGACATTTTCCTTCTGCCTCTCAAGTCCAAAAACAGGGCTCTGAACAACCTTCAACATAGGTTGTAGGTTTGCAGCTGAACCCTCTCCACCCTACCTCATCCCTCAGAAATTCAGCTGCTGGCTTAAAGATGACTTGAAAAGGAAACTCTAAATTGAGTTAAAGCCTTTAACCCCCAGTTTATAGTCTAAATGCAACCCCCCACCCCCAGTATGCCATAGTGGGAAAGCTTTCACCACAGAACTCAAGTTAAATTTACCTCTCTAAATTGTTTTAGGCTCTGTCAGAGTCCACTGCTTTTCCCAAGAAATGCTAGAAATGTTCCAAAATGCATCATGTACCAATGTTTCTCAACCCTTTTTGATACTAGGGACCAACTTGCCGCCTTCCTAAACTGTCTCAAGGACTCTCCGGGACTGGCACCACTGCACGAACAGGTCATTCAGAAACACTGCTATACCACATCTAAGTTACTAGAAGTGCCGGCAGTTGCTAGATTCTCATATCAATAACAATCCAGAAGGACTCTTTTGACCTAGTAAGGTATCTATAGGTACATTCTTTAAACAAAGGTAAATTGCAACCTGCATCTCTTCGGCACATATCTGACTATTGACATCAATGAGAGTTTTGCCATTGACTTCAGTGAGGCCAGGATTTCACCTTTGAAGACTTTAGTAAGCAAAAGGATGCTACATAGAATTTATCTTCCTGTAAGCAAGCTTCATTTGGGAGCCTGAGCAGGTTGATGGTGACCCTTTCCAAATAGCCCTCAAAAGAAACCAAATAAATTACACATGTTAAAAAGAAAAACTCATCCACAATATTTCTTTAAGCCAGAGAGTGGGCAAACATACATGTTTTGGCTTCAGAGTCAATTTTCACTTCTAAAGCATCTAAACAGGGTGAGCCATAGGATTCTGGGAAAGGCCAGCAAAAGGATTCTTTCCCCCTTGATGTCCCCACTCTTCAGCAGAGAGAGAGGTGCAGTGTTGCCAACCTCCATGATTTTATTATGAGCCTCATTCACAATGTTTGGTGTTTTTCTTAAAACTCCACCTCTTGGAGTCAGATGATTACATGAGAATCTGAACTTTCCTTTAAAAATGATGTTTGCAGCTACCCTGGACGCACAAAGAAGCCTGAAAATGTGACTGCTCAAGACTGAAAAGCAGAAGGCAAATGAAAAGAATGGCACTAAAAAAAAAAAACTTACAAGAAAGCTCAGCTGTCACTGGGCCGGTTGGGGGGGCTCTAGCTAGAGCCTCATGACCCCCTGGGCTCCCTGCTCCAAGCTGGGCTGCGCCCACCCCACTCCCCTGTCATAGTATGTCTGCCCCCTGGCTCCCAGCTCCCAGTCCAGCTGCTGCCCAGGCTCCCCACTGCCAGCTAGGCAGCTCCCCGGAGGTTTCTGGCTCCCCACTGCCGAAAGTCCAGCTGCTCTCCCTGGCTCTTGGCTCCCTGCCACAGCTGGGCTCCTGGCAAAGAGTTCTGCGCCTGGAGTCCAAGTGGCTACCAAGTGGGAGCCGTGAGCCTTGGGCAGCCGCTGGGCTCCCCACAGGTAATGGGGAGCCCAGCCTGGCTCAGAGCTGGGAGCAGGTCAGGCACAGCCTAGTGGCTGCCCAAAGACTCCCACCAGCTGCCCAGAGGCTCTCTACTCCCCACTTCCTGCCAGGAGCCCAATGGTGGGGAGCGGCGAGCCCAGGGGACAACTGAGCTCCTGGCAGCAGGGAGCTGACAGCCCGGGGCAGGAGGGGCAGCCAGGATCCTGGTGGGGAGCTGCCAGCGGAGCTGATACCCAGGCTGTCAGCCCCACACACTGCCCCCTCTTAAGTCAGTGGAAGCGCTCCTTGTGAGGATGCGAACCACAACCCAAGGAGGGTAGTGTGGACATGAACCACCACAGAAAAGTTGCCCTAACATAAGTTGACTTGTGTTTCTAGTGTAGACATGCCCTTACCCAGAGCCCTTCTTCAAGTCTGGAAAACATGCATCACAACTAAATATAAGGT
Organism: Chelonoidis abingdonii; assembly: GCF_003597395.2. Classification (NCBI taxonomy): domain Eukaryota; kingdom Metazoa; phylum Chordata; order Testudines; family Testudinidae; genus Chelonoidis; species Chelonoidis abingdonii. The sequence goes on along the minus strand of NC_133769.1, from coordinate 202,710,083 downwards.
GGAACAGAGTGTCTGGCATAAGTAGTTAACACATATTTCCAGGGACCATTCATAGTAAAGTGGTTCATTAACACCCCTTCACTAAACTGGGACTACTGCATCACTTTGTATCACCAATGACAGATGATACCTAAGACTCTGGGCTACACAGGCTCCAGCAGCAAGCCGTTCATTTATACGTAGTAAAATGTATGAAAGCTGTCATTTTAATTATTCCTTGGAAGACTTTTGAAAGAATACAAAGTTTTTGTATCCATGTGCTTTTGTCACAACCAACTCAGGCAACAGCTTTGACACTTGACATTTTGTTCCTTTAAGCAGAAGAGTGATTAGGAGCATGATAATCCCTTTAAAATGCTTAATTAATCTCCAAAATAATGGTATTCTGCTGGCACTGAGGATCAAAGGCCTTTAAGCTCACACCACCACCAAACAAAATTTGTACAGGCTAGTCTGATGCTAGGAAGATGCACAAATCTGGCTCTACAGAACTAAATCACTGCATGCACAAATGTAAGCGGAGGCTGTGGTGAGGCCCCTTTGAAAACTTGGCCTTAAGTACCCTGAGTCCGTGGTGCTGAAGGAACTCCCGGAGATGCAAGATGCAGTGAGTGGGTGGATGTGTGAGTGAACAGGAATGTCAGCAAAGAAGCAAGGGAGCAATTTAAGACAGAACAAAGGGACCTAGGGTCTGCTTGCTGAAACCATATGTGCATACTTGTTATCTGATTTTAAGGGTACATCTACACTACGGGATTATTCCGATTTTATATAAACCAGTTTTGTAAAACAGATTGTATAAAGTCAAGTGCACGCGGTCACACTAAGCACATTAGTTCGGTGGTGTGTGTCCATGGTCCGAGGCTAGCGTCGATTTCCGGAGCGTTGAACTGTGGGTAGCTATTGCATAGCTATCCCATAGTTCCCACAGTCTCCCCCGCCCCTTGGAATTCTGGGTTGAGATCTCAGTGACTGATGGGGCAAAAATCATTGTCGTGGGTGGTTCTGGGTAAATGTCGTCAGTCATTCCTTCCTCTGGGAAAGCAACGGCAGACAATCATTTTGTGCCCTTTTTGCCTGGATTGCCCTGGCAGACGCCATAGCACGGCAACCATGGAGCCCATTCAGCTTTTTTTTACTGTCACCGTATGTCTACCTGATGCCGCTGACAGAGGCAATACTGCAGCGCTACACAGCAGCATTCATTTGCCATTGCATGACAGCAGAGATGGTTATCAGTCATTCTTGTACCATCTACTGACCATTGTAATTGGTGATGAGATGATGGTTACTGTCGTTCTGTACTGTCTCTGCTGCTGTCACGGGTGCCCCTGGCTGAGGTCAGCTGGGGTGCAAAGACAAAAATGGAATGACCTCCCCCAGTCATTCCCTCCTTTATGTATCTAAAATAGGTCAGTCTCTGCCTAGAATATGGGGCAAGTGTACTAGAGACCAGTGTATCAGAGAACAGAGAGCACATCTGCTCCGTGTAGATTCTGCAGATGATGAGCTGCATGATCCTAGGGGTGTCCCTGCAGCAACCCACCCGTTGCTTCCCTCCTCCCCAAACTTCTGGCTACCATGGTAGTGTCCCCCCATTTGTGTGATGAAGTAATAAAGAATGCAGAATAAGAACAGTGACTTGGTAGTAGATAAATGAGGGGGGGCAGCCTCAGCTGCTATGATAGTCAGCAGGACATTAAGCGTGCAGGGAGAGGAGCCCAGCATCCCCCTGCTATGACAGTCCAGGCAGTACAGAGTCTTTTCTTTACACTGAAGGGAGGGGCTGATGGAGCTCAGCCCCATTTGCTATGATGAAGACGGTTACCAGCCATTCTGTACATCTATTGGGATGATCAGGAATCATTCCTATTTTTACCCAGGCGCCCCGGACAGCCTCACCTGAGGCAGCCAGGGCACGCACGGGCGTGATGACAACAGGACGCTGCAGTCTCCTGCACATGTGCCACGGGGAGGAGGAGAGGGCGGATAACTGCTCTTCATGCCGCAGCATCGTGTCTACCAGCAGCATTCAGTAGACACAGGGTGACACTGAAAGAAGTCAAGAAACAGATTTCTCCTTTCTTTCATGTGAGGGGGGAGGAGTAAATTGTCGAGCTATACCTGAACCACCCGGACAATGTGTTTGAACTACAGGCATTGGGGCTCAGCAAGAATGTAAAATTTTTCAGCGACTGCTGGGACTGGAATAGCTGGAGTCCTCAGTACCCCTCCTCCCTCCCTGAGCGTCATTTGTTCTTGGCTTTTCCGTTATGCTGTCAACATGTGTTGCGAACCTGTATGCCTGGAGATTTTTTTTCAAATGCTTTGGCATTTCGTCTTCTGTAAGGGAGCTCTGATAGAACAGATTTGTCTCCCCATACAGCGATCAGATCCAGTATCTCCGATACGGTCCAAGATCTTTTTGGATTTGGGACTGCATGGCCACCCGTGCTGAACAGAGCTCCACGCTGGGCAAACAGGAAATGCAATTCAAAAGGTCACGGGGCTTTTCCTGTTTACCTGGCCAGTGCATCCGAGTTCGGATTGCTGTCCAGAGCAGTCACAATGGTGCACTGTGGGATACCGCCTGGAGGCCAATACCATCAATTTGCGGCCACGCTAACCCTAATCCGATACGGTAATACCGATTTCAGCGCTACTCCTCTCGTTGGGGAGGAGTACAGAAACCGATTTAAAGAGCCCTTTATATTGATATAAAGGGCCTCGTTGTGTGGACAGGTACAGTGTTAAATCGGTTTAACGCTGCTAAAATCGGTTTAAACGCGTAGTGTAGACCAGGCCTGAGATAACCAATGGGACCTGCTGCTGAGCCGATGGAAGAGCTGTCAATCAGTATTTTAATACTTAGGCACTTCAGTGTAGTGCTCCAAGACTCTCAGATGACAGGGACTATGTAAGTAAATTATTATTTCTAGAAGTGTAAAACTACTTCCTTTTCAGCCTTGAGGGCACAAGCTGAGGAAGGCTATAAATAATTTCAACATCTGTTTCTCTAGTTAATAAAGTTTTTTTTTTGTTTTGTTTTTTTAACAGGCCAATGATTTTTGACATTTTAATGATTTGGAAGTGGTTTGTATCCAGCTGACTCTACACTCGTGAAATTGTATTTCTGAAGATCAAGAGTCTCTCACAGCTCATTGAGATGAACAAACATTCAACTATCACAAAAGGCAACTGACACTGTACCCAAACTTATTACTGGAAGGCTAAGATTTCCCTGAGACAACAAGTAGACATTTATGTTCACTCGGGGTAGAGTTACTATCCAAGTTTCTCATATGGCAGACTCATTGGTCAACTTGCTGAAAACCATAATTACCTGAGTGTAAGCGAGTTTTTTGGTGTACGTGAACGTCCACTCCAAAGGTTCCAGTTACATACTAGCTTCCCAGAATAGCTAACTACAGGTCTGGATCCCAGGCTATATTTGTAACCCAAAAAACCATAATGTTCACATTGGAAAGCATCAATTATGAAGAAATGGGTACATACTGTTGTGAACCAGCTTTTTAATTAGTTGACTGTTTACACACAAAGCCTGTGATTAATAAAGCACAAACACTTATTTAGGCATGTATGGGTCCAGAAAATGTTTGTCTTTGCTTGGTATTGTATCAATCCTGCAGGGACTAGTGGTAGCTGAAAGGAGCACATTAGACAGTAATATCTTGAACATCTCCTTAAACTTTATTTTGCAGCATACTGGCCACCTTTCCCCTTAATACTGGGATAGTTGGGTTTCTACATACTGTCTCTCAAAGAGCCTTGTGATATTTCCACTATCCAGTCGCTTTGGACTTTGGGCCCCAATCCTGTTCTTCTTGGAATCCCTGAGAGTTCTGCCATTGATTTTCTGAGAATGGGCTCAGGCTTTTCACAGGAAGGACAACAGTCTGTGACCTTTTTGAAGCCCCAACCCTAGAATGGCTTATCCATTCATTTAATATTAAGCACCCCTCCAATAAACATATGGTTTATTCGTTTTGAAGCCAAAACTAGTAAGAAATCAGATTTTACATTTCTACACTATACTCTCAAAAGGCATTAGGATAAAAGCAGACTTACAACATTTATACACATCCAGGCTCTATTGGCAGTCTCTTCTCCCCCATTTCGCAAGCTTGGAAACTTGCAATTGCCTTTTTTGTTACAACAGAACACAAGATCTCAGCCAAAGGCAAAGCTTTTTTAAACCAGATCCAAAGAGTTGCATTGTTTCACTATATATATATGTATGTCTACAGCAAGCAAGATTTGATAGTGACCTGCCAAACAATGTTATGTGTGTTCACGTCCTAGTGTAGTGTAGTGGGGACAAACAAGCTACCTAGTTTTAAGATGGAACTCAAATTTATAAATGGGTTTACATGAAAGGGTTGCCTGCAATAACAGGGAGTGGACATGATAACTAAGGAGATCCCTTCCTGTCCTGTGCTTACTTTTTGGTTTCTTGGATGTGCAAAGGGTTAAATAGTTTGAAAAGGTGGCTGTATGAATGAGATTCTGCCTTATTTCAGATTAGACATCCTTGTCGTTGTTGTAGGACTCTGGTTGTGGGGAAAATAGTGGGATTATGACTTTTTCTCCCCTTTTCCTGGTCACTTTTTTTTTTTTTTTTTTTAATAAAAGGAGAATTTGTTCTTACCTTTCACCTCATTTTTAATGAAACTTCTTATGGCTACAGCATCACCTTTAAAAAAATGAAACTCTGTAGACTCCAGGAGCAAGGTAACAAATTCATTCTTTCCTTATAGTAGAGCATTTGCAGAGCAGTATCACTAACAAACCCCTCCAAAGTCCTGTGGGAATCAGAGTCCAGTTCCTGGGTTGGTCTCTTGATCTCCAGTTCAGCAAGGGTTGCGGGGGGAGGGTTTCCAGATGCAGCATGCCTAGTTGGGGAGCGTCCTTTCTAGCTAATTATGCAACAGTGTTTATGGACTTTTGAAGGAAACCACAGCTCATTGCCTTGATGGGAAAGATAGTGGATACAATGAGAGGACAGGGTAAACAGGGGGAGGGAGAAATGGGGATTTCCTCAGGGATCTAACAGTCGTAGAGGACCCCCAGCGGGTAATACTCTAGTGGTAATACCTACCTTGTCTCCCCTTGTTTTCTCCATCAGAACAGGAACAGGGAAAAGCCAAAAAATGAGTCCATTTTGTTTGAAATGTTTCTAACTGTAAAGTGTCAGGTGGCTCCAGCTTAGAGTAAAACAAAGGACAATAACTTGCATTTTTCTGCTCACACTAGTCCTGTCATTCTCGGAATGCCATCTGGAAGTATCTAACCTCTCTCATAGAGAGTGTTTATTCGTACTTAGACCAACCCTCTGTGATTATATTCAGAACAGTAGGTTAGAATGCCTGATGGCAGGGTATATGTGTAACATTTCCCTGCACTTTTTATAGTCTTCAACAATAAATAAAGCTTATTTCAATCACCTTTATTATCTTGCTCAAAATAATAATAAAAAAAACATACTGCTATACAGTATACATTGTCTAACAGAGCTTTCTTAATCTACTGTGTGCATGTACAAAGTCTGAAGTAACCTTACTGAAAAAAATGCTATTTTTAGTCTCCTGATGGGTAGACAGAACTTCATCAGATGTAATGCTTTCCAAGGAAAGCAAATCAATGTTCAGACTAGTCATCAACTATTAACAAAAGCATACAAATTAACGATTTAATTAACAAAAAAGACAGGTCAAAGTTACTTTAACTCCAGATGCCATATGACTACAATAGATTATTCTGAACATAGACAATAATTATGACCACAATTGCATCCAAAAGCTGGGCTAAAATAAAAAGTTTCAGATATGATCTTTTGGATACTCATTTTTTCTTGGTATATAGTTTATCTTCGTAGTTGACTGGGATTATGCCACTACATTCTTCTGTCTTTGGTACTGGATGCTTTAAAAAAGTTGGTCTAATTACATCAACATCACGTCCTAAATGGTCCAACATCGTTGAAACAATCGTGGATGGGCCATCAAAGTCTACCAAAAAATATCTATAATGGAAAACACACACAAACTCAATAAAATAATATATGTGCACTGTAAAAGCTTTTATTCATACTATCATTCTGTTGAAATTGTAAAATCAAGCTCCCAATCATCTACAACGTATACCCTTATATTTTAGTTTTTTAACTGTTTTTAAAACAAAGCCCAGGAACATTATGGATTTAAAACACAGGTAAGTCCATTTATACTGAGCTACGCAACTGAAAACAATATAAGTGAGCATCTTTCCTATTCATAGGGCACCATTTCTTGTCTGTGCACTCATACTGGAATTAGGAATCTGCCTCTACTTACTCCATACATTTACACACTTAGTATTTTTCACACCATTTAGAAGTCACATATTTATTTCAGTTAAACAAAATGTATACTTTCCCTCCTTGAATTCAATGCGTTTTTCCTCAGGGATCCTTGCCATATGGAGAATGGACTCACAAACAGATCAGTGTCAAACATCTAAAGTTTATATATTGTATGGGCAATCCTTCGTCCATCCCAATACTACTTTATAACTGAGTGGATGCTTAAAATAGCAGCGGGGGGGGAGGGGGGCGGGAGGAAGGAAGAGAGCTGGAGCTAGCCCAAACGAGCATGGATTCATTAGTGACATGTTTGAACTTCTGAGAACTGAAGATGTATGTTGAAATTGTGCACAGGAAGCCCTAACTTGCACAACTGGTACTCATTCAGCAGCTCTGCATACTGTAATGTAGGTTTTGCTCGCCCTGGCAGAACTGCAGAGGTCTTATTTTCACACATGTACAATATGTCTGATATTTTCAGCATCAGGCAAGCATTTCTTGTCAGCCATCTATTTATCTGTGACAGATGTACAGGAGCTTACCTATTTCAAGGAGAATCCCACTCTCCATTTCTATTTCAGATCCCCTATGTCACTTCTGCAGTCACTCATTAGGTCAAGTAACTCACGTGTTGGATCTTGTTCCATCAGTTGATTTTTAATTTGGAAGGAATCTTTAAAAACTCCAGTTGGATAGAGCAAGTGGTAAGGTCTATTGCTCTTCACAAACATATGCTAGTTCCACTTTGGAGAAGAGACTCAACTGGATATTGTGTTTGTGTGTTCGAAAATAAATCCTCATACAATTCGCATATCCTCAAATGTCCCAAATTTGTTCAGAGCACGAGGCCCACGGCTCTCGCATATTTTGAGTGATCTTACTGCAGCCATCATACTCATTTCAAAAGTTAAAAATAGATGGCAATTTGGCATCGTAAATAAAATTGTAGTTACGGGGACTTTTAATCTATCAGCTTGTTTTTTTGGTAAGGCTTTAACTACAGTACAGTACAGTATAAAGGAAGTCTCAGTTGTCTCTCAGAATTCCTATTAAAGATTAGACAATTACAGCAAATAGCCAGTTTCCAACTGCAGCATTCAAAAAGATACAGTAGACAGCACAATAATTCCCACTTAGATTTCTGTTTTTGAACTTCTGTACAGCTGCATACAATGCATCACAGCACACTCATAAAAGTGTTGAGCTATGCAACAAGTGCCAGGCACCCAAGATGAGAAACTGGGCGTACATATACATCAGAGTGCAGAGAATGTGTCAACAACAAAAAGTTCATCATGTTTTCCAAATTATGATACATGAGGAAAACAAACTCCTCCAGTCTAAATACCTGCAATATGAAGTCCCATTAGCATTAACAGGTATTAGACACACACAGAGAACAAAATTCCCCCACTACAGAGGAGCAGCACAAAGCCTCTGGGTCTGCCTACACAGCAGCTGGGAGTGAGCCTCCCAGCCCAGGTGGACAGAGACATGTTAGCTCTGCTCAAGCTACTGCGCTAAAATAGCGGTTTGGAGGTTGCAGTGCAGGTAAGTGGCTTAGGGTAGCCACCTGAGCTTGGACCTTGGGGGTCAGGCAGCCTTGGACGAGTGGCTGCGTGTTGCATCATCCACACTGCTATGGCTAGGCAAGCTAGCTCGAGCAGAGCTAACATAAGTCTGTCTACATGAGCTGGGATGCTCACTCCTCGCTGCAGTGTAGACATATCCTATATGCCACTTATGGGTAAAGGAGAGACATAAGTGGTGCAAAGGTCTTACACTGGCCTGCTGCACAGAGGTGAATGCTACACACAAGGAGAAAACAATAAAGGAGGATTTCCTTAACCGAGCATTCCCAGCCCCTAAATGAATGTGCAGCAATGGACACTAATAACCTTTTGTAGCAGAAGTTCTGCAGTTTGGAAAACCAAATTAAAATATTGAATTTCCCTCTGTTAGGCTTGGATGGCAAAATATCCCATGATACTAATAAAGAGACCAGTCCTGTAGTCTGTACTGAAGCAACTAGTCCCCTCGGGGCAGATCCTCAACAGATGTAAACTATCATTGCTGCATTGAAGTCGGGTGGAACTATGACAATTTACACCTCAGGAATTCAATAGGACTAGTTATGTGAAGAAACTCCTCTCATGAATGCTATAATGAGGCCTAACTGCAAAGTCTCAGGGACTTCAATGGGAAACAGGATTGGGCCCAATACATTTGGAAAACCTGAAATGCCTTAATACTTTCTTATCTCCAGTAAGTAAGAAAGAGAATTCACATACTTTACACTTTATTAAAAAAAAAACAAATGGATAAAGCCTAACAATAGTGGAATAAATTACAAATCTAACATTTCCCAAAGGCTGTGCATGGCCAAGGAAGGAAAATCCTATTTTCAGTTAAAATATTGCAATCCTTGCATAGTTACAACCAAAAAGGAAAGGAAATTCCAAGCAAATTCTAATAGATTGTACTACATCAAAGTCTGCATGCTCTTTACCAACATTGATTCATGAACCGCCCCCCTTTTCCATACTATTTTGGCTTTCCTGTTACAGAATTTCATTCCATTTCTAAATGCAAGTTGTGTGCTGCTTTTTACTGTGCTCCTAAAACTGCAATAGCTTTTCTCCCAAAGGCAGGTTTACTACTTTGTGGTTTCTCACACACAAGCAGACAGTGGAAATTTCCACTGACGCACTGTTGATAAATGAAGGAGAAGTGGGGGATGGAAAGGATGAGCTACTCCAGCACATCTGTGTGTCTTTTTCACAGAGTAGATATTTTATCTGAAGATACAAAAGCAGCAGTTGGGAGAATGCAATTTATAAACCATACTAACCATCCTTCCTTCAGCGGCAGTGTAATAAAGCAGTAATTGCTCTGATCTATAAACGGGGGGAGGGGGGAGGAGAAAATAAGTCTTTTTGCCTTTTGTTTCCATTAATTTAATTGTGCTTAAACAAAAAATGAAACAAAACAAAAACCCTGCTGTGATTCATAAGCTGATCTGGAACCCTGCCCATAAAGACAAATGTATTTAGTCAGTGATATGTATCTAGATATAGATATAGGTATTTAAACTTACAGTTCAATAGCGCACACAGCAGGCTAACATTTTTCTTAGTTTAAAGCAGTCAGCTGTGAACAGACACACAAATATTGCAGCTACTATTTGTCAGGTGACCAAAATAAAACCCCAGCAAAGCTGAGAAGAGGATAGAAAGGAATATAGGAGATAAACAGTCTCTTTTTGCAAGCACAGCTGGAAAACGGAGTTTCAACTCTCTAGGAGTTAGCAAAGTCATCGGGGAGAAATACAGGAAAATTCCACTCTGATTCAGTGTGAGACTACAGTTATTTTTGTAACCCTGTTCTACGGTAAATTGAAGGGTAATTTAAATACAGGACAGCACAACCTTTATCTGCTGAAATATCAGTGCTAACAAAGGAAGGGGGGCTCCCTTTGCATCTTAAAATAGCCAAATTTCATTTCTTATATATCCAGGCCAAGAATTATTTTAACCTTTAGCCCCCAAATTACCCACATCTCTGTTTTCAAATGGGTACTTTGACTTAGAAGACACATGAGAAGCTCCTTGATCAAAGCTTGCTTTTAAATCCCCTTGGGACACGGCTCTCAGCCTACATGTACAGTGCAGTGTGACTGAGAGCCGAGAGGAAGGCAAGAATTGAAAGAGGTTGAGTGGTCGGCAATCTGGTTAGCTACCCAAAGAAGTTTCCCCCTACTGCAAAGGGGAGAATGTTAGAAATGATTAGCCCTCATGCTTCAGAACTCCTCTTTTCTTTAGGAGCTTTAAATCTAGGGACTTGTCTACACTGGCACTTTACAGCGCTGCAACTTTCTTGCTCAGGGGTGTGAAAAAACACACCCCTGAGCACAGCAAGTTTCAGCACTGTGAAATGCCAGTGTAGACAAGCCCCAGTGCACCAGTGCTGGGAGCCGTGCTCCCAGTACTAGTAACTACTCCTCTCATGGAGGTGGGTTTTTTACAGCGCTGGGAGAGTACGTTTCCGTAATGGAGAGGTTGAGGGGGTCAGAGAGAGTGAAGGCTCTAATCTACAGATAAGATGGGAGTATCCAGCAGGATTCAGGTTGGAGGACAAGACAGGTGACGTTATAATGAGAGTTGTTAGATGTTTCTGCCAAAACTAACCTAATAGTTAATTTTGACATTTGAAATACCATTGTTAGACATTAGCATTAGCACCCCATTGAGGCCTGAGGTCACATTATAGGTTTGTTTTTTGTCACTCCGGATTTTAAACATTGTAAAGGCTCCCAAAGAATTCTGATGGACACTCACTATTTTTACTCTTATAAATCAGAAGAAATAAAATTACATCCAGATGGTATGGGTTTGTGAATAAGGATCAACCCCTCTTGCTCAAGTGGAAATACTGTTCTGCAACAAGCTGCCTGCTTAAAAATAAGTTGTAAAAGAACAACACCTAGCCTCAAAATACGTAGTACTAAGAAGCAGGAAAGCCTGAACAACACACTACCTGGCACTTGCACAATAATGCTTCTAATATCCAAGCCACATTACAAATATTAAAATTGTTAGAACACCCCTCTGAGGAACTATCTCCATTTTACACACTGAGAAACTGAGGTATAGAAACATGAAAGGAGCAAATTCTATCCCCCACAGAGGTGACAGAGCCACCCACTGCTGTGTGTATCCTGCAATCCTTCCTCCACAGAGGAGGGGATGCTAGGGGGTAGAAAGGCTAGTCAAACTACTCCAGGAGGCTGGAGTAACAGCTACAGAGCAGATCCACTATAAGGAGCTCCCCAAAGCTCAGGTGAGCTGTTGAAGCTGAAATCCTTTTCCTAGAAGGCAGCTCATATGATAGTCCCAGTATCACACAGTGAATCAACAGCAGAACAAGAAATACAGCCTAAGTTTCCTGATTTCTAGTCCTGGGTTCTATCAGGTGTTCTATTCCATTTCTTGTACCCTACCCATAACTGTGGTATCTGAGCACCAATATAGCAAGAAAAGCAAGATCTGAATTTGCTGTGTCAGAAAACAAATAGGCTGATGAGACACGTAGGAATAAACATCAAAACAAAAAACAGATTGAGTGGCATGTGGGTAAATAAATGAGGGCTGCTGCCTTTTCAAAATTAAACCTGAAAAGGAGGAAAACAACAACAAGGTGAAAAAAGCTGGCAAATAGCACATGGTATTTATTATGAATAACCAAAATTATGCATAGTTTGCTGTGGAACTCACAAATAAATGAAATGAATTTTACAGAGTGTGTGTGGACAGAGCTAAGGAAGTTACTGACAGGGGAGGCTCCAGGCACCAGTGCACCAAGAGCGAGCCTGGGGCGGCCTGCCGGTCGCCCTGAGGGCAGCAGTCAGGCTGCCTCCAGCTGCATGCCTGCGGGAGGTCCGCTGGTCCTGTGGTTTCGGAAAAAATTCAGTAGCGGATACGTTACCAGCGGACCTCCCGCAGGTGCACCGCCAAAAGCCGCCTGACTGCCATGCTTGGGGTGGCAAAATACATAGAGCGGCAAAATACAAATACAATGGTTACTGAATTCCAAATAGATTACAGAAAAAACAAACAGATAAGGTGGGTGAAGCAATATCTTTTATTGGACCCAATCTTTCTGTTACACAGAGATAAACTGAATTTAAAATGTTCAGTGCTGTTTCACAAAAAAACATCTCTAGTAACAAATCTGACCTTCTCTAGGGCACAGAGAGATACAGGGTCAGAGGCAGCATTCTATAATTTTGGATTCCTGGCTCCTATACCTGTGCTCAGATCAACACCACTAGCTCTCTCTAGATTATTAGATCATTCATTACTGAAGTAGCAAGTGAACCTCATTTCAAAGTTCTCCTTTGCAGACTATATTGTGACAGATCCCCCCAAATGAACTAAAAATGTAGCAAAACATCATCCTGCCTTACCCAGTGCCTTCAGCTGTAGATGTCATGAACTTAAGAGCCCTCCTGCTTTAGGCTATATAAAGTACCCCCCATGCTAAAGAAAACCCACAAAGTGTTCCACCATATCCAGCAAGATCCACAAGTTGCATTGCAGAGATCCAACATTTTTAAAACACTTCCACTCAAGTGCTGGCAAAATTCGTAACCCACATATGGTACTATAACTTCATTAGACGCTCTAATTTGAGCACTTTATTTAAAAAAGTTACTTTGAGAGCACCAAGGTGTATAACATTTTATGCAGTACCTATAAAGTCTCAAGCCTAACATCATTTGGATTCAAACACTAATTTGCTCCTTATTAAAACAGTTATGTTAATTTATTGCACAAGCTAGCAAACACCAACACGCATGTTCAGAACAGTATAATTTTGCATTAAATAAAAATTGAATTAGTGTATTAGTGTAAATATAGCTCATGTAAAAATCAGATGCACATAAAAGCCAGATAAGACAATATACAGAGAGTGAGGACTATTGTTCAGAGGAGCAGACAAAGTCCCCTGGGTTATATTCTTCCAGCATTTCTTCTGATGCACTGTGACCTTAGACAAGTCACTTAGTCTCTTTGTGCCTCAGTTTATCCATCTACAAGATGAAATTATTACTTACCAACTGCTCCAAGGTGTTGTGGGGTGTTATACAGTATATTTGACCCAAGGTTCTAAAAATGTTTTGCAAATGTTAATATTTGCAAAGTGTTATTACTAGTCCTAAACTGAGCTAGCATAAACAATACCACAGGTTTTAATATTAAATATCCTCCAGTTTTACATTAAAACACCAATACAGCAATAATTGTCGAATTTTTTTCCTAAATTTACCCCAACACACACACACACAAATTTATAGTTTTTGTATTGTTTAAGGCATACTAAGAGCTCACATGCTTCTAACAGCTCAGAGCTGATGTTTATCCTTCGGGCATGCAAATTTTGATTTCTTTTTTAAAAAGCCATAATTTGCCTAACTCCCACACACACACCAAACATTAGGGGGGAAAATATACAGTACCAGAAATTCCAGGTATTAAAGGTGAAATTTTGGTCCTACTGAAGTCAATGCAGAAGTCCCATGGTCTTCAGTGAAGCCAAGATTCCACTTTATGTATTATTTTGGCCCCTCGATGACATATCTATATCATATAGGTCAGATACTGTAAGTGATTAGCAAGTTATATGCTTAAAAACAAAAAGGAATACAGCAAACTTCAGCTATTCCTAAATTTAAGAAAGGGTATTTAGGAAAGGTAAGCAATATTTCACCCACCACAATTGGCTACAAAAGAGCTGTTTTTCTGTTCAGGGCACATTTTATACACCTAGCTCTCAAAAGATACACTAATATGAATTGCTAGCCATCTTCTCACCATTACTTAAATTTAAAGGCTCAGGTATACACTGAAACATGAATATATACACCGTCCAAGTCCCTGGGAAAACTATTACTGCTACGTTTGCACACGAGTTGTTTGTCAAGGACATAGCAGACTGCACAGAGGTAAATTTAAGAGGAAGAGACAGCCCTGAACTTGTCCCAGTTAAAGTGCTGCCCCCACTGTCAACATACACATTCTTCTTCACAGTAAATACAGTTTGCTTACTAAGATCGAGGGAACTTTACACTTTGGCTGAGATCTTCAAAGCTGCCTAGGGGATTTAGATACCCAACTTCCATTAATTTTAATGGCAATTGTGGGTCTAAAAATCTCTTACTAGCTTTGAAAAATCAAAACATTAAAATAAGTACAGATCAGTTGGCTGTAAAATTCCCATTACCTGACAATTCTCCTGGGCAGGACTGGATTTATTATGAAACAAATCATGTGGTAGCAAGGGATCCCCAACAACGGGGGGCCCTCAAAATGCAAAACAAATATCTGACAACCTGCCCTTGAGTCCCACCCGACGGCGCAGCAGGGCTCAGGCAGGCACGCTACCTGCATAGCATGGTCAGTGGCCCCACACCACTCCCAGAAGTAGCCGGCGCGCCCCTGCGCACCCCTCGCGAGAGGGTGGGGAGAGCAGGCAGCAGCACATGGAGACCCTCCCCCAAACGGGTGCGCAGAGACATGCCAGCAGCAGAACTAAGGCAGCTCCCTGTCTACTCTGCCTCCCTCCCTTCGCGCCGCTTTGCTCCTGGAAGCGACCAGCATGTCCCTGCAGCCCGGGGCGGGGGCCATCTCCATGCGCTGCCCCCAACCCAAGTGCCGACTTCACAGCTCCCATTGGCCGGGGATGGCACCTGCAGGCAATGACGCAGAGAGACCCTTGGTCCCCTGTCCTCCCCTGCCTAGGAACCGCTGCCGGGGGCGGGGGGGAGGAGTGTTGCTGGTCGCTTTGGGAGCCGCACCGCCCGAGGTAAGCGCCAACCCCATGCCCCAGCCTAGAACCTCCACCCCGCATCCTAATTGCCTTCCAGAGCCCACACCCCTCACCCCCTCCCACACTCCAACCTCCTGTCCCAGCCCAGAGCCTGCACCCAAACTTCCTCCCAGATCCCACACCCCTCACCTCACATCCCAACCTCCTGCCCCAGCCCAGAACCTGCACCCAGCACCCAAACTTCCTCCCAGAGCCCACACCCTGCACCTCTCCTGCACCCCTGCCCCAATCAAGGTACCTCACTTTATTTTCATTTACTTCCCATTACTTATAAAATAAGAGGATGATGAAGAAGAAAAGAATGAAAAATGGGAGGGAGATCAGAGAGAATGTTCTTTTTCTTGGCTGTGTCCCTAGAGGTGGCCCCAAAAATGAAGCTGCGCACAGGGCTCCACTAACTTTAAATCCACCACTGCCCGGGGTATTCCTAAAATATTCGTTTTCCCCTCATATAGCAACAGCATTCTCTGAAGAGTGGCATGGTAGCACTACAGATCCACACAACAAAAAACTGTCCCTACAACTGACCTCTGAATAAACATTTTCCTGTATGACTCGTCTCCGTTTAGCAAAGGCATTACATTAACCTGGCTAAGTACTGTGGCGGCTTGCTATGTATATTATACTGTATGATTTTGTGCCATGTTTCTCAGTCAAACCCAGCTTTATTATATATTGCACATGAAGATTCTACCTGTATTTTAAAATGCAATTAACTAGATGGAAAAAATCTTCAGTAAAAAGGAGGGCTCCAACTATGGTCTGTGGACCACAGAGCACTTTTTGGTGGGATTGTTAAGAGCTGGCAGGGTCACCCTATGCTGGTTCTCTACCTTATTTCCAACTGAGAAAAACAAAATGGGTAGAAGCGGGAGCTTAAACAAAGTGCAAAAGCAGACAGCATAATTACTGTTTTATCCTTCTAAAAAAAAAAATAATAATCACACTAAAGACAATCGAAAACCCATTATATAATTTCCTAATGTTACTTTTTCATGTAAACAATCCCCGTAGCTGGCACAGGGACACTATGCCTCTGTAAGTGGAAGGCAGGTGGTTTATGTGATGGTCACTGAGAGGAGACTGTCTCCCACGGACAATCTCTGTTAAAATGTGGCCTACGCTATGAATGTTTTACTGTAGAAGTTCTCACACTGTTTACCAGCCAGGAGGCCAAAGGCTAGTGGATTCAGCATACATCCCAAGCCCACAAGCATCTGGAAACAAAGGGAAGCAAATCAGTTGGACAGTTAGCTGTACTGAGAGTCACATAAAACCGCCACAGCACCATCTCTTCTTATTAGACATAATACTACCTACACCACTCACAGCGGCCTTTTTAATTTCCTTTATAAACAGCTTTGGCAGAATGGGAGATGGTGCTGTGACACTTAAAACCAAGTTAATGAGAATGAAGAGTTAGGCAATTTTTGAATGCTGTTTATTACAGGGATGATTAATTTAAGATTTTTTAAGAAAAGCCAGGCTGCTGGATGCAGATTTAGCTCACTGTAATATTTTGATAAACTACTGTGCTTTTCACAGTGTGTACCATTTTAAATAAAACAAAATACCCTTACAAGTGTTGTAGGGAGGGAACAAAGTGATTTTAAAAGGTGAATAAAGAACTGGCTTGTATTTACTATTCCTAGAATTTGCTTAATTACCTGAGTGACCTAAGGTCTTAAACACAGAAAATATCCGATGGCACATCAATAATCCACCACAAATGAGTACTGCAGCACAGCTCTATCTGATACATAAGAGCAATCACAGCACACGGGGACCTCCAGGGACACACTTCCAATTATTATAGCCACAGCTTGAATAGCACTGCCTGTTATTAAGGTTGCCTAACACTTCCCACTGTACAGACCCTGTTTTAACTTGCTCACAACCTTGCAAAACTTAAACCGTTTGGGTTGAAATTTTACATGCTGGGTGTCTGCCTCAAGTTGAGGGTTGTTTTTATTTATTTTATTTCAGCAAAAACAGTTCAGGCACTTCTAACAAGACCAAGAAAAAAATATGTTGTTTTGTCCATGTTTAAAAATTATTGAAACCTCCCTCTGAACAGCTCTAGCCTCCCATGCTTTGGAGCAGGGACTTGAATTTGGCAGGGATGTGCCTTTTGCCATGAAAATCCACCCAAATGTGGCCAAGTTATAAGTCTGAAAAACTGTAGTTTGCACTGGCTCAGTAGAGGCTTCTTAGATTACAACAGTTAAAATCTCTGATGATTCCATCCTCACTGAGCATGCTTGAGCCTCTCACAGCTCCTGTATGTCACCGGACTGCACATGCACCAGCCCCACTGAGCATGCTGCAGTTCAGGACCACATGGGCGAAGAGCTGGGTACTTGAATTGAGAGTAGGAGCCTGTCTCTCCCTGTGTGCTCAATATCCGCACTACTGGCATCCAAGCAACACGGAGGAGTAAACGGTCTGACTCTAATGCAGAGGAGACAAAAGCCAGACAGGGAAGAGGGAAAGGAGTAGATTAGGACAAGAAGACTGAGACTAGAGGATGGGCAAGACAGGGAGAAACCGAGACTGGGAATAGCTGGGCAAGGAGACTGGGACTTGGAGCTGAGGGAAGAGAGGCTGGGATTGGGAGCTGGTGACACAAGTGAGAAGGATGAGCAGGTTTGCTCGTGGCAGGGGGAGGGAGACAGAGTTGGTTAGACAAGGAGACTGGGGCTAGGAACTGGGGCGGGGGGCAACATGAGCAAAGGAGAGAGGGAAGACAGATCTAGCAAACAGCTTGGGTGAGGAGGCATAACTGAGCAAGGAGACTGGGACAAGCAACCAGGAAGGGGCCAGACTAGGGTAAGGAGCAAAACGCACTATGGAACTTAATAGTGTACGGTAGCAAGGCCCATGTGGACAGCTAGAATGTGGCACGTTAGTGCACCACAAGTTCACATCCTGGCCTGCAGCACACTATCTCATCATGTAGATAACTTCTATGGTTGCTGTGCATCCTTAATTTGTCCCTCCTTGTGCTTATATGCCTATGCATTATGATAGTCTTTAATTACATGATCACATATTTTCCCACAGGACCCCTGCCTCATTCAGTGCACAGAATGGACCTGCTCAAGGGATGAATCTGGGTTGTGCAATAAAGGAGGCTTCTGTTTATTAGGACCCCTGACTCGTTTGTTGCATAAGTTGAAAGATGTGTAATGAATGAGGCAGAGGACTGGAGGAAGAGAACGGGGAAATCTCATGCTTAAGACAACTGAACAGTGCCCCGGAGAGTTGGATTCTATCCCTACCTCTGCCACAGAATTCCTGTGTTATGCTGGGCTTGTCACCTGAACCAAACTTTTTCACAGATGGTCCCTAATTGTGTGTTCCTCATTTTCTGGAAGCCTGACTTGACCCTGGGGCCTGACCTGCAGAAGTGCTGAGCACTCACAGCTGCAACAGAGGTCAATGGGAGCTGTGCTTGAATATATAATCCAAATACACTGACAAGTCAGGTCCTAGGCATCTCAAATTAGACACCCAAAACTAGTAGATGTTTTGACCTTAATCTATCCGTGCTTCAGTTCCCCATTTGTAAAATGGAGATAATACCACCCACAACATCCTGTTAGATGAGTGAAGATAAATGAATATTTGTGAAACATTCAAATACTACAGTGTTGAATGCCATAGGAAAACCCACATGGAAATTAGTAATTCTGCATTCAGAGAAAGGTTTGAACAGTGTGCAGTAAATAAGGTCTGCAGCCATGTATTGAACAATGGGATAAAACTTGCACACTGAATGAGCAACTATTCACTGTTTTACTGTCCATCCTGTGCACTGAATGAGGCAGGAGACAAATTAAGGTTGTGCAGGCAAACTTAATTCTGTCATTTCCTTACTTCTGAGTGCTTGACTTTGCAATTTTAATGTTCTTTTAACGTAGCTGTTTGTGTGCAATTGTATATAGCACCAGAAACATGCATGGCAAGTGACAGAAAATGCAGCCCCAGAGCTGAAGAGGCCACAATTTATTTGTTAGATCCTGTGAACAGTTACTTTCATGTTTAGACAATGAGACTAAACACTGGACTAATGGCTTGCAGGATTAAGCAATGCACCAGTGCATGGTAATTACAAACACCACGAAGGAAGGTGATGGTCACACAGTGCTGTTGCTTTGGTTAGCAATATGCATGTCATGGAGGTTTCAAGGTTTTGTTTGAGTGGGAGAGAGGGGGAATTGTTTGTTAGTTTTGTTTCTCCCTCTCAAACTGGCAGAGATCACCTCGCTGACTTTACACAGGAGAATAAAAAGGTCTTCTCAAGTGGGACTGAATTTGTGAGTCAACCGTGAGGAGAGAAGTTGAGAAAGGCTATGCAGCTTAAACATACATCTTTCAAAGGGTACATGATTTTCCCTTTGCATGTACCCAACCTATCCAAAGATTAGTTTGCATATTGGCTGGTCATCAAATTTCACATATTTATGATAAAAATATTAAGAAAAATGTATCTAATTGTTATTTTGAGTATTGTATGCAGCCACTATGTAATACTCGTTGCCTAGCAACATTTCTCAATCCTTGCAGAGAGGCAGCATATCAGAGGTAGTCTCAAAGAGTTTAACAGCAGCAAAACACATGGTTAAGCAATCAAAAGGATAAAATCTTCATTACATTCTCACTGCATCCAGGAAGAGGGTTTATATTCAATATAATAATGCAGTATATCACATAAACCCATTCTGCAAAAATTATCTGCAAAATAATAAAGTCATTATTATACTTCCCTCAAATTATGCAGACAGATAGTCCTCTTTAATTAAAAACAGCATCATGGAAACAAGTATGTCTTACAGGGCACATACAGCACCCAACAGTTCAGACATGTTGGAATTGAAAAAAAAAAAATCACTACTGCCAATTAGTATTGACATTTCATGTAAGGTCAATAGATCCTGTTGTTGTTGCTGAAGTCCTATGACTGGCTTCTGGAAAAAAAAATATGCATCCAGGAGGAAGCAGTGTCTTTATTGTGGAAGGTATCTCTCAGGGTGTGTCTACACAGCAGTCAGATGTCTGCAGCTGTCCCATGCCAGTTGACTTGGGTTCACGGGGCTCGAACTAAGGACATGTTTAACAGCAGTGTAGACGCTGCAGCACGAGCTCCGGGACCCTCCCACCTACCATGGTTCTAGAGTCTGGGCTCCAGCATGAGCCCAGACATCTACATTGCATTTAAACAGCCCGAGCCCCACAAGTCCAAATCAGCTGGCACGGGTCAGCAGAGGGTTTTTAACTGCAATGTAGACACACGATCAGAATACAGCTTGTTTAGACACTTGAAACAAGACTATTTGCAGCACTATGGTTTATGGTCTTACAGTAAAAACTAACTTGCCCAAGATAAAAATACTTAGAACTCAGAGTAATTTACAAGTTATATGCCAGTAGTCATAGGATACTTACTTGGGTTACCCATCTCCTACACATTTAATCTGATACCCACAGAAAAGACCAAACCAACCACCGTAAATGTTTACATTTTAAGAGATCAAAGGGATTTTAAGGGATCTTATATAGACCATACCCTCCTCTTCTGTGATCTTGATTATGCTTGGAGATTTTATATGGCAGTGATCTTTCTCCCAGGTTTTCCAAGTTCCTCACAACTGCTCCTCTCTCCATCAAAGCCTCTATTGTGCGCTTCAGTGCAGAAGCCATCTCAGGCTTTAAAAAAAAAAAAAAAGAAAAAAGAAAAGAAAAGAAAAGGAAAAAAATATTCAGATAGGGTTCTAAGTTAATTAGAATCAATTAATATAGTTGCCTGGTTAAACTGGTAGAGGCGGCAAATTAGCAACACAACAAGCCAATGAGGAAACATGAACTGACAACTTGCTTACATATAAAAACAGAAATTTTGAAACCGCAGCCCTGGCTCTGCTACCACTGAGTTCAATGATGCAAAATCAGGCTCTATCGATGGGGAAAAAGCCGAAACAGCCGATGGGCCTGATTTACCTCTGCCCTGAACCTTATATAGCCATTTATACCAGTCCACTCTGATTTGGAATCATTTTGCGTGGTATTTGTACTTGTATAAATAAATATATGAGGTTCAGGGGAATAGTGAATCAGCCCCAGTGGTTTTAAGGCTCTAATCAGATTTCCATGGACCATTAACACAATAAATAAATCAGTGCATTAACAACAATTTCTCAGTCCAATAGACTGGTATAATTTATGGTGGTGCTCAACATAATAACCAAATCAATTAAAAAGTACACAAAGGGAATCAGCCAAAGTTTGGCTGATTGCAGATACCGATTAGCAAGAGACTTATTTTACATGGTCATTTCAATTATGTATGTGTAAAAAGAACATGGAGCCTTGTTTGGATTCATGGTGAAATATTTCACTGACTTTATAAATGTTTGGCATTTGAGCAAAAGTTTGGCTTTCTTTATGAAATAAGGAATTGAAAAGGACAACGTATAAATGAATTCTGCTCCGAACAAGTGATTGTTCTCATCTGAGGAATGGACACACTGCCAAAGACTAAACTTTCCTTCTGAGTACATATCGAGGCTAGTTTATAGTTTTAGATCAGTCAGTTCAACACTCACCTTTCACCATTACTTTATTTCATCTTTATTTACAGAAGAGCTAAAATAAATGTTTCAGCTGTGCATCTTCAAGATTGTTGGAACTTGGTAAGGAGGATTATCAACATTCTGAGGGAACAACACATTCATCCTACTGTTTATGACACACTAAGTGATGCTGACAGGCAATCTCAAGAACCACAACCACGTTGTTAATACAAGTGTTTCTAGATGCTGATGTGAGAAGAAAGAGGAAGTACTTTGGGGTAACAAATCCCATACGGAGAAGGGAAAACGGAGACTGTAAGTAGTTCTAATGTCCAACAGAACTATAAAAAATATGCTGTACAGATACTTATAAGATAACATCTCGCAACAAAACATATTCCTATGCTCGCTTGATGTAATGGCAATAGCTGGAAATAAGAAAGTTATGAAATATAGTTAGCAAAGTTTTTTAATGGTTAGCATTTAAGTAAACATATCACCGTGAGTCTCAGCATTCCCTCTCAGCCTGAAGTGACCTTGTGTAATTCCTCACTTACCTTATCTGTAAAATGAGTGAATATTAGTTACCTCCCTCTAAAGGTAGGAATATGAAGCCTGGGTTAACAACAAGAAGGTAGCCAGAAACATTAACAGCAGCCACTGAAAGCGCTGTTACTAGAATTCATGGTCTCCTGGCTTGCAGCTCAGTGCACATTGCCCTAGGCCAGGGGTTCTCAAACTGGGGGTCAGGACCTCTCAAGGGGTCGCGAGGTTATTACATGGGAAGTTATGAGCTATCAGTCTCCACCCCAAAGCCCGCTTTGCCTCAAGCATTTATAATGGTGTTTAATATATAAAAAAGTGTTCTTAATTTATAAGGTGGGGGGAGTCACACTCAGAGGCTTGTTTTGTGAAAGGGGTCATCAGTACAAAAGTGTGAGAACCACTGTCCTAGGCTATAGGACATCTTATAGGAGAGAGTTTCCCCTCTCGTTTTACCAGACATGCAAATGCAGCATAGACACGCAACATATCTACAGAGCTTGCTTGGACTAGCGGTGCCAAAAGCCTGGGAACAGAACAAAGGAACTCTGGCTGGGTTAGAAGGACTCGTTTTCCAGAGAGAGAGAGAAGTTGCCAGGGAAGTGTTTGGCAAAAGCAGAATGACACATAGGTGCTGCAGCTAGGATTGCAGGGGTGCTCCAGCAGCCCCTGGCTTGAAGTGGCTTCCATTACATATAGGGTTTTATAGTTTGGTTCAATGGCTCTCAGCACCCCCACTATAAAAACTGTTCCAGCACCCCTGGAATGACACCCAGGACCTGCTGGAGTGTTTGAAGAAACTAGGCCTGCCTATGCTACTGTCGAGATGGTAAGCCTTTAGGTAAGAAGACATGCATGTAGACTGTTTTAAAATCCCTTTTTCAAAATGTTTTGTTCCTATTGTTAAAAAACAAATTACCCAACAGTAACCCTTCAAGATGTGGTGGTGAAGGTGGATCTCACAGTAGGTGCCCATGTGCCCCATGCATGCGAGCTCAGCATCATTTGTATAGCAGTGCGTGACAGTGCAGCAAACGCACTCTGTGCCTCCTTGTGCCCCCATACGAGGGCATAAAGAGCAGTGCAACCCTGACCCTCCCTTTGTTCCCTTACAACACAAAGCCTTTGTTAGCTGAGGACTCCAAAGTGGGAATGATGGGCAGATCACGGGATCCACACAGTTAGTGGGAAATCTATGGGCATAGCTGACAAGAGAGGAAGTGACTAACAGAGTCAAGAAGTACCCATGTTATATGGCATGTTCCACTTTATATAGTGCCACAATGGTAATCCCATCAGCATAAGCTCCCCCGCTTCAGCTATAACATCTGCTTCCCCCCCCCCCAAAATTTAACAGGGACAACATTAAGGGTGTCTATAGCAGCATGACATGTGAGCCAGCTATGCTGCCAGTGCTAAGGAAGGAGAGGGGCACTCACTGAAGGATATCAGCCCTGTGGGTATGACTGGGGCTGAGGGATAATGTCTTGTGGCTCAGTGACCTAAGCAGGAGCTGTAGGGACCACTTACCAAGTTCATTCACATCCATCCATGCCTCACTGTGGTATATTTGCAATTGAAAGAGCTGCACCAACTTACCTGAATACAACCTGGTCTACACTAGAAAATAAGGTTTGTTAAACTATGCTGGTCACATAAGCCACACCCAGGAGTGACGTAGTTAGCCAGTGTAAGTCCCCATGTAGATTGTACTAAGTTCCTCCATTGACCTAACTACCGTCTTTCAGGGAGGTGGATTAACTCCACCAACCAGGAGAATCCCTCCCATAGGCATAGGCAGTGTCTACACTGAAACGCTACAGTGGAGCAGTTGTGCTGCTGTAGCATTACCAGTGTAAACATATCCTTAGACTCTTTTCTGTGGGATTTTATTTGAAAGGGAAAGGGGTTACAGAGGACAATTGTTTAATGTTTTGTGAATATTGGATCAGTTTATTGTAAAAGTAAATAAAAAGTGTTTGACAGGTCATTATAGGAGTTTACATATAAAAGTAAAGCTACGTACTTCAATATAATTTTACATGACGTGAGTTTCTTAGATCTGTTAAAACTAGTTCTATTTTGCAAACAAGACAATATATTACAAGAATAACTTTTAAATTGTAAGTATGTAAAAACTGATACACTACAAGTACAATTTCTCAGATGAATAACAAATATATCCTATGTTAGCTATTAGAAAAGGAAGAGTTCAAGATATTAAAGCAAGTTATTGAGGCTGGAGAGATTACAGGTTATTATAGAGGTAAATCCTTATTCCTGTATGACAAATGGTTAATCCAATCACTGTCGTTTTACAATCAGTCACCTACACTTCAGCCAAGCAAATTAATATCATGCAGCTTTTTTTTTTTTTTTAAATGGAGAAGAGAGTCTTTAAAGCTTCTCAAAATACATACTTAAAATGGTCATCAAGTGCATTATTTGACACAACTGCCTTATTTAAACTGTGGAAATATATGCCACAAGGTGGTCTTTGTAACCTTTATGGAAAAGTCTGTCTAGCATTGGGATTCCTGGAGAAGTGCATACACAGAGAGCGCTATCACCTGATAACAGAGATGGGCAAAAGTCTGCAGGAAATGTCAATATTTCAAAATTTTGTTTCAGTCTGATCTGGACCTCGTGGCATAGTTGTCCAAGTAGCTACGGACCTACCGGATAGGTCTAGGTATCTGCACTGAACTGGGTATAATTGCCTGAAATGGCCATTTCAGCAATTATGCCATTTCTTAGCAAGTTTGACTTTCCAAACTTCATTGTATAACACTGTGCACTCACCATATTTAACTTATTGGTGCTAGGAAATCCAGTATTCTGAACTTCAAAGTAGCTATGGTGCACTTACTAACATTTGTATAGCACCTATTACTGTGGTGTTTAACACCCCAAACCTACTATCAGCCCCCTACTATCCAGATGTCAACTGACATGAACAGTGCTCCAAGCTGAAGCCACTAAGACTCTGCACAGGTGTAATGGTCTGCCTGTGCAGATCATTTTGCAGGATTAGGTCTGAAGTGAGGTTTTGTCCAGGGGGATTTTTCTACTTTACTGCATTAATGGTCTGAGTGTAGTATTCTTGGTAGGTTAATTCTGTAAGTATTTTATTAATTAAGAACAAAACCCCATTAGATAGCAGTTTTTTGTTTGGGAATCATAGAAATATCTCATATGTATTACTTTTCATCTGCAGATTTCAAAGGGCTTCATCCACCTTTTACAGCTGGGGAAACAGAGACAAAGTAGTAAGTTGACATGTGCAAGGTCACAGTGGGAGAACTGGGAATGGAACCCTGCTCTCCTGACTCACAATACAGTACACTGATCACCTACCGTCTCCTCTCTGTTAAAAGACTTTTACAGTAGAGTTAAACAATAAGTGAGTCCTACATTGTGTATGAGTCATTCAAGTAAGGGGTTTTTTTTTTGTTTTTTTTTTAACAATCTACATGACATGCATTGCAGATTTTGAGCCAAATACAAGCCACTTGAGGGTTGAATTTGGCACATTGTGATGAGTTAGCTCCACTGATGAATCAAGCCAGATATTTCTGTACTATTACATTGGCAAATGAGCCTATTGTTTCTAAAATATTGGACTTCCCCACCAAAACCATGATCTCTAGAAGAAATCTGGAGCTAGAATAGAGCCCCTCGCATAATTCCAGGGACTAGGTAAAAGTAAAAACAAAAACAAGTTCTGCATCCTCAGGGAGCCTATTCAAACTTCCATCATTGGAGTAAGGTTCATAACAGCAGTGAAAGATCAAGCCTAGAAAAGCTCTGCTACTCCATGGCCTTCCGTAACAAACACCTTCATGTCCATAAGGTCAGAAGGGCCACTGCCACAGAAGGAGACAGAGCTGCCTCCACTAGTGGAAAGTTTCCATATGCAAGGAGAATTCCCCATCACCTCTCTCTAGCCATTTTACATTACTAATATAGCATTAAGTGGCCTTAGTAGACCAGAGAATCTGGCCCAAACTCTGTATGAGTTCTTATATGACCCCTATCGCTGTAGTATCTGAACATTCAAGTTCATCTGAATCAGGATGCCTTTTAAAACAATTATAAAAGCAACCCTGCATAGATACTTTATGTAGTACCTACTCTTATAATCTTTACTCATACTATTCTCACCAGAGCCAATGGGGACTTCTTACAGGAATGAAGAATGCAATCCGAAGTTTGTGATGGCAGAAATTTTACAGATTTGCACTCAAAAACAAAACAATATAAAACTCTAGAGCCTACAAGTCCACTCAGACCTACTTCTTCTTCAGCCAATCACTAAGACAAGTTCATTTACGGGAGATAATACTGCCTGCTTCTTGTTTACAATGTCACCTGAAAGTGAGAATAGGCATTTGCATGGCACTTTTATAGCCAGCATTGCAAGATCTTTACGTGCCAGACATGCTAAACATTAGTATGCCCTTTCATGCTTCAGCCACCATTCCAGAGGACATGCTTCCACGCTGATGATGCTCGTTAAAAAATAATGTGTTAATTAAATATGTGTCGAAACTCCTTATGGGAGAATTGTATGTCTCCTACTCTGTGTTTTATCCACATTTCATGTTATAGCAGTCTCAGATGATGACCCAGCACATGTTGTTGGTTTCAAGAACACTTTCACTGCAGATCTGACAAAACACAAAGAAGGTACCAATGTGAGATTTCTAAAGATAGCTACATCACTCGACCCAAGTTTTAAGAATCTGAAGTGCCTTCCAAAATCTGAGAGGGCCGAGGTGTAAAGCACGCTCTCAGAAGTCTTAAAAGAGCAACACTCTAATGAAGAAACTACAGAACCCGAACCACCAAAAAAGAAAATCAACCTTCTGCCAGTGGCATATGACTGACGCAGATGATGCTTTGGATAGTTATCAAGCAGAACCCATCACAGCATGTCCTCTCGAATGGTGATTGAAGCATAAAGGGACATACGAATCTGTAGTGCATCTAGCACATAAATACCTTGCGACACCAGCTACAATAGTGCCAAGCAAAAACGCCTATTCTCACTTTCCGGTGATATTGTAAACAAGAAGCGGGCAGCATTATCTACCACAAATGTAAACTAACTTGTTTATCTGAGCAATCTCAAGAAATAGGACTGAGTGGATATGTAGGCTCTAAAATTTTAGACTGTTTTGTTTTTGAGTGCAGTTGTTTTGCTCGTAATTCCACATTTGTAAGTTGCATTTTCATGATAGAGATTGCACTACTGTACTTGTATTAGGTTAAACAGTATGTTTCAATTCTTTTGGCTTTTACAGTGCAAATACTTGTAATAAAAATAAAGTGAGCACTGTACACTTTGTATTCTGTGTTGTAACTGAAATCAATATATTTGAAAACGTAGAAAACATCTAAACTATTTAAATAAATGGTATCCTATTGTTTAACTGTGTGATTAACAGTATTCACCCATGAAAGCTCATGATCCAAAACGTCTGTTAGTCTATAAGGTGCCACAGGATTCTCTGCTGCTTTTACAGATTCAGACTAACATGGCTACCCCTCTGATAGTGTGATTAACAGTGTGATTAATCACAATTAAATTTTTTTTAACTGCTTGACAGACCTAAAAATAATCATTTAAATTTGAGGTTGTTCAGGAGAATTGGTTTGCCCCGAATCCTCATGCCAACCCTGTGCATAACAGTGTGATCATGGTAAACATGAGTTGATTACATTTGGAAGGGTGGAGACAGGGGCATTAAAGACATCACAGGTGCATGCAACTATGCAAGATATTATGGACGCATCTGTGGAGAGAATAGTAAAAGACATGGTCCTTCTGCCCATGTAATAATTCTGCAGATAGAGGTCTCTAGAGTTGTCAGTTGGCACTATTCACAAATACTGAAGCCACAAAGTTTATTTAAAGGCTTCACTACACCCATGTACCCAGAAATTATAAATAGTCTGAGATTTCACTTATAACCACAGTCAAATACTAGTCCAGAAGCACATCACCCACATTGACCTTGCTTTCCCTTTCTCTTCACCAACCTCTCAGCAGTCTCCTCTTAGAGGATCTTTGTATATGGAACAAATGTCATCTGAGTGAGCTGAAAGCCATTCCACGCACAGCCTTCTTTGGGTCATCAGCTAGGGCTCTAAAAAGGGAGAGGGCTAGGGAGTTGAGTCCTCTTAGGTCAATATTTACTCCATGTAGGAGAGCCACACAATTGTAGTTATATCTAGCAAGTTGCAGAGCACTCCTCCAAGAACATGATCATTTGGGAGGATATTTAATATTCCGAACATGAAAGAAGTCCACAGAACAGTCTTTTATCAATCATGTAAAATTAGAACAAGGACAAGCAAACATAAAAAGAAGTGAGAGGAAGGGACAGATGGGTCGGGGACATGGGGCAGGCATGTTTCTTATGCTAGTTATAGAACCACCCAGTAATCAAAAATGTGAGAGAGGACACTGAACATGAACCTGCTAGTCATTTTCAGTGCTTAATAATCCTGAAGCACAGAAACTGGCAGTAAAAGTTATTTAGTTCCAAAAAGATCCAATGTGCTCTGGCTCTGCAATAAGCTGGACCTAAATTCTGGGGCAAAGGCCCATGGTTTCTAACCACTCTGGCAACATATACTGCGGCCGTCTGGAAATTCTGCAGCAACTTCAAATAAAGTCTTTGCAAGACTGGTGTTTCATAAAAACTGATCATGTAAATTTTGCATGCATGTTAAGACTAGAAACTTATTTCTAATAGAAATTTGGATACTCAAGCTTTTTTTTCTTCATTACCTACAATACAATAACTTGTGTTATTTTTATATTAAATTCAATATATGTTATGCTGGTCCTAAGTTTTCAGTGTACTGAATTTTTTATACTGACATTAACCTGCAGCAGGATGAGTCAATTCAACAGGAACAATGTTATAACAACACAAGAGCTTTTAACTCACTGTGCAGTCCTAGAGAGTTATGGGGGAGGAAGCATGCCATCATCCATTCAGCTAACTCTTCCCAGGTAGGAAAGATCAACCCTGCAGCTGGTATCAGAGCAGAGTGGGAGGAACTATACTCCATTTAGGCAACTAAAAGGTAAAGATGGGAGCACAGGGAATAACAGGGGGCAGGGAAGTGATAGGAAAGAAAAAGCACAGGTGGCCAAGAGAGGCCCCCTCAAGCCCCCACCCCTTCCCAAGAGTCCCAAGAGGATGGAGAGAAAATATGCACAGAATACTTAGGGCAAATCAACTTAAGTTATGTCGATGTACAGCCACCACAGTAATTAAATTGGTTTGGCATGTCCACACTAGCTCCCTCTGTCTGTGGTGCACGTCCTCACCAGGAGCACTTGCACTAATTTAACTGTCACCAGAGGCTCACAGCCAGAACAGTCAATGCAGTGTCTACATTAACATTGCGTTGCCCTAACTACATCGACCTAAGCACTAAGGCTCTTGCAGAGGTGGAGCAACAGTGTAGTGGGTGACTTACATAGGTGGGAGCAACATTGTATCATAGACACCTACAGAGTTAGAGGGACATAAGCTGCCTTACATCGATGTAGATCAGGCCTTCGTTTTAGGGTGAGGATTGTATCTGAGTTTCTTTCAGCTAATGATGCAATTAATACAAGACATTTAAATTCAATGGGCATTCCTGATTAAATTATAAACAAAAGTTTCCACCATAAATAGCATTACAGTTCTCAAGTCATTAAAAATGATGTTGGTGGTGGGAAACCACATTTTCTTTAAGTTGTGAAATACTGGCCAAAAGTTCTTGTGAGTTTACACTTCCAAGGAGGTTTAGATGAGTGGTGTCAAATAATGCAAAAATTAGAAGCAAGTTGCAAGAGAATGTAGCAGGGTGCTCATGCAGAAGCACCTAATTAGCCCCTGCCCAGTCAGCTCCAATCAAGGGACGCAGTTTGGGGCTGATGGAAAATGCCTGATGCTGGCCTGAGGATTGGCAACACCTGCTGGCCTGACAAGCCAAGGGCTATAAAGACTGGGAAGGAGAGAGAAGGAAGGAAGGTCAGAGCAAGGGAGAAGTCAGGTGTGAAGGGAGCTAGCTGAAAGTTGACTCTGCCTGTAAGGGTGGTAACCAAACCTGTAAAGCTTGTCTATAGATGGACACTGGTGGTGGGCCAATGATAAGTAAGTAAAGATACAGTGTTGCGCAACCCTGAAGCCTCTCTGAGACTTATTGGGGAGGGTAAGCAGGCTGCAGGAAGAGGGGTTGGTCTTTTCCAATTCCAGTATAAATTTGCTTGACTTATGACAAATCCACAGTACCCTTCCTGTTTTGGAGCTAGGCTATAGGTCAAACAACACTCTCCTGAAACCTTCACTTTGATAGAAAAGTTACTTTAAAGTCTATCAGTATTAAGATTAAAAATTGTATATTTGTAAACAATTTTTTATATAGGACAGCATTCTCATATAGGCTATTTCTTGAGGTGCCTTCCTGCTCCACCTCAGATTTCAATGTCCATATCCATTCTCTCCATGTCACCCTCCCATGCACTAAGCCATAATTATTTCACTATGCTGCTCGCTTCTCCGTTCCCCCCTCCTCATGCTCTCTCTCAGCTACTTTAAATTATTTTCTCATCCCCCACCCTCTCTTCCCTATTCACCTACCCATTCAGACACTGATTTGAGTGACCTAAGTAGGCTTGGCAGAATTTGATTTTTTATAATTGACATTATACCAATTTTAAGCATTTTTTTAATTTAAATTCTCTACAGTTATGGGAAATTACGAGCAGGAGACGTCAGTTATTTAATGACGAGCATTGAGATTAAAGCTATTGCTTTGTAACTGTTAAAAACAAGTTGTCAACACCATATATCAAAAACATGCAAAGTAAATGCTAAGAACATAATGGTCATACTGGGTCAGACCAAAGGCCCATCTAGCCCAGTATCCTGTCTACCAACAGTGGCCAATGCCAGGTTCAGTCCTTCTGGGGCACCTAACAGGTAATGATCAAGTGATCTCTCTCCTGCCATCCATCTCCACCCTCTGACAAACAGAGGCTAGGGACACCATTCCTTACCCCATCCTGGCTAATAGACATTCATGGAGGTTAAGTCCATTAATTTATCCAGTTCTCTTTTAAATGTTATAGTCCTAGCTTTCACAACCTTCTCAGGTAAGGAGTTCCACAACTTGACTGTGTGCTGCGTGGAGAACTTCCTTTTATTTGTTTTAAACCTGCTGCCTATTAATTTCATTT